>NW_028145480.1:5637500-5847500 GCF_977016875.1 Pavona decussata | reverse complement strand
TTTGAATACACTCGATTGCAAAAACGTAGACACCTAAAAAGCATAAACCGTGAACGATGAGACCCAATGGCTTTATGGGTATAAGTGTACTAAAAGTATTTGCATAATATTCTATTCTCGTGCGACGGTTGATAACCAAAATTAGTTGCACGTGGTGAATGATGGAAACTGCCCAAGCTTTGCTAAAAGTGTCAAGTTGGCCAACAAGGGCCAATTATTAAAGATTACCTACAAATCCGTTGGGTCTCATCGTTCATGGTTTATGATTTTAAGGTGTCAACGTTTTTGCAATCGAGTGTATAAGTGTCTTTGAAGTGGTTAATCTAATCCACAGATCCTGAACTCATAGTGGTTACCATGACAACCCAGCTCAACTTAAAGAAGACAAACATAAACAAAGTAAAAATTAAGGATTGTGTAATAATTACCTGGAGGAGCGTTGTGGGCGGGTTGGAACCAGAGGGGAGAATAGGAGAAAATCACAACTAGAGAGAGGGGGGTTGGTTGTAAAATTTAATACAAACAGGGGAGATTACTTTTTTCACTCTTTTCCACAAACTGGAAAAGTGGTAGAAGAGGTAGAAAACCCAACCGTTGAAATACCAATACACTGAACTTTGTAACTATAAGCAGTCTGATTATTTTTGCTAAGTACGCTTATAAGTAAGCCAAAGTAAGGTCAATCAAACAGGAGCTCCTTAATCACATTTTCAGATTCTTCAACAAAGCTTCTGGAGTTCAGAAGATCTGTTATTAGCAAGCTTTGTCTGTTGCAGATGTAAACAATGCAAGAGTTTCAGAATCAATTCCTTCAACTTGCTGAATGCCATATGTCAATGGATCATACTCGTAAATTGGTGAGCCTCTCAAAGACAAAAATATAAAACAGGCTCTCTTCTTTCTAGCCGTCCTTGGCACTGCTTTCTTTTCTCTTCCCAGATATTGAAAATTTTGCTGTAGACATATTGGGAAAGTAGCAGGAAATTTTGTCACCACTCTCTCCATATCTTGAACAAAATCATTATTGATGTTCTTCTCAATTCCTGTAGTTATAAAGTGAAGAGTATCTGTAGGGCCTTTTTTGCCAGTTGTTTTCGTGAATAGGCTATTGTCATGCTTAGTAAGTGCTGAGGAAGACATCCAACACGTGAATTAGATATGAGGGAACCAATGGGGGAAGGAAGCAGGGAGGGGGGGGGGGGGTGTTGACCTTAATATTATCAGTAGGTGAGGGAGGGGGTTAAAGTTAAGTTTTTCTTTGTGAGGGACAGTGTGTGACTTAATTTTAACCCCCCTCCCCCCCATCCATGTAATTATTACACAGTGCCTTATTTGCTATCGCATGAGCAAGTCACAAAGGCGTTCGGCACTTGAATGACTGATGCAAGAGTGGCGTATGTGCATTTTTGGGGTGGAAAATATCGGAACTGTTTCCCCCAAGTTCAGTTAGAAAATCAACTGTATTTTGCCAGTGGCATGTAGACTGGATACCATTTACCAAACGTGTTTCCATATTTATGTTGAACACTATAGAGTCATGAGACATTCCTTTAACTTTAGCACACAAGCCAATTAATTGGAGATTAATAGCGACTATCCCTAACAAACTCGTTAAATTTGTTGATGACGTGTACAATAGAAACATCACCGTGTTAGTCGAATTTCACAAATTTCACCTCTCAATTGTGGAACAGAAACTGGATTGCGGCCAAATGTTTAAACAGAGTTTCATGGGCGATGGATGGAACTTTCCAGTGATCATGTAGAAAAGCCTGTGCACTTTGGCTAAATTGCATGTTGCCATAAGTACTCAAAGTAGATAAATTTTGTGCCCTTATATTTATTACAGTAATTAAAGCTTATGATTGCAACTCATCAGCACAGCCCGAGGTGCGAAAAGTTCGAATAAAAAAAAAATTTAAGAAAATAAAATTTATCCGTTAGTATTTCATATTTGTTACCTACTTGTCAAGAGATGTTGATGGAAGAGTTATCAGCGAAATATATTTTTTAGATAAAAATGGAATATGAGGTTTTCAGGGAGAGTCGCTCTTAACGGATACTCACCCACACACGTGTGTATATAATATAAGTGCGTTTGTGAAAGTATAATCCAGCACATGCTCAGTACTCTCACGCCATAGATGGAAGTGATGGCGCCTGGTTGAACTTGAGTTTCCATGATGCGGCTTGTGTTTTGGGTTAAAGAAAAGCACAGAAAGAACCGGATGACTGCATCTGTGAGTGAAAAAGACCAAACTTAATTTCCATGCGTACACATCAGGGCCCAGTTGCTTAAAACCTGATTAAACTAATCCTGGATTAACGAGAATTTTGATTCGAGTTTAATTACTAAATAATAAAGATTTTTCAAAAAGATTTCTGTCCCTCCGTTTTAACTTTGGCTTTTCTTTACCACTGGCTTAAAATTAGATTTTAAAAACATTTTTCACGAGCGAGCTGAAAGCCTCGGTTAACTTTTAATCGTGGATTAGCGTTCATCGGCTTTCGAACAACCAAGCCCAGTACTGATTTAAATTGTGGTTTTCAATTTTATCGTACAAATTTATTTCTAAGAAACACTATGGTTATTTTAAAAGGAAAATGGAAAAAAGTCGGTGGTCCTGTTCAGTTCATATAAATAAACACTGACTGACTGGAATTTAGATCAGCACCGAAACTGGGGCCTTTTCGATGAGTAAAATATGGTAGCATTAGTCTGAGGACCAAACATTCTAAATTTTTAAAGGCTGAAGCGTATCCAAGACCTAAAATATGTTTCATGTGACTTTTCTTTCTTTCTTTCTTTCTTTCTTTCTTTCTTTCTTTCTTTCTTTCTTTCTTTCTTTCTTTCTTTCTTTCTTTCTTTCTTTCTTTCTTTCTTTCTTTCTTTCTTTCTTTCTTTCTGTCTTTCTCTCTTTCTTTCTTTCTTTCTTTCTTTCTTTCTTTCTTTCTTTCTTTCTTTCTTTCTTTCTGTCTTTCTTACTTTCTTCCTTTCTTTCTTTCTTTCTTTCTTTCTTTCTTTCTTTCTTTCTTTCTGTCTTTCTCTCTTTCTTTCTTTCTTTCTTTCTTTCTTTCTTTCTTTCTTTCTTTCTTTCTTTCTTTCTTTCTTTCTTACTTTCTTTCTTTCTTTCTTTCTTTCTTTTTAAATCTTTACTTCTTTGTGTTTTACTGTAAACTATTATAATGACTGTATTTCTATGCACTGCAAGAATCTGCTCTGAAATGCATCTGACTTAGGGCCATTTTGCTCCAAATGGTGACTAAAATGGCTCCACAAGAGTTGAGCTAGCAATTGCGTCACCAAGGTTCAATTGGCACTTTGGACTGAAACGGATCTTTTACATTTTCAGTGTGCCACCTTGAAGAAACAATAAGGGTAAAAATGCTGAATCAGACCATGGCTTTTAACCAAACTTCTCCCCTTCACTACAGTCTGCCAGGCTTCATTATTAAAGGTGATGTTTTTGTTCCGCACAGACTTACTCATTTTCACTGGCTGCGTATCGCCATTGGAAGGAGAAGGAGAAATCAGAGATGTTGTCTCAGATGCGTGTTGTGACCTATGGAAACTTCCCTGGTTGTCATTTCCAACGTAAGGTGCAGCATCCTGATCTGTTGCCATGGAAGCATCTCTGACTGGCAAACGTCCATCACTTTTGATAGGTAAGGAGTGTGACGTTGTAAAGCTCAGAAATATATCGATGATGGTTCCCACAAGGCAGTGAAATAGGATGACACCACACAATGTTCTGCACAACAAAAAATAAAATAATAATAATAATGATAATGATAATGATAATGATAATGATAATGATAATGATAATGATAATGATAATGATAATGATAATGATAATGATAATGATAATGATAATGATAATAATAATAATAATAATAATAATAATAATAATAATTACAACAACTTTTGTACAGGGACTTAGTTAATGTCTAAGTCGGTGGTCACATATTCGATCCTCTTAATATGGACGAACTTTACATGGCCGATCGTTCCGGTCCTGTTACCAGGAACTTTGAACTGTACCCAAGTCAGAAAACCTGTGACAGGGCGTTTCCTGTGGCTAGCCCAAAACTATAGTGCAAACTTCCTAACCAACTGACAATAAAATTCAAGAATAAAAGCCTTCAAGAATAAGCTTAAGACTTATTCATTTCAAGAAGCTGTTTGGGCTACCTTTTTTATGTGTTTTAAGTACTATATTTGAAGTACTATATCTAAATAAATTATTGTATTAAGTATAGTTAATAATGGTAAAAGGACTGACTGGAAGAGACCTTACCCAAGTTTAGGCATAGAAAGAAAATTCGTCATCGTGTGTCGTGTAATCGTGCAGTGACGAAAAAAGAAATGTGCCAAAAAGTGTAATGCAAGTGCAGAGTTGTTGTTTTGGTTATCAAGCCTACACTTTCTTTCTATAAGAACCTTTTTATAAGAACGTTGAGACTTGGATTAACTAAAATTTAAGAACATACTGAGAATATTACCCAGGCTGAGGGTCTGTTAAGAACATTTTTATTTTGACCTGAACAGTATAGATACGGATAAAATAATTCACCCAAAACTTCAGTCTATAAAGAGCATGTCACACCACATTACGGCACATATTGCTCATTGATCGGTGTCTCGTTCACGTCCGCATGTATTTATAGCGGAGCCCCATCGCTAAAGGAATTTGGTAACCTGTGAATGCGAAAAAGTTTGGTTTGAGTTATGTCGTCACTTCCGTGCGTCCGTAGGTAGGCTCCTCCGTGTAAGCTATTGTAAAATGCCAAACTTAGGTGAATTCTGTGCGGCCCGAGTTTTTTCGGTGGGAAGTAGCATGGCCAACTGGTTTCTAGAAAAACAGACAGACATTTTAAAGAAAGACATTTTTTTTCTGTTCGTGAGCGGGCGGTATCCTGAAAATCCTACAATCGGATTTGCTCCGGGATCGGGCAGAATTTTCTCTGACCACGGTCACGCGGAATCCGCTAGAAAATCATGAAGTGAAATCATCTTTCTCCGATACGTTGGATTTTTCCTCTTGAAGTGAGACTTTTTGCAGTAACGTTGTAAAACGAACGAAAACATCATCAATGGAATAAGAGGACTGGTTATTCACCAAAGAGGTGGGTATTCATGTCATTTTGTTGACGAAACGTTGCTGTTTTGCAAGATGTTGTTTTTCTAGCAATGTTGACACTACAACTTCTTAAGTTCATTACTGCTAACTTCAGAGCAGTCTTTTGAACTCATTTTTTCGGTCCATATTCGTTATTTGCCCTGGAGTTTTCTTTTCTAATCTCGTCCCATTTTGTTTCTTTTAAGAAAATTTGATTCTTAGCTAAAATAGTCAGTCAAACGTCTCGCGCTCGCAACACTGTATCGTTGACGTTTTTCTCGCATATATTTCTAATTCAAAAAATAAGATGTGGGAGTATTTTTCATTGAAAGCCTTTTCAAAGAACGTTCGTAAAATAAAAGTGTTATTTCAATTTCTTCAAAACAAGGCTTACGCAGAACATTTATTCGCTTGTTCGTGCGTATTTTCCAAAGATCGTTGTTTAGTTTTTTTCTGTACTGCTTGCCATGAATTATCACAGTTTTTCAGTTCCATTTATTAATTACTCCAGGGTATATTTGAAGTTACCTTGGTCTGTTTTATCGTTAATCTACTCTAGCCTTTTTCTCTGACGCGCAGCTTTCTTGATAAACAAAATTTACTAGACAGTGACAGTACGTAGCGCGCCAGTGCGCCACTGGTAGCGAGCTAACCGTACTTGGACTTGCTTTGATCATTTTAAGAGCTAAAAACAATAATTGAAAAAAACAAAAAAAAAAAAAAAATATCATTTGAAATCCAATGAACAAAACTTAATGCAAATATTACTTTGAGCGTGAAGAAAACTGTCGTAACTCTATAAATAGCCGATCCCGTTCTGAATATTTACCTACAGTGTCATAATGTTTTGATAATTTTTGGGCCCCGAACTCCACATAATCATGTAGCTTAGAATATCAGTTCTACTGAAATGCGTTTTTTGGGTTTAAGAGGTTACCTTACTCCCCTGTGTAACAGGTAGTATATATATTCGCGTGAGCCCGAGTAGACTTAAGGATTAATTGTCAAGCGCATTTTAAAATTTTCCCAAATTGCGCGACTAGGGCAATTTGCGAAAACTTTGAAAATACAAGTGAAAATTAATCCTTACTATTACGAGGAATCATTGCGATTATGCTTTTATAACATTGAGGGCAAAGTTTTCTTAAAACCGTCGAGGAACTTCGTAAAACAGTCAACAAAACACTCACCCCTAAGCAAAGCAAAGCAAACAAACAAAGTATTTCGAAAACAAACGAAACTGACGAGAAAAGTTGACCGTTATACAGATGCAATTAAGAGAATATACAAGTTTAATTCAGGAGCAAACTAACAACGATTAAACCAAACGATTAGGCATCAATTTAAAGTTGATTCACTGCGCTGTGAAGCTTTCTACCGCTTAAAAATCACACGCCCGAACACAGATCGATAAACGGTAGCAAACGGTGGGTCCAAAGAAGGAACTTGCATAGTAACTTCTTCCTTTGATTTTGACCTGCTCCTTCCTCCCATCAAAAGGACACTGTTTTGCTCGGTTATCGCTGGAAGAAGAAGTAGCGAAGTGAAAGTACTTGGTCGCCATGACTGATTTCAGTTTATCAACTAAAATATCAATCCGATCCAAGATTTTAGCTTTTGACACAAATAATCTTTTGCCGTTTCTTGTAAGAGAAATGAATTTCGTTTCTAGGTGCAGCACTTGATTTTTTTTTATGTATTTTTGGTACAAACCGAATTCCAAAGAACCTGAAAGAACTCGTTGTTTTTGGGCACAAAGAGAAGAAACCAACAAAGTAGAACTGGCATGCTCAGCCAATCAGGAGCAAGTATTTTCGCCTCTCGACCAATCAGGGGCGAGTAATGTTGCCCTCGGTGAAAGGAAAGTTAAGAAAAAGTGTCCTCTGTTACAACAAATCAGCATTCAGTAATTTTACCCGCCGTATTTCATTGCTGTTGTTGATGATGATGAGCAGTCTGCTGCATAGGCACTAAAAATATATAACTGCAGAAAGGATGAGGAGCTTGAACTTTTTCAGGCTCAAATTAAAAACAAAATAAATAAATAAATAAATAAATAAATAAATATGAACATTCAGCCTCAGCCCGAAAATTAGCCTCCCTCGCAGACGCTCTTTTGGCTTGTCACGCAATCTTTCCTCCCCAACGAGAGGGAGAGTCTCTTTGGGAGCAAAAATTGCGTGAGGAGTCAAAAATGCGTCTGCGAGGGAGGCTCAGCCCACCAAATTAGACGTCCTTATAAAAAAGAGGGTTATTGCTTTTTGACTTTCTCCTTGCCTTTGCCGTCGTCGTTGCTAACGTTCCCTACTAATTGGCAGAAGAGAACATGATCTCTGTGTTTGCGATAAACCTTGATGATCATAAAAAGTGTACCTACAAAGTGATGACCACTCCCGTTGTGTATTGTGATCGTTTGTTACAGTGAATGGACAAAATGTCTGCTTCAGATCCCAGCGTCCTATTGAAAGCTGCAAGGGATGAACAAAGAAACAATTCAATATGTAACACGAGATAAAAATGGATTGATTGATAAAGGTGCTTAACCCTTTAAGACCCAGTAGTGACCAACATTAATTTCTTCTTACAACTGTCGCTGTTTGATCAACCCTTTGGATCCCAACAACGCATATTTGCGTCCGCAGAAAAACCCTGCTTGCTTCTATGATTTGTTTAACTTAAGCTACAACGTCATGATAATGTGTGAATGGCACCAGCTGATGTATATTGCCATCATCACACCCAGCAAACCGACTACACCTCCCGATTTTCGCTGCATATCACCGTTTGTTTGGCAACAAAGCCCAAAATGCCAATTTTTCGGCCAAATAACAACATCAAATATTGCACTAATTTATCGTCAATTTTTAATCCAAATAATTTGTTCAAAAATGAAAAATCTACATTTACAGCAACCCTCAAGGTCAGACCTTGGTATCTGACTGGGAATTTTCCTCTCAACGATTTCCGCGGGCTATACTTCAGCCATTTTATTAGGCCCAGTCTTGCGTATCTCACGTTGCCTCGTTCCGCCGGGCGTCCGAAAGGAATTCTACGTAATTCAGCCATAGCGCGAGCGTAGAACTCCTGCTCTTTCCATTTCAAGGTGTCGAGCCACCACCAATCCGTTGAATATTTTACTACGCCAAACTCGCCCAAATTGCCTTGGTAGGTCCTGGAATCCATCCACAAAAACGGTCAGAGAGACAACTTCACTAGTGGGCCTCCATGTCTGCTACAGAGCATGTTTGGATACTCAGTCAACATGAAACCACCTCTCACCTCTATTTTCTTTCAGAGGCTTGCCTCTACCCACATTCCAGCTTAATGATGCTAGACTGGGGGCTTCTGCAGAGGAAAATGGCTCGAAAAAACGATGATTTTACCAGATTCGTGCTCGTGCACTCGCTCGAACAAACAACAAACGTCATGTGCGTCACGTAACATTTTAGCCTGAGCCCACAGAAATTAAATGGTTCAGACTATTTCTTGCCAAAACGTAATTGAAAAAAATAGCACACACCTAGGATTCAAAGGGTTAAACATAAGTCAGCAGAATAGAGGAAATCACCAAAGATGAAATGACTTGATTTTTAGACAAAATCTCCCAACTAGTAGCATAAGAAATATATGGAGGACAGCGAGGAGAATATACATGTTGTTATTGGGGCTGAAAGGGGTTAATACGAAGCTTCAGTCGCAGTCAAAAGTGTTGGGTTAGAAAACGTCTCTTATCTATACACGTAGAGGCTAACAGAACATGGACATGTGGGTAGAGGGGGTGGGAAAGCTCGGCCTGGGTCTGACGTTGACTTGATAATTTTTAAGCCTTTTCCCAACGGCTTTTGGCCAAGATTACAGTGCATCTTCAACGTTTAGACGGTAGTTTCAGTTGGATGTTTAATGAAATAGTGACATTGAAGGGAGAAGTTAATTGTCGATCACTACAGAGTCTGAAGGGATTAAAAAGAGAACGTGTACCTTCTTTTACAAATTCAGCGACATCTTGCTCACCGCACTGTTGAGGTGCACAGATTCCCCAGGTAAGTCCATAACTAAAGCCCGGCTTTGGAAGAGAGAAAACTAGTAAATCTAACTTAGTAAGTTTAGTGTGTAGTATGACGGGATATTTTTACAAGTCAAAATACAAGGGACGAGTAAAAATATTCCGAAGTAAACCGTCTAATTAAAGAGATGACACTTATTCAATTGAGGTGGTAAATTGGGAATATTTTGATTTTAGGTGGATACTGAATTGAAAATGCGTGACAGAACGACGAAACTTCGTTTCCATTCATTTCTTCTTTACACAAGCGACTAGCTAGATCACTACCTGTGTGCTTGCAAGTGTTCTCTGTCATCGTTTTGTTGTTTGACTGATGAAGTTGAAGTTGAAACTTGTCAAGAGATAGGCAGAACAAATACCAATATCCACTAGTATCTAGTATATGTTCGCTCAGACCTTCTTCGTATTTCGCGCATCTACGGTGACAAACACATTTTTTACTGGGGCAATCATGTAAAACCTCATCATTAATTGAGAAAGCTGTATAATAAACTGAGAACAGAACGAGGTGTTGTTCGCAAATTTTTGTACATTCATCGTTGGTTGATTACAAGCACCAAAACAACTAGTACAAGAAGTGTCTTTAGTCGAAGTAAATCTTGAGTGCTTGAGATGCAACTTTTAATTTATTTAACCTTCAGTTAAATGTTAATTTTTATCTATTAAGGAAATTGCGGATAAATCTTTCTAGGAAATCTTCGGCAGCCTTTAGTTAATACAAACATTCACATGACCTTAAGATAATCTAGTTTTTCCACCTTCTCTTTTTTATAGAAAACAAAATAATGCAGGGTTGTGTAATGCTGATAACTTTCGGCTGTGGCTATCGCCGTGTAGACGTTGCCCTTCATCCCCACATCCCCGTCTCCACGCCATTTCGTAGACGTTATCATCACTGCCTTCATCTTGTCATCGTCGCGTTGTTCTTGTCGTCGTCATTGTCACTGACGTCATCCGTCGTCAAGTTAGAATAACAAGACAATTCAGTGAACTTACCTCAATTTTAGAAAGTAAAGCTGATACATTGGCGGATAGATGTATGCGATTCAAGCAGTAGTGTGCGCCATCAATCATCTTGGTGCACTCACTGTATGATCCAAGAAAACCAATGAGGCCTCCCGCCAATAATCCACTTGGAGGCTTACCCGAAGCATCTAGATCTGAATAAGATGACACACAGTGTAACTATTCTGGCATAACCCTTACTGCATCTCAGTGTACTCAACCACCATAAATTGTAATTATAAACTGATTATGAGGTACACAGTGTACTCAGGCGATTGATCAAACTTCAGTATCTAACGGAAAAGCATAATATTGGGGTGGGCTTATCGAGCAGCTGGAAAGCTATCTGTTGGTACGCAGCAAAACAGTAATAAACCCGTTACTTCACCCAACCACTAAATGATAACCCAAATAACCCAATTTATATTTCTTAAGCCTTTGATTCTTTGCCCGAAGTCTGATACTATACCAAAGAGCCTCCTTTTTAATGCATAAACTGAAAACAAAGGAAAGCGAATAATCGAGGCCATAGTCATATGGAGCATGCGATCTAACCAATACATCTAGTACATATATATTAACCAATAGATCGCTAACATCATCAAAAAACGCTACAAACGGACAAGAAGACGTCACGCTGATGTTTGCGTTACAAAGGACAACACAAATCATAGAGCTTGGGCTACCTATGAGGTTACAAACTGTTTTTCGGTGAATCGGAGATTAGCAATAATCGAAAAAGAAAAACCACTAAGTTTACTTTTCAACTTGTGCTGAAAATTCAAGGTAACTGATAGGAGCTTTTTCAGCCCGTCCGTTGGGTCGTCGCGAAGGCCACCTTAGACGTCACATGACTATCAGGCATGCGCCTTTGGACCTTAGCGCGTGAGACTGTGTCCATTCGGTATATTACATATCATGGTTATTTATTTATTTTTTTTGTACCAGGGCTCCATTTAACTAGCCTTACTAAACTGGACACCCTGTAAATTATAACGTGTGAGCACGTTAACTGAAATATTAACTCTGTGTTTGTTGATTTTCTACTGTTAACTCCTCACGATGACCCTGAAAAAGTCCATCCATTGATCGATTCTTTTCAATTTTGATGTAGGAATATAGCCTCCATAAATCGTGATTCTTTCTTGGAAGGATTTTTTTTAACCCAGTAGTAAACCTGCTTTGTCCTTCACTTATTCCAACGCAAAAAAAAAAAGAAAGAAAGAGAGGATCGAAGCTATTAAGTGAGTTCCTCAAAGGAAAAACAAACTGTAATAAGTTTGTAGCGTTTTTCCCAAGACCCAACGGAAAAACCTGAACATTTTATCTAAATTTCCCTAGGTCCAATCCATTTCCACCCCCACCATCAGTAGAGAAAGCAACTTAGTATAGTTTCAGAAACCGAATTAGAAGAGTGTTTTCAAATAACACTGAAATATTATTTTCGGAGTTTTTCTTTTTTTTTAATCCAGTGTGTTTCCGTGATACTAAAAATCAGTAATACGCGACATGGTCCCTTTGAGATTTCAGCTCTTTCTTTTATGTTTTTATCCAGCAGCTGATTGCAATGGAATTTTTCAGCAAGTCTTACGACGGAGACCTACAACAAATACATGATGCTTGTACGATGACAGGCTAGTGATAGCACTCTACGAGTCTTCAAAAATCGTCTCGGTCTTGTTCGATATGCTAATTCGATGCTAAAATCTCACTGGATTACCGTTTTTGATTCATCATAGAATTGGTCTCAACTCACTCCTTCAATTACTGAATTACCTATAGTCTGAAATGTCAGCCGGACATTTCAGACTAAATTACCTATTCTTGTTTAGAAGTCATTTGACTGCTATCTTCATTAAGGGTCTTGATAGTAACAGGCAAGTCAAAATTTTAAAGAAAACGACAAAACCTTTATGTTTACAAAACATGTTTCTACAGAGACTTCTGTCATCTTCAGTTAGTTAATGTACAACGCGTTGAAGTCCTTTGAATCGCCAATTACGCCATGTAAATCTAAATTATCCTTATAATTCTCACATTGTCACGTGCGAGTCATTTTGTTGTCACCGTTTATCATAATTATCATTTTTGTCTACTTATTATAAATTCAACTTCCAACTCTTTGCATATTTTTATTTTATTTATTATTTTTATTATCTTGCCATACATAATAAATTACAAATAGAATAGAAAAGATAATAAAAAATAATAATTAATATTAAATTTAAAGTGAACATGCAACTTGGAAAGAGTGACTGTGGCGTGGAAATCTCCGAGAAGGGAAGCTTGTGAGGAATAGAGATTTCCCCCCACGGGCAATTTAAATACCACTAGGCGGCATTTAAAAGAAAAGAAAAGACGTATATTTTAAATGCACATTAACTAACTGAAGATGACAGAAGTCTCTGTCGAAACATGTTTTGTAAACTTAAAGGTTCTGTTGTCATTTTCTTTAAAATTTTATCTTCATTAAATAAGTGGTCTTCTATATGAAATAAGTGGGCTTGACAGGAATACGTTAAACAAATGGGGCGTTTTGTTTTGTGAGAAATATTATGAACATAATAATGTTTGTCCCATGAACCAAGTTTAATGGCCTTAGCTCCCACGAGTCTCCTGTAGCTCAGTGGTAGAGCATCCCAACTAGTAATCGAAAGGTCTTAGGTTCGACTCCTGATAGGAGTATTCGGATTTTTTTCCTAGTATGCCTGTATCACTTACTGAATAATACAACATTCTCATTATGCACATAAATAAGAAAATATACAGACTTCCCGGCAGGTGAAAAGGGTACAGGAAGGGGAAAGTTCACCTTCCCCTTCCCTTCCCCTGGTCAATAACCCCCCAAAACCCTATCTTGTTGACAGTTATAACAAGTAATGGTCTCTCACGCTGTGGAAAATGTTTCAAAACATAGCATTTCCCGTGTGTAACTAAAACGGCTTGTCACATATTATAGTACCATTGAACAAACGGCATACTACAGTGTATGACGGTCTTATATTTTGGGCATTCTCTTTAATTGGTGAAATGATATAATAGCGGAATAATACTGACTTGATATCTTCGCCTTGCGAAGTTCTATGAACGTTTCGTGTATGAGACAAGATGCATTCTTGTTTCAGCACAGTTTTGACTTTGACCTAACACATCTCCATGAAGTAGTACCTTTAAATTCAGAGGAAAAAACTGAAAAGATGGGTACTCACACCAGATGAATTCTTGAGGATTTCCTGTAAGATTGACAAGTCTGTCCATACACTCATTGGAGAGGCTTTTCGGCAAAGTATCCCTTGAAAAATTCCGAAAACCTAATAGCTTTGCAATCAGATCGTAGGTATCACGGTCGAGGGATTGAAATTCAGGTGTTGCCCTTGAAAACTTTGGAAAAAAAGCGAAAAGTGTGAAGATCGCTAGCGCAAATCTACAAATTCCGGCCATCTTAGGCAACGATGGGTTTGCGTGGTCCTCACGAGGCAGACAGGGTACTCACGAGTTATAGGCATAACAGAAGAAACCGCATCGTTCGCACTTTATAGTCACAAGATATCATGACATTGTTTTGTGACGATCAGGTGGTGTCTGGTCTGTACTTGACATGACTTGAACTGAAAGTTTGAAATTTGAAGGGAACATGTAAACGAAAACCACCCAGTAATGATAACATGATACGAAGGCGATGTTTTCACACAAAAGAAAAAAAAAATAGTTTGGATACAGGGGTCATTTCGTAGTTAGCTAAATTAAGATCACCCGGGTAAGTGTAGTCCTGAGCTGAGAAGTGATTGTCTGAGGTGACATTAGACGTCATCAGCGTCTTCATGTTTCAGTACCAAGTTCTACAATTTGTATTTTGGCGTTTACTTTGTTTCTGTACCGTTTCGAGTGTCTTGATTCTACAGAAACTGAAAAATAAACATTTACGCGAAAGCGAGTCGGTCAAAACTTTACCGATCGAGACTCTACCAAGGGTGACATGTCAGAGAACTACCACAGAGTAAGCAAAGGATGTATATTTATTGATGCTATGATCAGAGTTCATTTCAAAGTTTTTGACAACTACATGTAAATGAAATAAAAATTTCCACAATCTCTATCTTACAAATAATCCTTATCACGGTTTTCGACACCATTTTGACGAGTGGGCAAACAGGCTTGAAATAACAGTGTTTGTATGGAAATCCGATGTCACATAATTTTCATAAAACATCACTTCTGAAAAATTCATGAATTGGAAACTTTTGGTACTAGGAAAATAATTTTAGGGAAAAAATTGGAGGGATGTAGCTGTCCAAGAAAGCGTCCAGTCGTGTTTTGAACTTTCCATACATTTCCCTGTATTTTTTCCCGCGAACTATTTTTAGCAGCAGTTCACGGCTGGTTCGCTATAGAGACAAATGTATGGAAAGTTCAAAACTTTTCTGGCACAGCTACATCCCTCCAATTTTTTTCTTAAAATCCTTTTCCTAGTACCAAAAGTTTCCAATTCGTGAATTTTTCAGAAGCGATGTTTTATGAAAATTATTTGACATCGGATTTCCATACAAACACTGTTATTTCAAGCCTGTTTGCCTACTCATCAAAATGGCGTCGAAAACTGTGATAAGGCCTATTACTTTTCATTGTTCTGTGGCAATCACCCGCGTCGTTTCCTCGACGACAACGGCACTGAGAATGTCACAGAACACACTTGGGTTAATAATATCACGGAACGTGAATTTGCGTCATCTTTTTGCTCTGTCACTTGAATTACTTAAAGACTCCCTTATACGTCAAAAGCCTTTATCGTCCGCGAAGGCAAAATGGAATATATCAACTTATCTATACACACTTGAACCTTACAATTATGTTTACCGTCATAAGATACGCGACGGGCAGATCTTCGCTTGTCCATGGGGGCAAGATGATTGATCTGAGGCAGAACTTAAACCAAAGCTTAGTAATTTCCTAATCTAAAAATCTATTAATAAAACCATCGACCATTAACCCACTCAAACTTTTTGATCGCTGAAATGACTTTGGCATACAAAGACAGGTTTGACTCTGACTTTTTTTTTGTTCTCCGCATTTGGTTTAAAAACTCCCGACTTTTGAGTTATTTTCCGTTGATATTTGTGCTGCCTTTTATGTAATTTTTCTCTGTACGCCTCCATCCGTTTTGCCAGCTATCAATAAAGAAAGGTGTCATTACTGAATATACGACTAATCTTTTTCTGGCCAGTCGGTGGTTGTACTGACAGTATAATAAAGTTTAAACTCTACCTCTGCAATAGACATACAATTATATCTCTTTATAGTTCACCACTAAATTTTCAAGGTTAAATTAATCATGTGGCGTTATAGTATTCATCCGTGTAGAGACACTGCCAGGGCGATAATGTCCATCGATCAATGGATAAAACTCGTTCGCAAAACAACTCCCATTTATTCATTTCATTCATCAACAAACATTTCTTTCATTGTTTAGTTCTTTATGCGCTCATTCGTCTTTGTTATTTATTTGGCTTTTAGGTCAAATAGTGTGAGTTCTAAATTTGAATGAACCAAGTGGCAGTTTCAGAAGAAGAAATTTAGTGGTGAAAAATTGAAATTTTAAAAGCTATCAATCTGATGGGTTCCCTTGGAGGCCTTGCTTCCGGGGCTTATCTTTGTTTTAAGAACATTATCATGTGTACAAAATACTAAGGTAATGTTATAAAAATGTGTTTTCTATTCGTTTTCTGTATTGGAAGGATCAGAATTTCCCGATTGAGATTTTAACAAGTAGTTTAGTTGCAGTTGCCAAGGAGACGCAACTCTACGTATCACATCTGATCATCCATTTTGTACTTTTGATTTTCCCCTTTATACGTGTAACTTAACTTTATAGAGTGTGTGCACGACGGCCATGTTGGAGGACCGAAACAATACAATGATTTTCCTTTGGGAAATATATTCTATTTTTATGCAAATATCTTCTATTGTTCTAGTCCTCCAACATTGCCGCCGTGCACACACTCTATAGGTTTATTCTACCTTCAAGTTTTTATTACAGACCTTTAGATTCTAGTACGAGTACGAGTACGACTACGAGTTTCTCGAATAGACAAAGAGTGCGCGCGCGTGAACCAGTGTCATTTTGGCGGAAAAACGAGAGAGCTGTCGTCATTTTACTACGAGATTTTGTAAGAATCTCGTAGCGGCGAAAACGAGTCCTCGAAACGTAGGTGATCTCGTCTTTTTGGAAACACGAAAGGGCTTAACTATCATCATTCAAACCAACTGCGTCAGGTTCATCGTTCGTAAGGAGTGAAATGAAACTTTCTGTGATATATCTGTTCTTAGTACTTCGCTAAAAACTCGAAGTCAAATCTCGTCGTCGTACTCGTACTCGTACTAGAATTTAAAGGTCTTTCAACAAGCAATGCAATCTCCTGCCGTTCACAGCAGTTTAGTAACCAAGCCTTCTCTTTCCAGTTACTCAGGACGTAGTGAATGGCTGAGCTCAAAATTCAAATGAACCGAGTGGGAGTTTCAGTGAATTTTTTCTAGGGGAAAATTTAGCGGCGAAAGATTGAAAATATATAAAAGCTATCGGTGTGATGGGTTCTCTTGGACAAAATAGTGAGGTAATATTCGTGAAAACGTGTTTTCTATCAGTTTTGCCACAGGCACTCAAGGCCAGTTTAAACGGTTTCAACATTTGGCTCAACATGCGTTCAACACTTTGTTGAACCAAATGTTGGGGACGTTTGAACAGGTCGTTCGACATTGTTAAAAACGTAAAAGAATGTTGAAAGCTTGTTGAAAGCGTGTTGAATCAAATTTAAATCGGTTTAAACTTTCACTTAACATCCATACAACATTTCCTTTGTTGTCGAAAACGTTGAATGATGTTGACGCCGTTTGAATACGCCGTTCAACATTTGCCCAAAATCCGTTCAACTTTTGCTGAACGAGTGTTGGTCAAACGTTGAAACCGTTTAAACGGGCCTTCAGACGTACTCACGCCCATGAAAGGAAGAGAACACTTTGAGACAAAGCTAAGCTTACAGGTACGATATCACCGAATCATTGCTTGTGGTACTTTCAAGCCGGTTGAACCTTACTTTTTTTTTGTTTTCATTTTCGTGCCCTGGATAATCGCGATCGATGCCATCGTCGCAGCTTTGATCTTCAGTCGTGCTGTTGGTTCTGGACACTTCTGGTAAATCGAACAACTCAAGAAGTCTTTGTTTCCAAAAAGGCCTTTGTAGAATATCATAATAATCAACAAAGGTTCTTTTCTTTAACTCTGAAGGAAGTAGTCCAGAGTCCACGTTGTCGATTCTGATAACAACAACACACTGATCCCGTTTCTCTACAAGCCGACCTATGGCGAGGTCCAGTTCGTAGTGAAAATAATTACTTTTCACAGAATTGGTTGAGAACAGTGCTATGACTTTGTAGCTTTTGTTCACACAGTCGGCCATATTGTCTCGGAATGGCTTCCCGGGGACAAAATCTCGGTAGTGTACACAGCATGTTAAATGGTGCTTTTCTTCAAGGAAAGGAAGAAGCTTGTTTGTCAACCACAGTCTGTCTTCGTTGCTGAAGATTATGAACGCGTGGAAATTAAAATCTGCAAAACGAAAGTGAAATATATCCGATCAAACGTAACTGAGGACAAATTCAAGAAATGTGATTTTATGTTTTAAGCTTGGTGAATAAATGATAGAGGTAATTAATATTGTGGCTGAAAAGCCCTGGAAAGGGAGCTTCAATAAATGTGAGTAGGTATTTTGTTAGTCAGTGATACGCAAATTCTCGGAAAAAGCCTACTGCTTCCACGAAACACCCATTACACTCACTGGTAGAGCATCCGAACTAGTAACTAGAAGATTCCACTTCTGTTGGGAGAACTTTCGGGGTATGCCTGTGTCACAATACCTTTATCAAATTAATATTTACTCAGAGGTGTCCAATAGAGAATTTTTTTATGTTTATTACCTTCTCTTACATTACATTAAATCAATTTCAAAGAAACAATGTGCCCAGCAAGTTATCATAAACTTTAGTCAAAGACACAAAGAAATTACTTCAAATAGTCAGCCCGACTATTTAAGCTGGTATCCATTTTCATCTCGGCTAACCAAAGTCTAAAACGTGCCTTGTTTCCGTGTGCTATGCCAGCCGTTTAAGAACGGTGCCTATTAATACCGAAGTATTTTTGCGCGGTTTATGACTATGCGGGAAAAGAAGATCTTTGCAAGGGCTATGGAAAACCAAATAGGAAATTGGGGGTGACGACGCATTTTTTAGAGACAATTATTCTAAAAAGCAGTAAAATACAAAGCAATGTATGGCGGGTTTTTTTTTCAAAATTGAAGCTTTATTATCTCTGAAAAATGCATGCAATTTTCTTTTTGAATAACAAAAGCACTTGGTGAGTTCTGCTTTCTCCGCATAGTTTTAAACCGCGCAAAAATATCCCTGTATTAGTAGCCCCCACCCATAGGAAACCCGGTATCTCAAGATGCACAGAACGTAAGCGCAGTGACAATAGTAGGCACCGTCCTTAATAAAAAAAATTGGCCGTTTTTTATCGTCTTTCATTAAAAGAAGAAGGTCTTTTGGATTTTCCCTCGACGGCATAGATGGCATAGTCCATTTAAGCAAATTCAACTGAATTAGCAAAAATACGAACTCGATCGTACAAAATTAATCATAAAAGACACACTCGCTTTAACAAGCAATAACACAATCTTCCACATGCAACAACAACAACAACAACAACAACAACAAAACAAACAAAAAACAACAACAACAACACCGCACGGAGACAATATGACTATGAAACCTCTTGAGCGGTAATTTCCTGCTGTGCTGTTTATCATGCTACGCTGGTGGTTCTAACTGTGGCCTATGAAGTGGTACTTTCCTGTGGGTACAGTTGTTATACTGTACAAGGTGGTTCTTATTTTGAGTTTGTGGGTGAAAACCTAAATTGTGACTACTCAAATGAAAGCTACTGAACAGTTTCTGAGTCTGTGAATGAAAACCAAAAATAGAGCCAGTCAACTGGAAATGTTTAGACACTGCAGTGAAGTGCTTTTCTGTGATGTTGTGTGTCAAGTAACTGGTCAACGTGCCTCAAAGCTTCATATGTCACGAAAATGTAAAAGATAGTTTAAAGGTTCCTTTCTTTAGGGAATTAAAATACTGATCTTCAGTGTAGGTAATACAAACCTGAAGGTAAAGGAATGTCTGGTTTCTTCTGGCGAAAAAAGTACACCAGCAAGCCAAAAACCAAAGCAAGCCCAGCCAGGATTCCAAGCGAAATGGACACATAAGCAGTTGTGTTACTGGATTCTGGAGAGAGAGAAATGATTAATTTGATTACAAATCAGTATTCATTTGAACATAACATGGTTAAAAATCCCAACTGGTAGGAGGTAGACCAGCTGGTTCCTTACAAGCACGGCAAAGGATTGGAACTCTGGGCTACCGAGAAACAACTCCGGCTAGCAGCCGGAGCGGGACTTGAATCTGGGACCTCCGGATTACAAGGCCGCACCCTAGCCGCTCTAATCCCTTGGTACAGCAGAACAACGGAAAAAGTCAAAGACTCTGCGGGCATATAATAACAAGATCATAAAGTGCTGTTGGAAAGTTTCATTGCATATCACTTATTACTTTTTATTTACACAGCCTCTTTTCCGGGCCTAATTGTGCTTATCAAGTGAACCGAGCTGCCTGTCTGAGGCTTGGGACCAAACTCGAGGCGTCAATGGGTGACGTCACGCTTGACCGCGCGCCAAGGACGTTTTAACCTCGTTCCCAGGGTCTCCCCTCTTGACGTGAAGGGGAGAGACCCTGGGAACGATGTTGAAGACGTTAAGGGACGAGGCTGATTTCACTGAGTCTCCATCTAATCAGGAGATGCCTTCTTTTTTTAAGGGGAATGTCTTTATAACTCAACGTCGGTGGAAGGGAAAACGTTATATTATTTGTTAACCTAATTGTTCAGATTGGGAAAGACGGAGACGAAAATTTATAGGTCGCAAATTTTGATAGATAGATATTTTCGTGTCGAAAACTGAATTCACTTGAGCATAGTTAATTTAGTGACCGGTTATGATACCTTGCCAAGAAAACAATGGAGCTGCCAGTTATGTTGGAAGAGCCGCGACCGTGCACAATCCTTTGTTTTAATGCTCACACTATAGTTGAATATCTCTTAACAGGAACGTTTCTATTGGCCAGTTGCTCCAACACATTTCCAACTCTATTGTGGTTTGTGCACGGTCAAGGCCAAAACTGCTAACAAAAACCTATAACGAACAAGTTTGTCAGGCTTCATAACCATTGCTTTTTATTAACTTTGACGAGCTATACCCTCATTTCGTCTCTTGAACCAATCACCTCATAAAATATTAGGTGCAGTACTCGTTGTTTTCGTGGTTTCTGCACTGATGTACTTGGTTTTTGGACATTTTTAGGGGTTTAATAATTAAATTCGACGTACAGTTACAGGAGGATCCTCATTTTTACCATTTAAGCCTCAATGGTGACCAGCAACAAAAAGTTTCCTTAGAAAATCACAACTTGATCAGACAGGGAGGTCACGAGATTAAACGAGATGAACCACAATGATTGATGTTTTAAAAGATTCTCTCAACTCTGCCAGGGCTTAAGGAATTCGAAAAGAAAATTGGGGGTAACCTCAAATGTTTTAGAGATAGATAACGTTCAATTTGGAAAAACGCGCTCCATATCGTTTTGTACTTTAAAGGTTTTTTGGAAATATTGTTGCTTAACTATCTCTGAGTGCGTGGTTACGCCCAATTTTCTTTCTGGATTCCAACAGCCCTAAATGAGATATGCTTTTCCCTCAAAGTCACCATCCTTAACAGAAAAAAACGACTGTTTTGTGGTCTGCAGCAGAAACGAATACTCACCCTTTTCCGTAGGGAACGTCAAGGTAAACGGAGTATCATCTGAAAGATTGAAGTACAAAATAACTGTGATGACTTAATTAAAAAACATAAAAGGGAAAATGGCGTCCTTCATTACATAACTTTTCTGAGGCGCTCTTACATGAGGCAAATTTTTCCTGCAACTTGCAACACAAAGCCGCTACGAAATAAGTCGTGGACGAAACTGCGCGTCTAGCCAGCCCTCATCGCAACTTGTCACACCACGAAAAATGAGTTGCGAGCTGCAACCTAAAATTAGACAGGTATTCTACTTGCGTTGTAGCGTGAAATATTAGTTTCTCAATGCATCTTGCAACGTAATGCTCACGGCAGCAAGGAAAATTGCCGAATTTACATAACAATTACCAACAATAAACCGAATTTCTTTGTTGAATCGATTAGTCATCGGATTATGCTAGTATAAAAAGTTGGCGGCTGTAAATTTTACCGCAATACTTTGCAAGCCTAACACAGCCATTAGGCATATGGAAAGCCAATTTTTTTTGCTTAATTTTTCCAATGCATTAACAACATTGCGTATGCTAGGTTTGAACTTTTCTGTGCGTTTTTATGTTATGTTTAAAACACGAGCAGCAGTGTTTTATCGGGATTTAAAACCACGAGGCGCAGCCAAGTGGTTTTACACTCGATAAAACACCTGCTGCGAGTTTTTTGAACATCCTTCAAAAACATTCCCGGAAAAGCGTGTGTCAATAGAGTTCATAACAATGACGCTTTTGTGAACGTTGGAAATTAGCGTACGAGAAAAAAACTAACACCGCATAGTAACAAGGAGGAGGTTTATCGGGTTCTAAAACCACTGCACGTGATGTTTTATCGACCATTTGATAGGTCAATGGGCTTATGAATTATTAATGAGTTTTTGAAGATTCGTACGTTAAGAATTATGGGTAAATGTACCAGTCTCCATCTTGTACGGTAGATTAGATGGTTCGCATCATCAACATGTTTCCATCAACATGTAGTTCCATCATGTAGTTAGCGGATAGAAAACTCAAACTTGCTGTCTAATTGTGAAATGACGAGTCCCAAATGTTCTTTTTCAGTCCAAAACACGAGCTCTTAGCAGAAATCAAATGCTGTCATCACTTTCAAACGGTAACTAGCGAGGCTCCGGTATCTTCTTCTTTTTGATTATTCAGAAATATCAGGAAAAAACTAAATAAGTAACCAAACCGACTAAACAGAACAATAAAATGATCAAAAAGTGTATGAGTGTGGAAAGTTGGAGAATTCACCTTTGGGAAAAATACTGAAAACATTAAAATTTTGACATTTGCTAATATCATAATTGACAGCCCTCGGCTAAGAAGAGTCGCCAAGTCTCGTGGCTATTGCTGACAGGTTAAAAAGGTTTTAAATCGTTCAAACAGGTACTTCTTCATTATGATTGGATGCCAAGAATGGGGACTTACCTGGACCGGGTTTAGGATCAGAGTGTCTCCTCGGGTATCGATTTAAGCCGATGTCTATTTCATTTTGGCTATAATTTGCGGACATTGGAAGAACAAACACCTGCAGAAGAAAGGCGACAACATAAAGAAGAGTTCCTTGCATCGCCACAAATTACGGTGTCGCAAAAGCGTATAAGTGCGAAAAAGTGCTATAATTAATACCAAACAAAATGAAAACAGGTAAAACAGGTAAAATCACATCTAAAGATCTTGGTCATTTAATGTTGGATAATCCATGGTTATGAGGGTGGGGTTGTTAATGATAATAATCTGGTAACAGTTATCTGGCAATGGTAATGGCGATCAAAATGGGAATGATAACCATAACTTTAACGTTATGGTAATGGTAATAACAATGTAATATGCTAAAACTATGGAGGCTGACGTTATTCGTCAGTGTTATATTTGATAATCTATGATATGATTTGATAATCTATGATATGATATGATATGATATGATATGATATGATATGATATGATATGATATGATATGATATGATATGATATGATATGATATATGATATGATATGATATGATATGATATGATATGATATGATATGATATGATATGCATGATATGATATGATATGATATGACTGTTTTTCGCTATTAAGTGCTTCCCTCTTTAAATAAAGGATTTACTTACCGCGAGGTGGACCGTCCTCTCCTCCCACGAAGCGGAGAGTTTTACACTCGTTAGGTTCTGAAATGGAACAAAAACAGGTTTACTTTAATAGAGGTGAAGTTGAAAAAGGGTAGACGAGAGACGCGTGTAATGAGGAATACAGCCATTCAGGGAGTACAATTATTTTGAAGCTGTTCTCTATTCTTAATTTTTATTCTATACATATAAATATGGCAAGTACTACAGCTGAACCTCTCTTGAATCTCATAAAGTCAGACCGTAGGTTTAGAAACCAATTCACTTCAGAACTAAAATTAGGAGTTTTACAATAACTGTCAAAATGTTCGCCTCTGATTGGCTCGTAGATATTGTTTATAAGAGTACAGACAATAAAAATGTAAATAAAATACCGCTTGAACTTTTTCCATTTTAATGTAAAAAGCAAATTAACGGCAGTTTTCCATAGTTTATACTGTTATAGACCATGACAAAATTTGGCAGTAAGACCACTCGCCGTTCCACTTGAGTTTTGAACACTTTATGGCCTCATTTTATGGTCTAAAAGGGCATTGATGGTTTGCATGTGACGTCATGGCGGCCATGGTGGTGGACAGGAATAATGAGATTTTTCTCCTCTGGGAGTTCCCTGCCATTTTTATGCAAACTTTGTGAACAAATTTTTTTTTGTTTTGTCCACCAACATGGCGGCGATGCGAACCACCTATAGACCATAGAAAACTGCCGTCCATTTGTTAATTATGCCATCATTTAAGCCCGTCGAATATATCCTAAAGTGCGACCATTCAAATGAAAGCTCTTGAGCAATACTTTCCTGAGGTGCTGTTTATTATGCTGTACAAGGTAATCTACTTTTGAATCAGCCTATGAAATCCTAAAGTGTGACCATTCCAATGAAAGCTACTTAGCAGCACTTTCTTGTGGTGCTGTTTATTATGCTGTACAAGGTGGTTCTATTTTTGAGTCTGTGGATGAAATTCTAAATGTGACCATTTAAATGAAAGCTACTGGGCAGCACTTTCCTGTGGTGCTGTTTATTATGTTGTACAAGGTGGTCTACTTCTGAGTCAACAATACTTTCCTGTGATACTGCTTATTACGTTGTACAAGGTTGTTCTATCTTTTGAACTTATAAATATAATCCTGGAGTATGACCATTCAAATGAGCTACAGAGGAATACTTTCCTGTGGTGCTGTTTATTCTGATACTGTACCAGGTAATTGTAACTATTAAATCTGTGGATAAAATCCTAAAGTGTGACCATTCAAATGATCGCCACGGAGCCGTTCTTTCCTTTCAATGAGGCCGCGCTATTCATTATGCTGTACAAGATGATATTATGACGTTCTGAGTCTTTGGATCAAATCCTGAAGTACTGAGGCTATTATTAAGCGCTCATTAAACGTAGTATCGTAGATATTACCTTTAAAACGTAAGATGTGATAACAAGAGGTGATCCAAAAGGGCCATACGAAAGGCAATATCCTTTCCAAGGTTGCGAGGAATTGGCTGTATAACAAAGAAATACATTCATCTCAAAAAGGTGTCATACGCCATTTAATTTGCTTTTGTGCTGTTACAAAAGTCATGAGTACTTTACCGCGGACAGTTCTGAAATATTCCCCCACACCCCTCACCAAGAACTGAAAAATCTCAGACCCAAGAAGTATTCGTATAAGAAACCTTCTAACCTCCCCCCCCCCCCCCCCCCCAACTTTCCCAACCGTTCTACGGATTGTTAGGGTTGGCTATTTTAAGCTGTTAGCTCAGTGCTTCAAGCTAAAATTTGAATTTTAAAACGCAAAATTTCCTTCAATTATAACAATCTTCTATCCCCCGGAAATAAGATCCTAAAATGTCCTTGGAATGAACGCAAGCCCTGAACTCGTAATTTAATATTCGGAATTTTACGGAATCTGAAACAAACCTCGCCGTGTAACATTTTGCCATACAAAATAACGAAGTAACTTAAAATCAAATGCTGTTTCACGAAATCTAATAGGCCGCCTGCATGTGATTGGCCACATCGAAGTCTGCGGGAGCCTACGTTACAAGTCATGGTTTTCTGAATTACCTGTAAAAGGCTTCCACGAAACCCTGAAATACCAACTAGTGCTATTTTCTCTGTCATGGAAGGTGACGTTTAAATCGTTGATAATCCAACGAGGATCGCTTCGTGTCTTATCATAACAAGCTGTCGGGAAAAGAAACAACAAGTCAGTCCACGTTCTGTTTAATAATCATTGAGACAAGTATAAAAGTAAGTCAAATCTTTACTTAAGGAGGGTAGCACTTAATAGTGAACAAATTATAAACTTATGGCCCTCTGTCTAAAACTGAATAAAACTGGAAAATTACAAAGGAAAAGATAACAATAACAAAATAGAAAATAGAAAAAATAGAAAAGTATAAAACAGAAATTTAACAAAATAGAAAAAATACAATAACAACAACATTCTGAATAAAAAAATTGAATATTGAGAACTACGAATAAAAATGCCGCAAGGCTTATAGTTTTTTTAAAAATTTATCCCTAAGTTTAAAAGATATAAGAGAAGCTTTTTTCTTTGGGTGAGAGGGAAAACTATTCCAGATTTGAACAACTATTATTATTATTACTGCCGTTTGGACACCTAAAAAAGGCTTCTTCGGAATTGGAATGAAGATAGAGACAGAGAGGTAGATAGAAGAGAGAGATAGGGAAAGACAGAGAGACAGACAGACAAACACACAGACAGAGAGACAGACAGACAAACAAACAGACAGAGAGACAGACAGACAGACAGAGACAGAACATTTCTGCGGAACACTGCACGTTTCACGTTTTCCTATGCCTCAACTAACATTCAGCTCAAATGAGCTTACAAAAAAAGAAAACGATGAGAATATAGTTACATAAATGAAAGAGATTAAAAATCGTTGTGAAAAAGTTAAACGAAATTAGAATGCTATAAACAGGCTCAACAGGCTGCGTTTTAATTATAGCTTCAAAGGTGCCAAGAGAGGTTGTATCCCTGACAGGTTTTTGGTAGGGTTTTCCCAGGACAATTTTAGCGCAGTTTGAGACAGTGCAACGACTTCAACCCGAGGTTTTTTAACTAATCAGGAGCCAATTCGTTCACAAAGAATTTCGACTTTGTGGTTTTCAAAGCCAGTCAATTCAATCCTAAAATTAACTTGTATCTTTCGACTGTGGGAACAGATGCGGCAATTTGAAGCGGCCGCATTTGATTTTCCGACTGTGTGTACAGCTCGTCTGAGGAAACACAGCTACATCAAATATGTAGACAGAAGTGCACTTGGTAAGGACTTACTCATCCTTTAAAAAGCATTAGCCAACAAAATTCCATTGAACGATGATGCAGACTGAAAATTGCCCTATATTATCGAGCGTTACAAGCGAGCTAATGTTGACATTCTTTCACTAGTGTAAATGAAAGACCACACATTTATACCGCATTATGTTATTGAGTTTACAGTTTACATGTAAATACACAATTCAAGTTGTTGCGCTCAAATGTCTGTTTAACTTTAACTTTAAACGGGAGAATGTTTGGTCGCTGGGAAAAGTTTGACCGACAATTCTTATCAGCCATATTTACCGCGTAGTAGCGAAGCTCTAAGAACAGATGTGATATAGTCTGATATATTCGTTGCCGATTTCCCTTTAGATCAGTCCACATTTTTTCGGCTTCCGTATTTTTATGAGGTTTGTTGGTTGGAATAAAGGCCATTTCTTGTTTTCAAATTGTTTATAACTTTCGTTCGGTCAGTAAATCCCGAAGTTCGGTCGCGGTCGCTTCGGGATACGTGTATTTTTATAGGATCTGTCGCGTCTGTTCCCACCGCCAAATTAAATTTAGGAATGAATCTGATTGGCTTTTAAAACCACAAAGTCGAAATTCTTTGTTAACGAACCGGCTTCTGATTGGTTAAAAAACCTTGGGTGGCCCCGGTTGAAGTCGTTGCACTGTAACCCATTCTCCTCTTTTAGTTCGTACGAACAATGTTACCTTGTTGTTCCTCGCTAAATTCTCGACGCGTGCGAAGACGGAAACGTGAGCCAGTCCATGATATACCTGGAGAAGCAAAACAAGAGGTTAAAAGTTTGATTCCACTCTTGTGGGTGCACTTTGTTTTTTAGGGGTAATGAACACAAAATGAGAGTTGCGGTTCCAAAGCCCATTGATTCCACCATGTCAGTTCAGAACGAGCCAACACGTTTCCGGATCTGAGACAAACTATGCAAACCTGTTCAGATGTAGGTCATGCAGAAACTAAACGTGGTTTTGAAGACCAACTTTCCGCTGAAAGGACAAAATTTCCGCACAACCTCTACATTAATTATGTATACATTTTGCGATGACTCAAACTCCATTCACGCTCGCCGTTTTTTAAAGAGGATTTACTATCACACTGGTGTATGTATGATTAATGTATGGGGCTGTGCAAAATCTTTCCAGCCAACGAACTGATTGCGATATCATAAGCGATCGTTTGGACGGCACAGAAAACCATGCACTGTAAACTTGCTTGTCAAATTCATGGTATAGGATAAAGATCAAAGTTTTGTTTTCCTCCTTGGGAAATTTAAATAAACACCGCCCTCCTTTTTATGCCTCGTATCGGATGAACGATGCCACAAAAAGGAAAAATTTCATTTCAAAAGCGTTTGTTGAGGCATCAGCATCAGCATGAATAATTACCAAAAAAGAGGAAATATTCAAATTCAGAGAAGTTGGAACAGTATGAATTGAGTGTATTGTTTTTTGGTTTTGTTTTACATAGTAGAAAATTATAAGTTATATATATTTAGCGATGGTTACCTTTGTTATTTTCTTCAGCACATCTTTCATCACAAGAAACGAAGGAAGATTCCTAATGAAATTAAAACAAACAGATTAGGAAATAATCTTACCGTTGAGAAAAACCAAACTTCTCAGGTTGATTTGCATCTCCCGCGAATTAATTTCTTAGTACGGGGTGCCTTGAAAACTTCGTGATTAAAATCTGAAACATGTTGAGGCAGAGGCAATATTGTTTGACGAACAGAGCTGGAGCGCCCTTGTTCGTGGATATGTGACGTGGAGAAAATTCTTGGAAAAAGGGGAACTTCAGTATTCAAGCAAGGCAAGTCTTTGTTTTTACGCAACATTACTTTTTCTCAGAATCCAAACAACTGTTGCGTGACAAAAAGCAAAAAAGGAAAAAAATTACAATTGCTTTGCGCATGATCAGCAGGAGTCACGCGGACGGTGTTTAGCCTTTTAAAAATTAGTACTCCTCAAATATTTAATAATAGGATTCCATCCACGAGTCATATTATATGATTCGATTTGCAGGAAAAGGCTGGATCTAATAGATTTGGCAATCCTTTATTGCAAGAAGCAGTTGATAGATCCACCGAAACTGACAAAAACGTAAAGAAGTACTTAAATATTCTGTTACTTTTAAATGAATTGTGTTGGCTTCTTGCGCGCCTAAGCCTTTACGCAATTACGTCTTTTTAAAGTGAAATGGGATCTGATTAACCCTCAGGTCCCTTTGGTGTCTAGTTGATATCTCTATGATCCGTCTATGGGACTAGGAATTTAGGGGAGCTTGCTGTTGATCCCACCATTCGTTATACAATTCATTAAAGAAAAAACTAAATGGCATAAACATTTTACTTGAAAAACAAAATGATGGCAATGGTGAAGAGCTTCGAAAGCACTTTCTCAGTTTGCGTGCAGGGAAACGACCGGAAACACTTCTTGAAACGCAGACTATCACGTTACTTGAGATACCCATGTACGTGGGCAATTTCATGACAAAGCAAAGTAAGCATTTCGTCCATTTGTAGCGGGTGTATTGTTCATTACAGTACGCTAACACACTAACAACCGACTCAGCTGGATTAACAGTAGTAACTCGATCGTTGGTTTCTTTAATTGTATCAAAGGAAAGAAAAGTTTATCAAGGTCGTGGTCCCCGGTGTCTACTCCATGCTTGGTTTTGCAACTTAAATATACTATAGTAGCTTTCGAAACTTGACTCAGCCAAAGAGAAGTGATTCAAGTTACTTAACTGCTCTGTCTTTTTTTAGACAAAATAACCCAGTTTTCCTTACTTACAGTGTTATGCGCGCATCATACGCAAGACATTTAAAGCGGTTCGAAAGGAAAGGATTAATGCTAAAGTATTTATACTGACACTCGATCTCTTGAACGACTCAAGTTCAAAGTTTGATGTTTTGCGCTTTTTTGGTTTGGTTCTTTTCAGCGGGTATCGCAGGAGAAATGTTACAAATCCCTATCTCAAACTGAACTGGCTTAAATTAAAGCCTAACAAACCGCTTCAGTTCAAAACCTACGACTTTTGTTTGCCGTTCGCCGACTACGTTCGTGACCGGCAAAACCATCTTGTATTTCATCCGTCGCTGATCATTTTCGATTAATTTTCCCAAGAATGGGTCAAATTCGCGGAAATTCATACAGAATTGCCACGATACTGTCATTGTGAGTGTCCTCGCGCGCGCATTTAGTTTATCAGTCAGACAAAAATAATTAATGCTATTTAGTATGATGAGCGCTACAATCGGGAAAAGAATGGAAATTAGCGACGCAAGTGATCGAAAGAACAATTTCAGAATTTGGCCATCGGAGAGCGTTGCAATCGGGATAAGCCCGAATCAAGCAACGATCGAGCTAATGATCCTTTTGTATTGCTTTCTGTGTCGTACTCATTCTTTAGTATCGTGACAAGAATACAAAGGTTGGAGAAACCGAGTTGCGTCAAAACATATTTGTTCAAATATTTGGCTTTCACCCACTCAAGACCCAAGGAGGAAAAAAAATCTCAAATGTCATTATTTCTCAGTTTGCAAAATTGTCCGCGTAAGAAGCGTTCAGAAACTGCCACTATTTGTAGTTTCCTTCGTATCATGGACTGAAAACTAAACTACATCACTAGATTGAAGGACTCAGCGTAGTATTTACTTGTAAACATAAATATTTATGGCTGTACATGCAGCTCTCACCTTATCATTCGTGAACTGGATTCGAAGCGCACGATCGCCGCACAGACACAAACGATTCCTTGTTGTTAAGGGTTTCGATCGATGTGCATCTGGTATCAGCTGCATTAACAAAAACAGAAAAGGAACTCGAAAGGCCATTTCACGGAGGTGTTACACCATACTGTGTATAACAAGAGAAGGAGATCTGAAAATCAAAACAAAGATGCCGTTTATATGATGTCATCTTCCGACGGATCACATCCTCACGCTGCAAAGCAATACAGTACTGACGTCTGTTAGCACTGAGCTGTTTCCCGCACTGTAGTAAATCAAAATGGTCAGAAAATCGTTGTAAAAAACAAACAAACAAAACTGTGGATCAAACCGTCTGCACAGGTTTCGGTTACAGTGATCTTAATTTCCTCAGGTGTTGTCCGAAATTGAAAGTACACTCACTACAGTATTGTAACCCCGACAAAACGGATAAAGAACGATCCAATGCCAGCATCTCTCTCACCTGATTGCCACTTAATAAAACCCTTTCTCTGGCACCTTCTGTTCTACGAAAGACATCTCCATTTTAATCGAATTTCTTCTCCGTTAGCGTAACACTGCATGCAATAAACCAAAGCTATCTCTGAGCGTTACGAACGAGTGCCCTTGCCAGTGATTATCACGTTACATCCTGTGCTATGCGGAAGTCGTATGAGGATCAGGCCTGATCTGATTGATTGATTGACTGCAGTTTTTCATTTTGATGGTGTCTTTGCATCGTTAAGTTGCTGGATTTAGTCCAGCTCACTTGTTATGTGACCCTTCATGTTATTATTATTTTTTAAATAGCTAGGACAGGTGAACGGTTTCACGTTTCCCTCCAAGACGTTTATCGGGTCTGAAATGAAAGCTTCTGTACTAGTATTTTCACCCTAGAATTGCTTCTTTGTGGTACTGGTTACTAAATTAATAAATGGATAAATAAATAAATAAATAAATAAATAAATAAATAAATAAATAAATCTGAGTAATAATAATTAAAATACTTATAATAGTAGGCGTTGGAGTAATGTATGAAAATGAATAATACTGATATAATGATAATGAAATAATAATAATAATAATAATAATAATAATAATAATAATAATAATAATAATAATAATAATAATAATAATAATAACAATCTTCTTAAATTGCACTTATCTACAATTGTTCCAAGCCCTTTAATACTTAAAATAGACAGCAATGAATATTCATACTAAATGAATCAGCCATATTTTCACTGCAATGATCTATATGCAGCTTTCCAATTGTTGTTCGGCATAAAACAACAGTCCATTCAGTTTGTCTTGCAGTTTTGTTTTATTCGTTTTCTATTCTGTACACCCATGGAGGGGGGGGGGGGGTATGCGCCCCCCTCCCCCCCTCCACTCTTTCACGTGCAAACCCCTTATGCAAACCTATCACAAACATAAACCAAAAGCTTTGCGATGTAAATTCAGTTTGTTTTGCTAGGCATTTTTGCTCAGTTTTCTCTACCCTTTCTGATAGCTCAAATGAAAGCTGTCGACTCAGGATAACATCAGTAGCACAACTCACCTTAGGCCTAGTTTTGAAGTGTGGGCACTTTTAAATTTCAGTAGCGAGTTCCGAAATGAATTCCCCACACTATATTTCAACCTCGTTCCCTCGAGAGAGTACTCTTGGCGGCCTTGGTTTGCGGCTTGCACACGACAAACTCGCGGCTTACACACTCGCTGTATTATTTTTTTGGAAGAGGCGAAGAGAGATTTTCAAGCAGGTACAAAAGCAAGACAAATGAGAAAGATTTGGCGCAGTTTTATGCGGTCTACAAAAATCGTGTATTAAGTAGATCTAGTGAATTCCAAACGGTCACAGAAGCAGAGGTTGATAATTAATTCTACAACTTGAATCAGAGTACGGATTTGTCTGAAGTAGAACGTACTGTTTCCAAAAATTCTACCAGAGAATGAGATGTCACTTATTGAGCTTACGCCGCGGTAATAAGTACATCTTTTGCTCTATAAAATGAAGTTTAGTTCGTACATTATTCTTTCATGAGATCAGTAACAACATTACAATTCATCACTTACACGAAAATACAAATACATTCGTCTGTTTATTTAATTCGCGAAGCACAATAATGATTATTTATTTCGTCACCGATTTCCTGTAAGAAAAGACAGTGCTTTCGCTCACAATCAGCGCTCTGAGCTCAATTCTTTTCATTTTTTACACTACTACTTATAAACTTAAAGTCAGGGACGTTGGGAATAAATGATACAAACAATACCTTTGAATAGATTGGCCTAGATTCACATGCGGCTTGTTTTAGTCCATTGGTATTTCTGAACAATTAAGTCCGTACAATTTTATAGTCTACTTACATTTTACTGCTAAAAAATTCTCGGTGTTCCATTCGGTAATACTAAAATTGATCTTCTTTCCCATTTCCGTGCATTTCGAGCTCCGTAAGGCGTCAAGCTAGCGATACTAACCGCCGTGCATCAGTGCATGTTTAGGTTTTGACGGAAGCCGTCTGTTAACGTCCGTCGATCGTCTTCCCTCCCCAATGACAGTTTTTAAAATAATTCTTATAAATAAACAACATTGTACCTGAGTTGAAGAAATGTCAACCTCTTCCAGGTCTCAAGTGATGTGTGTTGTAGAAATGCTGGTTATAAACCGCTTGTTGTCACAAACTTCGCTGATGCCTTCCCGGGACATCACGTACTGGCTCCTTTCTCCAGGAAGGAAAAGAGAGGACCCTGGGAACGAGATTGACCAAATTTAGCTTTATCTCGTTTCCAGAGCCCCCTTTATCCCTGAACTGATTTAGTTTACTCCAGGAAATGTTAAATTAAAAAAATTATTATATATGATAATTTGAAAGCAACAAGTCAGCAAACTTTTACAAGATTGAGAAACCCCTTGAGCTAGTTTGTACCGACAACAACGGAAATCTGTGAAACGGGATTTAAAAAAATTACTCTCCGGGCACGAAACCTGGCGAGGGGGGGGGGGGGGGTGTACTCCACTATATGGGCTATACGGGAAAGCGCCGCTGGATAGGGTATGATTTTTGGCACCTCTGCCCTGAACAGGGTATATGATTTCAAGCAAGTCTGTCCTGGACCCGTTCTAGACAGGGTATGGTTGCAAGTCGTCAAGCATTTGGAAATCCGAAATCAGAGATGTTTGTCTGTAGTTATTTTTATAAACAATGCTTTACGTCAATTAACCTTCTCCTTTATTTGTCCTAAATAGGGTCTTAGAATAGAGATTGTTGCCCTATAAAGGGTAGGTATTTAAGGTTATTTACGTCCTAAACAGGGTCGGGGTTACCCCCAGCGGCACCCCTATACCCAAAAGCGGGTCAAGTAACCCCCCCCCCCCCCCTCCCGGCACGAAAGCTCATGTGACGGAAGGTTTTGCGGGATCGGCACGTCCGTCTCCTCATCCCGATACCTGCGGCAGCGCGACGTTTGCTTTCCCGCCTTATTTCAGTTCAAGATGGCGACTTGAGGACTTCGAGGAAAATTCTTATGAGCAAGGAATAGGTAAGCTCTTAATTTGACAGATAATTATTTTAAGTTGCTTACTCAATTGAACGCTTCTTACTGTTCAACAACATCTGTTGGGTTGTCTTGGTTAAGCAATAATGTTGGGGCGCTTAGCTTAGCACGCTGACCCGCGTTTAATACGAGGTTTGACCAACATTTTTTGTAAGATAAATGTTAAATGACGTCTAACCACGCGTCTAACAGTCATTATACAACAGATGACTTGTTCAGTGTACAACAATATATGTTGGAACGTTTAGCCGTCGCCTGTTTCCCTCTAAATTATCTGAAAGGGGTGTGCTTATAACCTGCAGTTACAGATGCTACTGTAACTTAGACTACCTGGTCAAGCCAAACAACTGTGATTCTGATCATTCAGGACAAAAACTTCCACTACTCCGGCAGTCAGAGACAAAAGCATTTGAATCTTGGATGAGTGAATTTCCAAATGTACTTGTCCCACAGAAGAAGTAGTAAAAAATTTACCATTATAGTCTTGTTTTCACTGAATCCTGAATAAGTCTAAAGAACATGGCAAGTGCACACGCATTCTTGTTTTATTTCTTTTAGAAAATGTCTCTGCAGGTATGAAATCTTGTCGAGTTTTGCCATACCCTGCAGCAGACTGGGTACTGAGTTTCTCAGTGACGCATTTGTAGATTTCCTAAAATAAAATCGGAGCCACATGAGCTTTCATAACCCTTGAAACATTTGTAGCTTAAGAAAAGCAGAAGATATCCCCAAAATTTATTATAGACTTAAATAAAAACCCTTAAAAAACTTCCAATTCCAAGTACCAAACTTGTAAGAACCACAAAATTACAACTGTTGTGAAATGAAAACTTTGAAGAGTTAAATTAAATCTTTTGGAATTTTTCATTCCTCACTTACATTATAAAAACTGTAATGTGTGCTGAACGAATTTCATGTTAAAAATCAGCATTTATGAGAGTGGTTAAATATTATGAATTGAGTCACTGGAATGATCAAGACAGTATTCCCAAGATTATTTTTAGTCCATTATAGCAATTTTACCTTTTGCCAGGTGCATTTAATTTGAATTTTCTTATTTGGAAGCTGTGACTGAAACTTACATATTAATTAAATTATCCAACTTAACTGGACAGCAGTGGCGGGTTTGAAACAGAAAACACCATAACTGTGTTTATTCACATTTGCGAGTTTATTTGGTGCCAAATTCATTTCTTTACATATAAAAAAGCACAAGTTAACATCATATAAATGCAATAATATGAGTAAAAAACAGAAATGTCTTTTTTGTAAGATTCAGCACATGAAGTCAGGTTTGTCCATACGAAACAGTTAACATGGTATGAAAACATGGATTGCTGCAATAGCAATAACAAAAATCAGACCAATTATCACAAAACAAAGTTTTTGCCCTGCAAACACCGTACCCAAATTATTTTTTAAAATAGAGCTGTAACCAGGATAAGACATACTGGATAAGGGCGTTCTGGTTAAAAAGATTAAAAACATAAGCTTTCGGCTATCAGTCTATAGCCTTTCGTTTAGGCTTTAACGAAAGGTTATAGACAAATTATTTTTGTTTTGTTTTCATTTTCGTGCCCTGGATAATCGCGATCGATGCCATTGTCGCAGCTTTGATCTTCAGTCGTGCTGTTGGTTCTGGACACTTCTGGTAAATCGAGGAATTTAAGAAGCCTTTGTTTCCAAAAGGGCCTTTGATGAATATCATAATAATCAACAAAGGTTCTTCTCTGTAACTCGGCTGAAGGAAGCCGTCCAGAGTCCACGTTGTCGATTCTGATAACAATAAGACTCCGATCTCGTTTCTCTACAAGCCGATCTATGGCGAGGCCCAGTTCGTAGGGAAAGTAAATACTGTTCACAGAATTGTTTGAGAACAGTGCTACGACTTTGTAACTGTTTCTCACACTGTCGGCCATATTGTCTAGGAATGGCTTCCCGGGGACAAAATCTCGGTAGTCTACACAGCATGTTAAAAGGTGTTTTTCTTCAAGGAAAGGAAGAAGCTTGTCTTTCATCCACAGTATGTCTTTATAGCTGTAGATTATGAACGCGTGGTATTTAAAATCTGCAAAACGAAAGCGAAATATTACTGAAACTCAATATCAGATGAAACGTAACTGAGGACAAACTCAAGAAATGGTTTTAAGCTTGGTGAGTAAATGATAGAGGTAATTATTATTGTGGATGAAAAGCCCTGGAAAGGGAGCTTCAATAAATGTATGTAGATATTTTGTTAGTCAGTGACACGGGAATCCTCGGGAAAAAAGTCTAGCTTCCACGAAACTCCCATTAAACTCAGTGGAACAGCATCCGAACTAGTAACTAGAAGGTTCCACTTCTGTTGGAACTTTATATTCGCTTTTGATTTTTTTGTTCTTGCTTTCCTCTCTTATGCGTATATATGTGTATGTATAATTATGTTTATTCTACTTAATAATATTCTACGTATTTTCTCTTATCTAGTTGCTTAAGCGTGTACTTATCTACTAACTTATACACTCGAACCTCCCGTAAGCGATCACCCATAATATCAAGGATATGTGGTCGCTTACGGGAGGTGGTCGCTTACCAAGGGTCAGACCACAGGGGTCTAAATTTCGGGTAATATACATATGGTAATTTCGGAGACCTAACCCCTTTGCCAGTGCTTATCGAAACCCATAGTAATAACTTTTCTTAGCTACAAGTATATTAAGACTGGCCAAACTTATTTTAGGCATAAAATCTTAGGGTCTATGGTAATTATTGTTTGTATCTCACAAATTACTTAATACAGCGATTGAGACAGTTCTGTGAAAGAAACTTGACACTTTTATTACTTCAGGTGGCGCTGTCTAAATTTTTCAGGGAAAGGAAAATAGGCAAAAAGTTAACAACTCCTTTAATATAAAACTAGCTATGATGTATGTGGTGCCTGTAGGTTGCAAAACAATCCCAAACTTGTGCGTCGATAAGTTTGGAGGTAACAATCTGACTGCTGCAGGACAGTTCAACGCACTTTAAACTCTCAGAGGCCGCCCGTGTTATTAAGTATTAAATTATTACACACTGTACGACAGCTTAACACGCTGGACTCTCCTACAAGGGGTTCAATCTGATTAAAGTTTATTTCAGTGTACAGTATAGTGCATGTGTATTTTATCAATTGTTTCATTGCTAAACTATATCGGAAGACACTTCCGGTAGCTCCGACTGTAAGATTTATGGCGTCCGCTGCAATGATGTGGCCAATATGCTACAGCGACACATTTTTTCAATTTCCGCCCGTGAGAGATACAGCAGATTGTGTGCAGCAAGTTGTCGCCTTCGCGAGGTTAAAAACAATTGAAAATTTTAAACAATCATCCCTAAAAGTGGTCGCTTACGAGAGGTGGTCGTTTACAAGAGGTGGTCGCCTACGAGAGGTTCCATCTATAGTGGCTTGACTTGAAAACGTTCGGTATTTCGGAAAAGTAGTCACTGATGAGAGGTGGTTGCTTACTTGCCTAGTTCCTAGACCTCTCTCTGTTTTTCGACTTGGTCAATCCGCTGCGGGTCACGTGGTCCGAGCGAAAAAGCGAGGCCTAGACAAAAATCAAAAATTGAGACAAATGTCTCAATTTTTTTTGGCGCGAAATTTCACGTTGAGTGGCTTGCGCCATGGCTGGAGAAACGGAAGAAGTGGTAAGTTCTAACTCAAAAGGAAAGGTACGGCTTTATCCTCTAGAAAACGCCTTTTCGACGAGCAATTTGAAGGTAAGCATAAGTTTATTGAACTGGGAAAGAAGGCAAGAGTCACGTTCGCGTACGTGTCATTTATTCCTCTTATTTCGCACTTGGGCCGCCTGTGCAAACACCAGCTTAAATACGAACTCGATCGTACAAAATTAATCAGAAAATAAACGCACTCGCATAAACAAGCAATAAAATAATCTGTATAACTAAAAAAAAAACCACAACAACAACAACACCGCACGGAGACAACATGATTATGAAACCTCTGGAGTGGCATATTCCTGCTGTGCTGTTAATCATGCTACGCTGGTGGTTCTAACTGTGGCTTATGAAGCAGTACTTTCCTTTGGGTACTGTTATTATGCTGTACAAGGTGGTTCTTCTTTTGAGTTTGTGGGTGAAACCCTGAATTGTGACCGCTCAAATGAAAGCTACTGAACAGTGAATGAAAACCAAAACTACAGCCAGTCAACTGGAAATGTTTAGAAACTGCTTTTTTGTGATGTTGTGTGCCTGACTGGCCAACGTGTGTTCTGTCGTAAATTGTAATAACAGTTGTCGTGAATTGTAACGGCCTATCGTGAATTGTAATAACACCTGTCGTGAATTGTAATAACGTAACTATATATCGTGAATTGTAATAACCTGTTGTCGTAATTTGTAATCATCCAAGCTGTCGTGAATTGTAATACCACGTTGTCGTGATTTGTAATAAGTCTTAAGAACAAGCAATTACAAAAGAAAATAACAAAAATGACGCAAAAAACCAACCTTTATTTTGATCCATATGTATTTTTGAAACACAAAATTCAGCTCACTTTCGTAACATATGTTTATGCTTTGAAATTGAAGCAGCACAACGTTTTAACACCCGTACAGTACAATTTGTCAGGTTCTTGTAGATAAGTCAAATCACCTGGTAAACAATTTATGTCCTATAATATGAATAACGTACAAAAGATTCGCCCATGCTAATCATTTGTATTTTGCGGTGTAGTTCAACAGTAACTAGGAAAGAAAAAAAGAAACAGAGCAAACTTCTCCTGGATAATTCATAACCAAGCTTATTGCGCTACTTTCGAGCGATCTTTCTCCGCCAGGTAATACAGTCGACTCCCGATAACTCGAGCCTTCAAGGGAAATTGAAAAAGGTTCGAGTTATCGGGAGTTTGAGTTATCGAGGGTAAAATTATATAGAGAATGACCTGAGAGGAAAGGAAAATTGGTTCGAGTTTGCGCGAGGTTCGAGTTAACGAGGGTTCGAGTTACTGGGAGTTGACTGTATAGTTAAAATTGTAAACCATCTATAACCAGTGGCGTAAAGCTTCAGCCATGCGGTGTTACACCGTGGATGAGAAATTATTTTCTTTACTTCCAGTAATAGGCCACTGCCAGATCCGACTTGTCTGATCAGTTTTGCAACACTGATGTAGCCAGCATTGCCTAATGGCAAATGTACCCGTGGAAGCCTGTGGCGCAGCTTCTTAACACATTCGCGAAATTGACTATTAACGTTGTAAATCTGATTGTACACATAACAAATGTGGTTCGGCCAAGAAAAATCTGATGAACATACTGTTAGTTTGATTATGTAATCTATGAGCTCAATAGGAAGCTGAATAATTGACATTTCTGGCAAGTTTTGGCTTCCTTTGTTCATCGTCAGAGTGTTATCATGCAGGAACAAAACGAATTCGTACGTCGTTGTTCTGTAGTTCTGCGCCTGAATCCTCTTGATCCTAGTTGAGATGTCACCATCTTCATTTTCGTGTGACCCATGTCTTTCTTCTGTGATCTGTTGTTCTGATCGGTTCAAATTATCATTGCTGTTTTCATCATGACTCGAGAATTCGCTGTTTTCATAGCGTACTTCACTGACATATTCCATCGCCTCTTCGTTTGAATGGAAGCTTTCTTGAACACATAGATAGTGTTCACCGGCTCCCTCAGCAAAGTGACCCAGCTGAATCGTTGCTACTGGAATGTTTGTAGTTGGAGAAATCACTGTTGTTCCGTAAGGACCAAGGGACGAAACAACAAGAATCTCAACATTGAATATCTCAGCTGCAGCCTGCAATGTTATATGGTCCCTATATTCATCGTTCTTTGCCATTGTCTCAAGATAGTCATCCTACGGTATTGCAGCGAAATACTTTAAAGGATCCCCATCTGCATTATAGGGGTGCTGTGCAAGGTATTTAACTGCCTCATCACGAAGGATTTCCCCCGAGCGGTATATACCCAGCCTCTCAAGCCAATAGCATAACGCTTCAAACTGACAGCTTCCGTCACCTTTTGGGTTATAGACCACTGAATAACCCATGCTAGAAAATGATTCATAACGATCGTACCGTGTCATCGGAATGTAGAGCTCTTCTCTAAGTTGCTTCAGTTTTCGCTTTTTTTCTTGTTTTGCCCTCTTTTCTTTTTCAGCTTTGCTCATTAGATATCCGCTATCTTCGACAGAAACCCACTTCTTTATCTCTCTTTCTGATGTAGGAGGTACAATGCGAACCTTGTACATAGATTTCTTTTACTTTGCTTTACGATCGTTCCTTTCAGGACAATGCGTCGTTTGGAGGGAATACTCCCTCTGCTCTCCGGTTGGTAGCGACGTCTTGTATGCTGGAGTTTTGTGTTGGCGTGCGTGTCGACTAAGCATTCTTTTATTTTCTCTTTTACTGTAAAGCCTTGCCCTTTTTCGCAATTTTTCGACATTATTGAAATGGCACTGATAATCCTTTCTTTTGGGGGCTGCAATGATGCGATGATCCGTGTCAGCTTCTCCTTCCTCTAACGCTGCCTTGACAAGAATATTTGATTTCCGACCAAAGTAAATCTCGAATGGGCTTTTCTATCCCAGTTCTTCTTTACTTTCCTCGTTAAGAATGCGACTGTATGAACCCAGATTAGACGCCCAGTTTACACCCTTCTTTCCCAGGCTGATAAGATCGTACATGATCTTTGTTCTTAATCTCCTGTGTGATCGCTCCACCTTTCCCTGTGATTGGGGATGATAAGGTCTTGATTTTATCGTTTTGATCTTGTAGCGGAGTACATAGAGACCAAAGTTTCCCTTGAAATTCGGGTCCACGGTCACTCTGAAGTCGATCAGGGGAGCCATGTTCATCATAATTTGGTCGCAACGATCGGACAACCTGTCTGCTTGACTTGCGTTCCATTGAAACTAGCCATGACAAGCGGCTAAATACATCAATTACCGACAAGATATACTTATAAACCTTGCCATTGTGTTTAACGGGATCCTTACTGCGATCAATAAGATCAATCTGGTGCTGTGACTGCACATGATTTGCTGTAGTCGCCTTGTTGGTAAACCTCGAGTTGTGAGCTCGGTATTTAAATTCGTCGTTCGTTACTTGCGGTACTTTTTTTTTTTTCGCTTAACCCGGCATAACTGCTTGCAGCTCGATCTCGTAGCCTTTTGCACCCTCCAGATTTCGCCTGGTCAAAGGTATTTGCAACGACGGCAGATATGGAAGACTTCTTTACAACCTTTTTTCCTGAGAAAAATAATGTAGGAGTACTTTCTTTCCCAAGATGAAATTGCTCTTGTCTTCTCCAAAATCGTACCAAGGCGTTCTTTTGGACACGCGTGGGCTTCTTTACCGGCACATCAAATTTTCCTTGGACAAGTAATAACAAGGTGTCATAAACCTCATCACTGATAGGATGAATATACACTTCTCGTGGATCTCTGTCTCTAGGCTTCCCCGTATTGCAACAAAGAAAGCAAGCGAAGAATATTACAAAAAGCACGAAGCATTTCCATTTACAAGCCATCTTGATACCACTGTAAAAAGTGTGGAGTATCTCGTGTTTACTTTTGTTTGTTTTAAGTCGTGGGAAACGCTCTCTCTCATTGGTTAAACCTTTACAGCTCAGTATCTGATGAAGACAATCCCTCATGCATAGTTTTGGTGGGGGTAAACTATAAAACAAAGACCCTGATTATTTCACCGCTAAATGGTCCTCTTAGCGTATGGAATATGTTTTACGACGTTTTGTGACTTTTCAGGATGGTACGACAGAAAAAAAAGGGGATTTCGATTTTGGGGCCTTCGGTCTTCGTTGTGGAGGCACCCTTGGTTGGGCAAAATTATTTCACTGACCGTATTTCAACTGCGTGACTTTTCTAAAACACGACAAAAATACGCTTTTTCATGACAAAGTATTTTAAAAATACGAAAGCTATCTTGATAAGTGAATAAATACATTTGGACAAGGAAGCCTCATTCTTTTTTTAAATGGTCTGCAAGCGTGTTGACTCAACGCATGAGAGTCACGTACATACTTGACACTAGGTTGAAATAACAGTTTCTTGAGGACAAATTTCCCCGCACCAACTGACATGCACCAGCTTCACTACTGCGGACTTGACAAAATCCGGAGGGAATATTACTGATTGAATAGCCCTTGTTGTGTTGGCCAGCAAAGACTGTAATTTTACATCTCCACATTTAAACAAGAGTTTCATGGATAAATCCAGCTACTTAATTGTTTATTTACTTTTGTAATTGTTTGTTGTTAAGACTTATTCCAAAACACGACAACATGGTATTACAATTCACGACAGCTCGGATTATTACAAATTACAAACAACAGGTTATAACAATTTATGATAGGTACGTTATTACAATTCACGACAATTGTTATTACAATTCACGATAGGTATTACAATTCACGACAACTGTTATTACAATTCACGACAGGCATTACAATTCACGACGGTATTACAATTCACGACAGAACAAACGTGCCTCAAAGCTTCACATGTCATAAAAATTTTAAAGATGGTTTAAGGTTCCTTTCTTCAGGGGATTAAAATACTGATCTTAAGCGTAGGTAATACAAACCTGAAGGTAAAGGAATGCCTGGTTTCCTCTGGCGGAAAAAGTACACCACGAACCTAAGAACTAGAGCAAGCGAAGCCAGGATTCCAACCGAAATGGACACATAAGCAGTTGTGTTACTGGATTCTGGGGAGAGAGAAATGATTAATTTGATTGGCAAATCAGTATTCATTTGAACATAACATGGTTAAAAATCCCAACTGGTAGGAGGTACACCAGCTGGTTCCTTACAAGCGCGGCAAAGGATTTGAACTCGGGGCTACCGAGAAACAACTCCGGCTAGCAGCCGGAGCGGGACTTGAATCTGGGACCTCCGGATTACAAGGCCGCACCCTAGCCGCTCTAACCCCTTGGTACAGCAGAACAACGGAAAAGACTTTGTGGGCATAAAATAACAAGATCATAAAGTGCTGTTGGACCGTTTCATTGCATTTCACTTATTACTTATTATTAACACAGCCTCTTTTCCCCAAGCCTAATTGTGCTTATCAAGTGAACCGAGCTGCCTGTCTGAGGCTTGGAACCGAACTCGAGGCGTCACCAGGTGACGTCACGCTCAACCGTGCGCCAAGGACGTTTCAACCTCATTCCCCGGGTCTCTCCTCTTGACGTGAAGAGGAGAGACCCCGGGAACCAGGTTGAAGACGTTTAAGGACGAGGCTGATTATAACAGTGTTTTGTACGTTTGAGTCAATTTCAAGTTTATAGAACCGCTCTTCCAAGCCTCGTGATCAAATCAACCAAAGAAATACAGAGCAACAAAGTTCAACATGGTGTTCATATTTTTTAGCGTTTTTATTTCATTTTTTTATCAGTTCAAAAAGCCCCAAATTTCAGTTGGTTAATTATTTTAAGGCTAATCCAACGGAGTCATTTAAAAGCAGACTGCACCACATGCTACAGGCCTACAGGGTGGTGAGCCTGAGGATTGGGAAAATGGTGCTATTGAAACAGGCCCCAAACAGGTTTGCGATATTTTAATTTTAACGTCAGAAAAGAAAACAGAAAACTTTGTGATTTCACTGGTTCAAAATGTCTCCATATAATCAGGAGATGCCTTCTTTTTTTTAAGGGGAATGCCTTCATTAACTCAACGTCGGTGGAAGGGGAAACGTTATATTATTTGTTAACCTAAAAGTTCAGATTGGGAAAGATGCAGACGAAAATTTATAGGTCGCAAATTTTGATAGATAGATATTTTCGTGTCGAAGACTGAATTCACTTGAGCATAGTTTATTTAGGGACTGGTTTTGAAACCTTGCTATGAAAACAATGGCGCTGAAATTTATGTTGGAAGAGACGTGACTTTGCACAATCCCTTGTTTTAATGTTGACACTACAGTTGAATATCTTAACAGGAACGTTTCTATTGGCCAGTTGCTCCAACACATTTCCGACTCTATTGTGGTTTGTGCACGGTCAAGGCGAAAACTGCTAACAAAAACATAAATCAAACAAGTTTGTCAGGTTTCCTTACCATTGCCTTTTATTAATTTTGGCGAGCTATACCCTCATTTCGTCTCTTGGACCAATCACCTCATAAAATATTAGGTGCAGTACTTGTTGTTTTCGTGGTTTCTGCACTGATGCACTTGGTTTTTGGACATTTTTTAGGGGTTTAATAATTAAATTCGACGTACAGTTAGAGGGGGATCCTCATTTTAACCATTTAAGCCCCAGTGGTGACCAGCAACAAAGTGTTTCCTTACAAAATCACAACTTGATCAGACAGGGAGGTCACGAGATTAAAGAAGATGAACACATGGGTTGCTTTCCATTCTGCCAAAATTTCTGGAAATTTCGGTCGAGAAACCAATGAGACGCTTCGGTCCGGGTAGGAATTTTCCGGTCAGAGTGGTCCACTTCAAAGGGTGGTCCTCTTTGACCGGTCGGTCCGGTCCGACTGAAAATTGTCGTTCCATTACCAGAAATTCCAATCCCGTTCCTAGTCACTACGCAATAGCCAAACTGGCGCTGGCAGGATGGTACTGAAGTCAATTTGTACAAGCGCAGTGTTTGTAAGCTTCTGATGCAAGACCTGAACATTCTCCATATGAAGAGTAACGCACACAAGGCTCAGGGACACCACTGATTTGTTATGTTCTGCCTTTTATCAGTTTTTAAACACAGATTTTATATTCTACAAAAGTCGACGATGTTTTCCCGCGTTCTACTCTTTGCAGTATGTGACCCTTATTGCTTCAGTCGATGCAAACTAAATAATCAATATGGTTGACCTATCGTTCGACGTTGTTCTATTTTCCCTTAGTCAGTCCACTGGTCTCTGGCCGGTCGGTCTGGTATAATGGAAAGCACCCATGATTGATATTTTGAAAGATTCTCTCAACTCGGCGAAGGTTTTAGGAAGAAACCATTTCCGAGTTGCTTTGAACCTCATTATGAAGGTGAGGCTAAGTGCAAAGTTTTTGTCATGAAAATTAGTTTTCATTCAAATGGAAACAAAACTAATTTTCATATGAAAGGTTTTGCACTTTGCTTCACTTTCATAGTGAGGTTGACAGCAACTTGGAAATGGCCTATTCAAAAAGAAAATTGGGGTTAACCAAAAATGTTTTGGAGATAACGTTCAATTTGGAAAAACGCGCTCTGCATTGTTTTGCACTTTCACGTTTTAACGTTTTAATATTTTCAACTTCCTTAAAAATGTTTAAATATAGGTTATTAGCTTTTCTTAAATAATAGTTATATATAACTTACGTAGTTTCAGTCCCTACTAATTTTTATATCATTATTTTATATTTTAATATATCTGTATTTTATTCATTTACTTATCTTATTTATTTATTTATTTATTTATTTATTTATTTATTTATCTTTTGTTTTTATTTTGACGGTTCGTGTGATATCTTAAGGATTTTACCGACCTAATATATGAAAATATAAATATAAATGTAAATGTAAACGAAATGAAATATTGTTGCTTAACTATCTCTGAGTGCGTGGTTACGCCCAATTTCCTATTTTGGATTCCAACTCCTAGCTGAGATATGATTTTCAGGCAAAGTGACCAGCGACGGAAAAAATACTGCTGTATTAGGAGGCACTATCCTTAATAGAAAAAAAGGCTGCTTTCTGGCCTGCAGCAGAACCGAATACTCACCCACTTCCGTAGGGAACTTCAAGGTAAACGGAGTGACATCTGAAAGATTGAAGTACAAAATGACTGCGATGAGTTAATTTACAAAAATAAAAGGGAAAATGGCGTCCTTCTTTACAAAACTTTTCTGAGGCACTCTTACATGAGGCAAATTTATTCCTGCAACTTGCAACACAACGCCGCTACGAAATAAGTCGCGGACGAAACTGCGCGTCAAGCACGCCCTCATCGCAACTTGTCACACCACGAAAAAGTAGACAGGTATTCTACTTGCGTTGTAGCGTGAAATATTAGTTTCTCAATGCATCTTGCAAAGTAATGCTCACGGCAGCAAGGAAAATTGCCGAATTTAAATAACAATTAACAAGCGATAAACGGAATTTCTTTGTTCAATCGATTAGTCATCGGATTATGCTAGCGCAAAAAGTTGGCGGCTGTACATTTTACCACAATACTTTGCAAACCTAACACAGCCAATAGTCATATGGAAAGCCAATTTTCTTTCTGCTTAATATGCCCATTGCATTAACAATTAACATTGCGTATGCTACGTTTGAACTTTTCTGTGTGTTTTTATGAGCGCTTTTAGGGTTTTCGTACGCTAAGAATTATGTTTAGATGTAACAGTCTCCATCTTGTACGGTAGATTAGATGGTTCGCTCTCGGTTTCCATCAACTTCGATGTAGTTAGCTGATAGAAAACTCAAACTTGCTGTCTAATTGTGAAATGACGAGTCCAAACAGTTTCTTTTCAGTCCAAAGCACGAGCTATTAGCAAAAATCAAATGATGTCACATTCTCGAGGGTCCGCTATCTTCTACTTAATATTATTATTGTCAGAAATATCAGGAAACGACTGAACAAGTAACCAAAACCGACTAAACAGAACAATAAAATGATCTAAAAGTGTACGAGTGTGAAAAGATGGAGAATTTATCAAAGGGAAAAAAAAAAGTTTCGTGGCTTTTTCTGACAGGTTAAAAAGGTTTTAAACCGTTCAAACAGGTACTCTTTATTATGATTGGATACCAAGAATGAGGACTTACCTAGACCGAGTGTAGGATCAGGGCGTTTCATTCGGTACGGATATAAGTAGATGTCTTTTTCATTTTGGCTATAATTTGCAAACATTGGAAGAACAAACACCTGCAGAAGAAAGGCGATAACATAAAGAAGTGTTCCTTGCATCGCCACATATTACGGTGTTGCAAAAGCGTACAAGTACGAAAAAGTGCTAAAATAAATACCAAACAAAATGAAAACAGGTAAAAGAGGTAAAATCACTTCTTGGTCATGTAATGTTGGATAATCTTTGGTTATGAGGGTAGGGTTGTTAATGATAATAATCTGGTAACAGTAATCTGGTAGTTGTAATGGCGATCAAATTGGGAATGATAACCATAACTTTAACGTTATGGTAATGGTAATAAAAATGTGATATGGTAAAAACTATTGAGGCTGACCTTATTCGTCAGTGTTATATTTGATAATCTATGATATGATATGATATGATATCATATATGATAAGATATGATATTATATGATATGACACGATATGATATGATATGATATGATATGATATGATATGATATGATATGATATGATATGATATGATATGATATGATATGATATGATATGATATGATATGATATGATATGATATGATATGATATGATAAACTTACTGGAAATGCTAACGGTCTGTATTGCATTTTTTCTACTTACCGCGAGGTAGACCGTCCTCTCCTCCCACCAAGCGGAGATTTTTACGCTCGTTAGGTTCTTAAATGGAACAAAAACAGGTTTACTTTAATAGAGGTGAAGTGGAAAAAGGGGAGACGACAGACGCGTGTAATGAGGAATACAACCATTCAGGGAGTACGATTGGGTGTTTTATTCATTCATTTATTTTCTTATTTAATTCTCTTTCTCTTTTTTTAATGAACCATTTCTATTTTTGTGCTGTTAATTTTCTGTTCCTTTCGAGCGTGCAAACAACTGTAAATGCTACCCACCTCGAACAGCCCTTGCTAATTGTGGTTATGTAATATTGTAATTTGTCTTTTCTCATAATAAATTGTTGTTGTTGTTGATTATTTTGAAGATGTTTTCTATTCTTAATTCTTATTCTATAAATATAAAAATGACAAATACTACAGCTGAATCTCTCTTAGAAAGTCGGACCGAAGGTTTAGAAACCCATTCACTTCGGAAATAAAATTAGGAGTTTTACAATAACTGTCAAAATACTCGCCTCTGATCGGCTCGTAGATATTGTATATAAGAGTACAGACAATAAAAACGTAAAAAAAGTCAATACCGCTTGAAATTTTCCATTTCAACGTAAAAAGCAAATTAACGACAGTTTTCGATAGTTTATACTGTTATGGACCATAAGGTGACTCTACTTTTGAGTCTGTGGATGAAATTCTAAAATGTGACCATTGAGATGAAAATTACTGGGCAGTACTTTCCTGTGGTGCTGTTTATAATGTTGTACATGGTGGTCTACTTTTGAGTCAACAATACTTTCTTGTGATACTGATTATTGCGTTGAACAAGGTTGTTAACTTCCTGGAGTATGACCATTCAAACGAGCTACGTACAGAGCAATACTTTCCTGTGATGCTGTTTATTATACTATATAAGGTGGTTCTAACTCTTGAATCTGTGGATCAAATCCTAAAGTTTGACTATTCAAATGATCGCTACAGAGCGGTATATTCCTTTCAACGAGGTTGCGCTATTTATTATGCTGTACATTAGATGATATTAAGACTTTCTGAGTCTTTGGATCAAATCCTAAAGAAATGAAGCAATTATTAAGCGTTTATCAAACGTAGTACCGTAGGTATTACCTTTAAAACGTAAGACGAGGCAACAACAGGTGATCTTGGAGGGCCATACGAAAGGCAATATCCTCTCCAACGTTGCGAGGAATCTGTAGAACAAAGAAATACAATTCATCTCAAAAAGGTGTCAGAAAACCTCAGCCACCCAATTTGTTTTTTGCTCATTGTTACAAAAGTGAGGAGTACTTTACCGCGGACAAATCTGAAATATTCCCCCACACCCCTCACAAAGAACTGAAAATTCTCAGACCCTAGAAGTATTACCCCCCTCCCCAACTTTCCCCGAATATATGGCTTCGGATTGTTAGGGTTGGCTATTTTCAGCTGTTAACTCAGTGCTTCAAAGTAAAATTTGAATTTCAAAAACGCAAAATATCCTTCAATGATAACAATCTTCTCTCGCCTCGCAGATGAGATCCTAAAATGTCCTTTCAATGAACGCAAACCCTGAAGTCATAATTTAATATTCGGAATTTTACGGTATCTGAAACAAACCTCGACGTGTAACATTTTGCCATACGAAATAACGAAATAACTTAAAATCAAATGCTGTTTCACGAAATCTAAAAGGCGGCCTGCATGTGATTGGCCACCTCGAAGTCTGCGGGAGCTTACTTTGCAAGTCACTGTTTTCTGAATTACCTGTAAAAGGATTCCACGACACCCTGACATACCAACTAGAGCTATTTTCTCTTTCAAGGAAGGTGACGTTTAAATCGTTGATAATCCAACGAGGATCACTTAGCGTCTTTACACGACAAGCTGCCGGGAAAAGAAACACATTTAACTCCACGTTCTGTTTAATAATCAATGAGACAAGTATAATAATTTAATAATAATTTACCAATTTATATAGCCCGTATTTACATGTGCTGATCAATAGTGCTTTACAATCATATGTTTAAAAGAAAACGAAAATACATTACCGTGAGAATACAAACTATAAAAATACTTCTTAAAAAGATACGTTTTAAGTCGAGATTTAAAACTGTTAAGTGATGTTGCTTGCAGAAGCTCCAAAGGTAGCTCATTCCAGAGTTTCGGAGCTGCTGCTGAGAATGATCTTGCTCCTAATGTTAAAGTATTCAAGTAAGTCAATTCTTTACTTAAGGAGGGTAGCACTAAATAGTGAACAACTAATAAACTTATGGCCCTCTGTCTAAAACTGAATAAAACTGAAAAATTACAAAGGAAAAAAATAACAATAACAAAATAGAAAATAGAAAAATTAGAAAACAGAAATTGAACAAAATAGAAAAATACAATAACAACAACATTCTGAATAAAAAAAATTGAATATTGAGAAGTACGAATAAAAATAGGCACTCGAAGGAGTGCATGCGGTTTCAGCTACGATAATGAAAAGTTATTGCCTGTGTTCGAGTGACCCTGAAAAAGGTCATTGTTAGAAAATGAAAGGGGATCTCTTCAAAGATCAATAAATTATATGTGGCTGTTTACTGTAGGTTTAATTTGTCTGCTTTATTGACTACTTTTTTGTGTATCAATGAAAAAGTTGCCAAGGTGGGGTGTAACTTCGGTAGGTGTATTTTATATGTTAGCGGGGCTGCAAATTTGTAGGGAGGTTATTGTCAAAGTGATAACGGGGGATTTTTAGACCGCTATTATACTTTAGGTATCTCTCTAGCGATCACACAAGTTTTGTGTATAACTATTTATGTGTTATAGACCAAGCATGAGCAAAGCTCAAGTCCTCCAGGTAGGTTTCAAACTATGATCTACCGAGAAAGAAATCCGGCTAGCAGCCGAAGCGGGACTTGAACCTGGGACCTCGGATTACAAGGCCACACCCTAGCCGCTCTAACCCCTTGGTACAGCAGAACACCGGAAAAAGTCAAAGACTCTGCGGGCATATAATAACAAGATCATAAAGTGCTGTTGGACCGTTTCATTGCATTTTACTTATTACTTATTATAAACACAACCTCTTTTCCAGGCTTAATTGTTAATTGTGCTTATCAAGTGAGCCGAGCTGCCTGTCTGAGGCTTGGGACCGAACTCGAGACGTCAATGGGTGACGTCACGCTCGGCCGCGCGGCAAGGACGTTTAGCGACGAGGCTGATTATAACAGTATATATGAAAATAAACGTTTAAACGTTCATAAAGTGTCAACTGAGTACATTAGTACTAATGTACTCAGTTGACACTTTATTGACGTTTTAACGTTTATTTTCATATATTTTGTATTCAAGTGTCACGCATCTACAGAGTTTCTACTCTTTTACTATTGATTATAACAGTGTTTTGTACGTCTGAGTCAACTTCAAGTTTATAGAACCGCTCTTATTTGCAAGCCTCGTGATCAAATCAACCAGAGAGAGAGACTGGTAATGGCGAAGGTGTAAGACCGTTCTTCAGGTGCTCCGCCTTTAGTGTTTCATTTACCGCATTTTAATGCCTTTAAAACGGAAGTTTCTTTCTTTTCTTTTTCCCATCTCAGCGAACATTTAATCAAGTTCTACAGTTTCTTTTGTCGCTTCTGTAATATACATAAATACAAGCTTCAACTTGTAGGTAAAAAACAAAAACTGAGCCAAAACAATTGGTATCTAAGTCAGATTGAAAGGGGTATCGAATGGTCCCGCATTCAATTTAAAAGTGCTCGCAAAATTTGCCCTTTGCTCGAATTTCTCGCAAAAATTACACGGGTGCTCGTTTGCTCGTGCTCGCAAACTTTTTGCAACTGCTCGCATGCTCGCATTCTCGTTAACATGTGTTCGATTGCTCGAAATTTCGTTAATCCTGCTTTGTAGTTATTTTTTATACATATATAAACGATAAATCAGTTATGATATGGTTAAAACAAAAAGGTTGAAGTATCCTTACCTCTGGCTTCAGTGTTGCTTCAACAGTTGAGCCTGTAACTATTGTTCTGTTTTGGAGGTGTTAGCCAGATTATTAGCTATTACTTGGCGCAAAACAACGTGTCCTATTAATAAAAGAGAGATTCGGGCCAGCGGAAAAACTTACGAAGTACTCGAAGTGCTCGCTGCTCGCCATCTGTATTAAAGTGCTCGCTGCTCGCCATCTGTATTTTTCTAAAGTGCTCGCTGCTCGCCATCGGTATTTTCTAAAGTGCTCGCTGCTCGCAAGAAAAAATTGACAACTGCTCGTGCTCGCAAAAATAAACACACTGCTCGCATGCTCGCAAATGCTCGCAAAGACCATTCGATACCCCTATTGAATGGCGGTTTCCCTAATAGATAAGAAGAATGGATATCCCACAAACGATTCTGGAGGTCGCGCAATCGTTAACCAAGATAGGAATAGCGTTTACACCTATTAATGATCCCTCATTCCTAGTGCAGGATTTTTGTATGTTTGTATCTCTTTGTTTGTTTTCGTTTGTTTCTCGTGTCAAAACCTGTCCGTAGCTTGCATACTATCAAACTCTATGCGTAATATTTCACGTCCTTTCTTAATCAACAGCGTCAGTGATATACAAATTTCGGTTGTCCGTTGTTCCTTCTGCACTCAGAGTAATGCATTGAAATTTAAACTTTTATATTGAAAATGAATAATTTATGTAAACATAAACTATGGCCGTTACCTTAAAACTAATCTCTTTGAACGTAAGGGGCATCAGTAACTTTGAAAAAAAGGGGAAACAATTAATATGTGGTGCTGTAAACAAAACGCAGATTTTATTTTTCTGCAAAAAACGAATGGGGTGCTGAAATGCTTTTTCCACACGGAAGTCCAAATTCATGCGGAACACTGAGCAGTATTAATCTCAAATAATACCAATTATACGCTATTAGGTACTCCAAAGAGAAAGCTAGACTTAGAAATGAGAGTAAGCGGCAGATCCAACAAGAATTTGAAGAAGCTACCAGGCTGTTTGAAAATGACCCCAGTGCCTCAAATCGATTGCGATTAAATGAAATCAAAGAGAAATTGGAACTATTATATGAGGAAAATGTAAAAGGAATCATCGTATGTGCAAGAGCACGCTGGCATGAGTATGGTGAAAGAAGTACCAATTATTTTTTTAAATTTAGAAAAGAGAAATCGTGTCAAAAAACATCCGAAAATTGCTAATAAGCGGTTCTCTAACTACTGACCCATATCAAATACTCTCCGAACAAAGCGCTTTTTATCAAAATTTATACAAAACTAATGATTCTGTAGAAACATCAGATTCGACAGATTCGGCATTTCTAAATAGTTTAAACATTCCTCAGTTATCCGAAGAACAAAAGCAATCGTGAAGGAAGCATCACTATCGAGGAAGGTAGAACAGTTCTAGAAACATTCCAGAACAACAAATCACCAAAGAGCGATGGTCTCCCTATCGAGTTTTACAAAAGCTGCAGGGATCTTATTAGTGAGCCTTTCGTTGAGTGTGTTAATGAATCATTTGATAAAGAAGAAATGTCCAACTCCCAAAGGCAAGCTGCATGTAATCACTTTAATAGAAAAGAGAGGAAAAGACTGCACGCTAATAGAAAATGATTGGAGGCCTATATCTGTTGCCAATGTAGATGCTAAGATAATATCAAAAGTAATTGCCACTAGAATAAAAAATGTATTACCCTTTATAATCCACCATAATCAGACTGGTTATGTTAAAGAGCGCTATATTGGTAAAACGATTAGCTCGATTTTTGATATCATGGATTTAACAGACAAAGAAAATATGCCTGCTCTGCTGATATTCATTGATTTTGAAAAAACGTTTAATTCTTTAGAATGGAAGTTCTTGCTTAACTGTCTGAATGTCTTTAACTTTGGTGCCAATTTTAAGCGTTGGATTAAAACTTTTTACAAAAATATCAAAAGTTGGGTAGTAAATAGTGGATTTTGTGACCTCACACGTGGTGTCAGGCAAGGTGATCCTCTTTCTCCGTATCTTTTCCTTTTGGCTGTTGAAACGTTACCGATTGCCATTAGAGCAAATGTGGAAATAAGAGGAATCGTAATCAATTAAGAAGAAACGAAACTTCTCCAATACGCTGATGACACAACTGCTGTACTTTCCGTTTTAGAGTCAGCTTATAAACTCTTCCAGTTACTTGCTAAATTCAAGGAGCTGTCTGGTTTAAAAGTAAATAACTCAAAGACTGAAAGATTTTGGATAGGATCTTTGAAGAGTAATGAAATGAAGCCTCTAGGAATTGAATGGCCCAAGGAGCCAATAAAAGCCCGTGGAGTCTTTTTCACCCATGACAAAAAATCTGGTCAATATCTGTCATCGAGGGGGCTTCCTATTTATGGAAAGGTTACCCTGATTAAATCACTTCTTATACCAAAGATCGTTTACATCTCTTCTCTGTTACCTACACCTGAACACATTATTAACGAATTAAATCAATTGCTATACAAGTTTTTAAAGTAACAAGAGCGTCCGCAATAAATATTTATGAAGAAGGGGGCATCAAAATGATTGACATTGAAAGTTTAATAAAATATCTTGGCCTTTTCTGGCTAAAAAGGGTATTTGGTGACAACTCAGGCGCATGGAAAAACTACCTGGAATATATCTTAAAAGATTCTGCAGGTCTAATGCTTTTTAATTGTAATTACATGTAAACGATCTTCGAGTTACTTCTCAGTTCTATTTAGAATTGCTTAAATGGTGGTCAGGATTCCGAGAAGAAAATGCTATTAATGGCAATTGGCATTATATCATTTGGAATAATCGAGACATCAGAATAGACAACAAACCCTTTTTTATAAGGAATATTATGACATTGGTATCTGGAATGTAGGCGACTTGCATTTTGATCTAAGCAACAAGGAATCCTATGAGCAGATCGCAAAAAAAAAAATAAAAAGGACAAACTTCCTAGTATGCGACATTCAATACCAGCTAACCTAAAAGCTCTCAAGCTCTTCGATCCTAGTAGCATCAACGCGGTCCCTTCCTTTAAAATTAATAATGAAGAGTTCGATCTAACAAAGAGGAAATCAAAAGATTATTACTCTTTGTGGATCAAAAGAAGGCTTGTTTTCCAAAATTTGCACAAAAACTGAAGTTGGACTTCAATCTATCTAATGAGGACCTCAAAAAAGCATTTCTCTTGCCCTCATTCTGTTGCTTTCGAACCTTACGTTAAAGCCTTTCAATTTATCGTACTTAACTCTTTATTTTTCACCAATTCAAAGTTATTCAAGATTGGGTACAGGGCACATGATTTGTGCTCTTTCTTATTACATGAATCAGAAACGATCAAACATTTTTTTTGTGTGTGTCTGTCCTTATTCGAATTTATTCTGAAAAAAAGGTTGAAATATACTATTTTGTTTTGAGAAAACAAGTTCATCTAACCTTAAAGGACATTCTGATTGGCATTCTTTTTTCTGAAAGCCCCTTACTGAATTATCTTATACTCATAGGGAAAGTTTATTTATGGAGTTGCAGAAAGGGTGAAGTACTACCGAATATAGATAGTTTTATAGGTAAGGTAGAGACTCTGTGGGCATATAATTATATATAACAAGATCATAAAGTATTACTTATTATAACACAGCCTCTTTTCCAGGCCTAATTGCGCTTATCAAGTGAGCCGAGCTGCCTGTCTGAGGCTTGGGACCAAACTCGAGGCGTCAACGGGTGACGTCACGCTCGACCGCGCGACATGGACGTTTAGGGGGCTGATTATAACAGTGTTTTGTACGTCTGAGTCAACTTCAAGTTTATAGAACCGCTTTTATTTGCAAGCCTCGTGATCAAATCAACCAAAGAAAAACAAAGCAACAAAGTTCAACATATGGTCTTCATATTTTTGAGCGTTTTCATTTCATTTTTTTATCAGTTCAAAAAGCCCCAAATTTCAGTTGGTTGATTATATTAAGGCAATAGAGGACCCTCTCTTGATTAAGGCTAATCCAACGGAGTCATTTAAAGGCTGAGTGCACCACATGCTACAGGCCTACAGGATGGTAAGCCTGAGGATTGGGAAAAGGGTGCTATTGAAACAGGCTGCAAACAGGTTTGCGATATTGAAATTAACATCAGAAAAGAAAACAGAAAACTTTGTGATTTCACTGTTTCAAAATGTCTCCATATAATCAGGAGATGTCTTCTTTTGTAGGGGAATGTCTTCATAACTCAACCTCGGTGGGAGTTCAGATTCGGAAAGACGCAGACAAAAATTTATAGCTCGCAAATTTTGATAGATAGATATTTTAGCGTCGAAGACTGAATTTACTTGAGCATACCGTAGTTAATTTAGGGACTGATTATAAAACCTTGCCATGAAAGCAATGGTGCTGAAATTTATGTCGGAAGGGCCGCGACCGTACACAATCCTTTGTTTTAATGTTCACACTACGGTTGAATATCTTAACAGGAACGTTTCTATTGGCCAGTTGCTCCAACACATTTCAAACTCTATTATGGTTTGTGCACGGTCAAGGCCAAAACCGTAACAAAAAAACATAACGAACAAGTTTGTGAGGTTTCATAACCACTGCCTTTTATTACCTTTGACGAGCTATACCCTCATTTTGTCTCTTGGACCAATCACCTCATAAAATATTAGTTGCATTACTTGTTGTTTTCTTGGCCGTTTCTGCACTGATGTACTGGTTTCTGGACATTTTTAGAGTTTTAGTAATTAAATTCGACGTACAGTTAGAGGGGAATCCTCATTTTAACCATTTTAACCATTGTATTTGTGGTGTGGCAAAATAAATAAATAAATTTAAGCCCTAATGGTGACCAGCAACAAAGTGTTTCCTTACAAAATCACAACTTGATCAGACAGGGAGGTCACGAGATTAAAGAAGATGAACACATGGGTTGCTTTCCATTATGCCAAAATTTCCGGAAATTGTCGGTCGAGAAATTTTCCGGTCAGAGTGGTCTACTTCAAAAGGTGGTCCTCTTTGACCGGTCGGTCCGGTCCGACCGAAAATTGTCGTTCCATTTCCAGAAATTTCAATCCCACTCCACATCACTACGCAATAGCCAAACTGGTGCTGGCAGGATGGTACTGAAGTCAATTTGTACAAGTGCAGTGTTTGTAAGCTTCTGACGCAAGACCTGAAGATTCTCCATATGTATAGTAACGCAAACAAGGCTCAGATACACCACTTATTTGTTCTCATCTGCCTTTTATCAATTTTTAAACGCAGTTTTTATATTCTCCAAATGTTGACGTTGTTTCCCGTGTTCCATCCTTTGCAGTATGTAACCCTTATTGCTTTAGTTGACAGTCGATGCAAACTAAATAATCAATATGGTTGGACCTATCGTTTGAAGTCGTTCCATTTTCCCTTAGTGAGTCCCACTGGTCTCTAGTCGGTCAGTCTGGTATAATGGAAAGCACTCATGATTGATATTTTAAAAGACTCTCTCAACTCGGCCAGGGCTTTAGGAATTCAAAAAGAAAATTGGGGGTAACCACAAATGTTTTAGAGGTAATTAACGTTCAATTTGGCAAAACGCGCTCTATATTGTTTTGTACTTTAGCGGTTTTTTGGAAATATTGTTGCTTAACTATCTTTGAGTGCGTGGTTACGCCCAATTTTCTTTTTGGATTCCAACAGCCCTAACTGAGATATGCTTTTCCCTCAAAGTCACCATCCTTAACAAAAAAAACCCGACTGTTTTGTGGTTTGCAGCGGAACCAAATACTCACACTTTTCCATTGGGAACTTCAAGGTAAACGTAGTAACATCTGAAAGATTGAAGTACAAAATGACTGTGATGAGTTAATTTAAAAAAGTAAAAGGGAAAATGGCGTCCCTCTTTGCATAACTTTTCTGATGCGCTCTTTACATGAGGTAAATTTTTCCTGCAACTTGCAACAGAATGCCGCTACGAAATAAGTCGCGGACGAAACTGCGCGTCTAGCACGCCCTCATCGCAATTTGTCGCACCACGAAAAAGTAGACAGGTATTCGACTTGCGTTGTAGCGTGATGTTGCGTCTAGAATTTAATTTATTCCTCACGGAGTTTAGCACGGAACTACTTTCAGTGTTTATTACATATACATTTACATACAGCGTCGCTATAAAAGCTGAATGTTTTTCAGCATGATTATTTTTCCGTCTCAACTTTTGGTTTGCGTCGCGTTTCTGCGAGCTGGTATATTCCTCTGCTGGGATAAGCGTTCTTCGCATTTGATTTTTACTTTCAAGTTTTTTATGGCCACAGTTTTGTAAGTATTTTTCTTAGTTGTCTACTTGTATATTTCGGTTTGTTTATTTCGTGTAGTTCTTGTTGCTGTTTTCAGTTTGTAAATTTATAATTCCGGTTTTATTTTATTTCAGTTAAATCATACACTCGCACATTTGTCACTGGTTATACGTTACCTTCGTATTTCGCCGTTTTTTTTGCATTAAACATTGGAAGTGCATTCAAGCTGTGGTATTTAATTTTTGTGTTCGTGGCGGCGACGGCTTCGGCCGGCCACACATGAGATATTAGTTTATCAATGCATTGATCTTGCAACATAATGCTCACGGCAGCAAGGAAAATTGCCGAATTTACATAACAATTAACAAGCGATAAACGGAATTTCTTTGTTGAATCGATTAGTCCTCGGGTTATGCTAGGGCTGTCCATTTTACCACAATACTTTGCAAACCTAACACAGCCAATAGTCATATGGAAAGCCAATTTTCTTTTTGCTTAATATGTCCAGTGCCTTAACAACATTGCGTATGCTAGGTTTGAACTTTTCTGTGCGTTTTTATGAGCACTTTTAAGGTTTTCGTACGCTAAGAATTATGGGTAGATGTACCAGTCTCCATGTTGTACGGTAGATTAGATAGTTCGCTCTCGGTTTCCATCAACTTCGATGTAGTTAGCTGATAGGAAACTCAAACTTGCTGTCTAATTGTGAAATGTTGAGTTCAAACGGTTTCTTTTCAGTCCAAAGCACAAGCTATTAGCAAAAATCAAATGATGTCACATTTTCGAGGGCCCGCTATCTTCTACTTCTTGATTATTCAGAAATATCAGGAAACAACTAAACAAGCAACCAAAACCGACTTAAAAGAACAATAAAATGATCAAAACGTCTACGAGTGTGGAAAGTTGGAGAACTCACCCAAGGGGAAAAAACTGTTTTGTGGCTTTTACTGACAGGTTAAAAAGGTTTTAAACCGTTCAAACAGGTACTTCTTTATTATGATTGGATTACCAAGAATGAGTACTTACCTGGACCGAGTGTAGGATCAGGGTGTCTCCTCCGATACGGATTTAAGTAGATGTCTTTTTCATTTTGGCTATAATTTGCAAACATTGGAAGAACAAACACCTGCAGAAGAAGGCGACAACATAAAGAAGTGTTCCTTGCATCGCCACATATTACGGTGTTGCAAAAGCGTACACGTACGAAAAAGTGCTAAAATTAATACCAAACAATATGAAAACAGGTAAAACAAGTAAAATCACGTCTTAAGATCTTGGTCATGTAATGTTGGATAGTCCATGGTAATGGGGGTTCGCTTCACGGGTCGGCTTACCAACTACCTCAGTTTCGCACCTCTGTCATATAAAATCGGTCTCATTAGGACATTAATTGATAGGGTTTTTTAAAAAAATAATACTTGGCTGGGATTCCACAAAGCTATTACGAAATTAGTTTTCATTTTGCGTAAGAATTTTTCCCCGTTCATCTAATCGATAAAAGCGTCTACAGATATTCGAACACAGCAATTAACCGAAATGGCTCCACTCAAACACCTCCTTCCTCCACTACTATTTCACAGGGTAAACAATACTTTTATAAATTACCTTATTTAGACCGTTTTTCTACTGTAGCTCAAAGCAAATACGCCGTCTTGTTAATCGTTATTGTAATGATCTTGACATCAAATTAGTGTTTACCACGTTTAAATTAAGAAATATTTTTTCACTGAAGGATTCTGTCCCTAGAGAACTCCGTTCACGTGTAATTTACAAAATTCACTTGTAGTCCATGAGCCAAGGCCTGAAAAAATGATTTTCGTTGCACCCCCCACGGGACATAGTGACTTTGGTATCAAATTAAAGCTTGCGGCCTGTATTTTTCGAATCTGCTTGTTGCCATTTGTGTAACCTGTGCTTTAGCGAGATATGTGATCATTTACATGGGGGGGTGGGTTGGGGGATTTTGCTCCCTGTGAATTCCACCCAGCATAAAATGATTCAAAATGCTGCTGAAACACAACCAATTTGATTCAAATTTTCTGTGTATGCATTTTAAACCATCCCCAACAATTTGCAGTATGTGTCAAGCATTTTTTGTTTCCATGGAAATGGTTGCTATGGAGATTATTATAGAAAGGTAGGTTTTTACTTTTTTGGCCAATTCAGAATAAAAAAAATTCGATTAATTAGCAAATATCTATAAATTTCCTTCAAAACATTTCCATTACGTTCAGAATAAACTATCTTGAATTAGAAACTTTCATTATTATCCTTTATTCATGATTTTAAGGAGCAGGGTACTAATAGTTAAGATGTATGGGGATGTAACGATAATTTTTTTTGCTGAAGCTGTGAAAATTTATATCCAATCAACCACGGGTCAATATCTCGCCAAATATGCAGCGGTTATGCACCGCACTTAGAATATCAAATTGGACACTTCAGAATTAGCTGTCGCGTTGTCATGGTAACGGTTTCTAGGGAAACTGAGAAATGTTGAATTACCTTATGAATTTCCTTTAAGTGGGAGCTAAAGGAGAACTACTCAGAACATTAAACAACCACTTCCAACTTGCTTAAGATCTCATATTTCAGTGAACAGTTCTACATGTAACATCTGGCTTTCGTCATAAAACAATCTTCCTTAGCATCCAGGAACTTGTGAATGCCATTATACATACAATGCTTGTGAACTTAAATTCGTTAAACACTAAATTGCCTTAATTGCCCTAAGCTACAATAACAGGAACAGCAGCGTGTTGAGGAAAACTAGGGCTGAACCACACGACTTTCAAAACAGCTAAACGAATTAGTCAACATGGTTTTGTTGAGCAATGACTTATCTAATCTTTATTTGACTATAACTTAGCTTGCTCGAGGGCTGCAAGGTTTTAATTTCATAAAGCATCTTGATTTTTCTCTTAATTTTTTTCTTAATACTCAAGCACATCTTCCTCGTTGTCCTCATCTTCATCTCCGTCTTCATCTTCCTGTTCCAAAGAACAGTTTGTACAGTCGTCATTGCAGGTACAAGCCTCTGTGCAAGGAAGGCAATTCTTTACACAGGAGCAGCGTCTTGAATCACACGGTCTGTTGCAGCTGCAGCATACAAGCTGCATTACACCGTCAGGGGCAGGGGCCAAATGGGACCAGACCACTTCCAGTTGTCCGTCTTTTAGTTGCCATCCTTGACCATTTGGATTTTGATCTTCAATGGATCTTTGTAAGGAATTCTTCCACAGATAGGCTTGATAGTTAGCACGCTTTATATGGTGTTTAAGTGCTGCTTTTGTTGGGGGAAGTTGATGAGACTGCATATTCTTGCTCTTGCAGAACATCTTATATCTGATCTCATTTATCCCTTCTTCGCCACTGCCATTGTACAATGCACACACGAAATGCTCTACGTTTGCAATCACTTCATTTCCTGGTGAAACTGTTTCGCCGATACCCCCAAGTTTGCTTCTCATGTCTTGTTTTTCCATCACCATCTTCAAGGCTTTGTTCTTTCCTTTCCCAACGAAGGTACTAACTGTATCACATCCGGTTAGAGCATGTAGACCTGGTAGCAGCTGGCATATTTCTGGACCAAGTTGTTGACATAAGCTTGGCACACTGATGAGACGAGATCTGCATCGTGTTCCACTGATCAATGTTATGGATGCTGAGATGTTTGCCTGGTGGTAACACGCTAGAACTTCGACATCAGTATCTGACGATCTGATGGCAACGGATGTGTGCCCACAGGACGAGGCATGATGCGCATGCAAAAACATCCGTGTGTCGGCTTCTTCTTGGTTGCTGCAGAGCTGCGAGGCTACACTGGGCACAATCGTTCCTTCAACAACTTCAATCTTTGTACAGTTGTTTCCATGAGTGACGTAGAGGGTACGAGCTCCAATCTTCTCTGCATACTTCCTAGTTGACCACTCACTTACGAGAAAGTGCATTAGCCTGGTTTTGTTAGTCCCATTTGACATAAACTTCTTCCACTGACGAGGGCAGGGATGCTCGCGACTGCTTATGGCAAAAAGGACTTGCCCCTCTCTACCTCGTTTACTTCTTTCAGTGTTCTTTATTGACAAATCGGGATACTGATCGGCGACAAAGTCCACCCTTGTTGCTGTTCCTGTAAGCACCAAGATTTCTGTAAGAAGCATCTCTGCCAGGTCTGCAAAGCGATCAGGCACCCTTGTAATCATTTGCAACATTGCCATTGCATCTATGATGACAGCTGTTGTGTTAGGCGGTATGCTTGTCAAGCACTGTACTCCATCTTCTAGGAGTTTAGAGAGAGCTGCCTTATTCGTTTTAGCCAGCGAGCCATCTGTCGCAGCCAGAGACCATGGGAAGAGACCAAGTTCATGTTTCAGTAGCTCTCGAAGATCCATTTGTCGACTCTGACCAATAACCAGTAAGCGGGCAAACAAGTTCCTGTCTGCTCTGAGAATTAAATTCCGACCTCCAGCTCTCACCGATGCCTTCTTCTGTACATCGCGAAACGTGCCTAATTTTAGCTTTGACAGTGCCTCATAGAAGCCAACATTGTTGGTTTGAAGACGATCTGTAACAAAAGAGACCAGCGCTTTACTCCCTTTCTCCTTTGCACCCAAAAGATCACACTTCAGGCTTTCTTCAGCAACATACCCCGAACCAAGGCTGGTGAGCTCATCAGACGGTTGGAATGGGTCGCACCAGTTTCGCACAACTTCCATCACTTTCCTAACATCTGCCTCATCTCTTTGCATGCGAGTGCAGCCAGTTTCCTTATGTACTTTATCCTGATCTCCGTCCATGGACACCATCATTCTACACTTGTCTGCAAGCGCTGCACGGGAGTGTGCTGTCAACATCCATCTTTGGACTGCACCTTTCCGTAGACTAAATCCTATTATACCACCCTTGGTCTTTGTACTTCTATTGAGGGTCTGCTCAATGGTTTGGTCAACTGGTAGCTGAGAGAAACCATGGGATGTGGACCTCTGAATACCAAAATTGCCATCTGCCAGTAGCTGATGTGCCTCAGGGTGAGTATCTTGCAAGGACACCATGGTAACAAGGTAGACCGGTAAGTATCGGGCATAGTTGGTGTGGTCATAGGCAAAAAACCACGGCAACATCTCTTTGACAGAATTTAGGTGGAGTTTCCAGTTGCCTTCCCGGGTAGCACGAATGAAATTCATCAGCGTTGCCACCATTTCAAGATACGTGTTCCAGAACACTTTCATTGGACCATTGCTGTCTTCTGAGTACTCGCCATAAAGACGGAAGAGCTCCAGGAACTGTGGATTCGACAGTAGCTTATCGAACTTCTCTGCATCAAATGCTCTGCGGATCTCCCTCAGGGAACCTACCAGCATCGCATAGTTGATTGGTTTGTCATGCTTCTGGAGCCACGTGCGAAACTCCTGCCACTGCAACCGATGCATTGCTTCAAAGACGATCTAAATTAAAGCAAAATTTTTTTATTCACTCCCTGAATCATACAAATTTCTTATTGGCAGAAACGTTGGGGCAGGGGTGCAAAGGTGATCAGACCTTCTCACACCTTGTACTCCTGGTTTCCCTCCTGTCCATTATGGTTCCCACCATTATGTGCTTGTTCCATTTCAAATTATCGCACAATGTTGCGATTATCGTTCATATTTCTCCCGGTTCCCGCAACCTTGGAAATCCCTCTGTTCGTCCTCTCTTCTCTCACATCCCTTATATTTTCCGCACCCTTAGGAATAAAGCTATTTCCTTACCTTATGTGTACGCACAGCTCGGTTGTAATGTCTGCCTTCTAGTACACCAGCTACAGAACCAGAGCCGACAATACCACTTTCGACAAGTATATCAGCAAGACCAGCATCCCCAAACCGTTTGCCAATAGCTGCTAGGAAGGCGCAGATTGTGTGGAAAGAGCCCAGTCGCACTACCAAACGCCTAAACTGCTCCTGGTTTTGCCAAATAACTTCAAGTGCTTTTGCATAAATAGCTTGATCAAGGACGACAATAACGTCATGCTGGATTAGCTGGTCGGCCATTTGCAGAGACCTTCGAAGCAGAGTATACACTGTCGGAAGCTCCGTGGGGCTGGCTTCAATGACTGGACAGTATCCAACAGAGCATTCACGTGGGGCATCATTCTCGTGCAGTTTTATGTTGAAGCTAGTCCAGGCAGGTACCACTTGTGGAATATCTTCGGCTAATGGCAAAAGGGTGTCTTCAAATGGTTGTCTACAGAGCATCCAGGCGAAGTCTATGGCTCGTGCATACTGGCTGTCCTGCGGGGTTGTCTGCGTTAGAATGTTGACGTCAATGTCCCGTGGACTGGGGCCCTGTCGACGCCCAGAATGGAAGAGAAGAACATCAGTAGAAACGCCAGTGACAGAACGACGTTTGTTACGGGGCTGGTTGTTTATCATTGCTGGAGGTAACGCACAGGTAAGTGGTTTCCTTTGAATAACTATTCCATTGGTACAATGAGTTGTTCCTCTTCCTAAAAAGTAAACATTTTATATATAGCACTGTTTACTGGTTCCAAACGTTAAACTTTGTAATGTATAATACTGACCTGATAATGTTTCCTCTTGTAGATCGTTGTTGTCCCAACAGAACACCCCTGGTACACCTGAACTGCAAACACTTGGTAGTAACACACCCTCTCTCTGTCTCTCTAACTCCCTTTCAGCAAGAGCTGTTTCAAGTTCTTCTATCTGAGTATACGATAGGCCATGTCCGAATCGGTTGAGTATAGTCACAGTCTCAGCGCTGCCAGTTAGACTCTTAACTGTTAGTGGAAGCGCTACATGTTTAGGGGTCTTGATCCGACCTCGGCTGACACAATGTATAACATCTTGAGACAGGGAGAGGATTAGGCGATGAACATCTGGAGAAACGTCTGAAATTCTTTTCTCGCTGTAGTCTTCCTTCGAAGAAATCATCCATGCAAACATGTTATACAGGAGATCGGGCACAATAGAGCTGCCATCGTCTAAGTCTTGCGGTGATGGTGGCCATGGCATTGATGGTTTCATTTCTAGCAGTAAACTACGCAGCAGTTTTGAAGCATGGTAAATTTGGTACGACGCTGTGTCTTGCACTTCTAGTGAATCACCAGGAGCGTCACTCATTCTTTCATTTTCGGCACTAGAAACCAGATTTGTTGCTATGGTTTCGACAATGTCTCCCTTTTGGACACCTGAGTAGTATACCAATTCCGGTTGGTTTTGAGTAATGGGTTGCTTAAACGACAACTTGTTTCCAAAGTGTCTCTGAAGTCGGACTTTCAGTTTTGAGGATCTGTAGTTTCTCGCCTCTACGCCTCTCTCATTTAGGTTATTTACGAACCGTTCTTGAAGTTGTGACATCGTAATGACCTTAGCACTGGAAATGATTTCATTTTGGACATATGCACTGAGGCATTCAAATGCTCCTTGGTAACTGGTAGTTGCAGAATCTTCATTTTGGCAATTTTGATCCTCAAGTTTGCACAGAGTCTCCTGACGCACATACTCCTTGTAGCAGGATCGATGATATTTAACTTCTAAGGCAATTGTGTCTTGGCCTTTGATTTGTAGAAGTACCCGCTCGTCATTCCGTATCTGGGCTGCCTTCAAAAGAGAAGCACTACCGTATTCACTGATGTTCTGGGTGAGCGGCTCTCTCGTTCTCGCTGACGCTCTGTTCTTTTTTAACTTATCCTTTTGGCAAATGATACACTTTTCTACATTGAATGACTGTACCTGGGATCTGCAAAAGCGCTTTGGCGGTGGTTCAGTACTAGAGAATGCACTTTCTTCCTTACTTGAAACAGACTGAGTGGGATTTTGTTTATTTCCAGTAACTTTTGACCTTCCCAGTTTATTCGTGTGGGTGTACTCTTGATAGCATTTCCTGTGATACCCTCCTTTCGGACCATTCGTCCAGTGACCTTCCATCAACAGCCATATGGTATCCTTACGTATATTGCAGCTCTCCTCAAAGGTACGCCAACTCTTTCCCGTGAATGGAGTCAATTTTCCTTGGACATTGGTTTTGATATGACAAAGGCATTTATTCCATTGAGGCTGTGTATTGCGGGAACTGGATGAACATTTCCTTTTAAGATGATTCATTTCAGTCATATCCTGATTGTTTCTCTAGTAAATATTTAAATCCAGGTTCAGAAACCTGTTGAAAAATGATAACGATTCTGAAGCATTTTATTAACTTAAACTTTCTCTGGCATCGCTATTCTTTTTATTTTACTATCGATCCATGGTTCGTACTTACAGATAGTCTAAAGATGAAATTGGGTTTTGAAACCACGATTCAGTAAGATATTTACCTTAAAAATAGACTAAACTGAATATAGATTAACTTTGAAGTTCATATTTCCCCTTAAAAAGTAAAAGTTCAACTAATTTCCTTACCTTGACAATCCAAGATGGCCGCCCATTATATTGTACCTCAAGGTTGCAAAGTATCATGGGTAAATTTCGGAATGGAACTAGAACTCGTGGAGAAGGATTAGTTTAAAAGAATTTTGTGTATTTTCCAATGAAATACAGTCAAAAAAGTATTGTGATATAACGTATGAAAATATATAAACTTTTTTGTTTTAAAAAGGGTTATTAATTAGGAATTAAATACAGTAACTAGAGATGGGAGGGTAGTATAGTCAAAATTTGCAAGACTGAAATAAGATAACTCGTTGGAAAATGTCCTTAGACATTTAGTTTTTGTTGTTGTTGATAAAATTTGCCATAACAGACTTGAGAACTCAATAATTCAAATGTTCACGAGCACTGCATGTATAAGGGGATACATTCAAAAGAGATACTGATGACATTCACAAGTTCCTTGTTGTTAAGAAAGATTTTACGTTTTATAACGAGACAATATTACATTTGAAACTGTTCAATGACATAATTATTGGATCTTTAGCAAGTCGGAAGTGGCTGTTTAATATTCTGAGTAGGTTTCCTTTAGAAAACTTGCCTTAAAAGCACCTTAATAAGATATTTGGACATTCCTAAGTTTCCCTAGCAACCGTTACCATGACAACAAGACAGCTAATCCTGAAGTGTTCAATTTGATATTCTAAGTGTGGTGCATGACTGCTGCATATTTGGTGAGATATTGATCCGTGGTTGATTGGATATAAATTTTTACAGCTTCAGCAAAAAAAAAAATTATCCTTACTTCCCCATACATCTTAACTATTAGTACCCTGCTCCTTAAAATCATGAAGAAAGGATAGTAATGAAAGTTCCTAATTCAAGATAGTTTATTCTGAACATAATGGAAATGTTTTGAGCGAAATTTATAGATATCTGCTAATTAATCGATTTTTTATTCTGAATTGGCCAAAAAAGTAAAAACCTACCTGTCTATAATGATCTCCATAGCAACCGTTTCCATGGAAACATGAAAATGCTTGACACATACTGCAAATTGTTGGGGATGGTTTAAAATGTATACACAGAAAATTTGAATCAAATTGGTTGTGTTTCAGCAGCATTTTGAATCATTTTATGCTGGGTGGAATTCACAGGGAGCAAAATCCCCCAACCCACCCCCCCATGGAAATGATCACATATCTCGCTAAAGCACAGGTTACATAATTGGCAACAAGCAGATTCGAAAAATACAGGCCGCAAGCTTTAATTTGATACTAAAGTCACTATGTCCCATGGGGGGTGCAACGAAAATCAATTTCTAGCCACTTTTCAGAACTTGGCTCATGGACTATTGGGCTTGCTGTAATGTTTGCTATATCAGCGGGACTGGTCGTCATTTTGCCACACGCGTCCGTGAATATCTTTCTTATGACAAGTCCTCACATATCTTCAGACACTTACAAAGCTCAGAATGTTGTCGTCAATCTTGCTCTGTGGATTGTTTCGAAGTCCTTGATTCCGCCCCCACTAAATTTCAACTTAAACTTAAGGTGACTCGACCCAGTTATTTTTTGGCGGTACCACCCTACTTTGAAGCTCTCTGGTATCCCCACCTTTTCTTTTATCGTAAGGTTAACACACAGAATGGATAACATATAGATCAATCTACAATATAGCAAAAAAAATTTGGCGATCGGAGTAAATGTCACGTGGTTATAGTGCCACGCCCCTTTGAGGTCTGAGTCGAAATTCTGCTGTTGCCGGCTTTTTTTCGTGAAAATCTCTCGGCTACACATAGTGCGCATTAGTGCCTTGCGCTGAACAGAGTTTCAACAAAATCGCAAAGACCCAATTCGAGAAATTTAGCGCTTTCCAAATTTAGGTCATAATTTATGTAAAAATGGTAAGCAAACTTTAAACGATTATATCTAATAAACTATGAGATTTTTTTCCTTTATTTTGGGGATCTTTATAACAGGTGGGTTGTTGCAAATCAGGAAAAAGGTTTAGGGCCTTGTAAATGCGCGCGATTTCGACCGATGCAAACATATAGAAATTATAGTTTTAGCTATTTGTTGACGCTTGTCAGCGTTTCAGAGTCCTTCTCACAAAAAAAGCATTTTCTCAAAAATTCGTAGTTTTTTTTCCTTCAAATTTTTTCAGGGCCACAATTGATTGACTAACTACCCGGATTCTGAATCCCATGGTCATTGAAAAACTGTGACATTATCTTCTATAAGCCCAAACTTGAGTAAACATTGAAGATTGTTAGTGTTTTGGCTGAGTTTGTGCCTTGGGAGTTTTCTATTGTTTCGAGTCTGTCATGATACAGCATTCTTGTTAAGCACGCATTCAATGTCCAATGCGTGCATTCGGAAGTCAGGCAAGCGTGGTCATTACACACGTGCTGAACAAGAATGCTGTATCATGACAGACTCAAAACAATAGAAAACTCCCAAAGCACAATCTCAGCCAAAACGCTAAAAATCTTCAATGTTTACTCAAGTTTGGGCTTATAGAAGATAATGTCACAGTTTTTCAATGTCCATGAAATTCAGAATCCGGGTAGTTAGTTAATCAATTGTAGCGCTGAAAATTTTTGAAGGAAAAAAAACTACGAATTTTTAAGATAATGCTTTTTTTTGTGAGGAGGACTCTGAAACGTTGACAAGCGTCAACAAATAGCTAAAACTATAATTTCTATATGTTTGCATTGCTCGAAATCGGGCGCATTTACAAGACCCTAAAGCTTTCTGCTGACTTGCAAGGGCCCACCTGTTATAAAGATCCCCGAAATAAAGGAATAAATCTCATAGTTTATTAAATATAATCGTTTAAAGTTTGCTTATCATTTTTACATAAATCATGACCTAAATTTGGAAAGCGCTGAATTTCTCGAATTGGGTCTTTGCGATTTTGTTGAAACTCTGTTCAGCGCAAGGCACTAATGCGCACTTTGTGTCGCCGAGAGATTTTCACGAAAAAAAGCCGGCAACAGCAGAATTTCAAAGGGGCGTGGCACTATAACCACGTGACATTTACTCCGATCGCCAATTTTTTTTTTGCTATATTGTAGATTGATCTATTTGTTATCCATTCTATGTGATACACTTACGATAAAAGCAAAGGTGGGGATACCAGAGAGCTTCAAAGTAGGGTGGTACCACCAAAAAATAACTGGGTCGAGTCACCTTAAGGAGGCTATGTGTATAAATTGGGAGAAGTCTAATTTAAAGCAACAAATTCATCACGTCAACCTGGCACTTACGCTTTAGGCTTTATTTTCTTTCCAACACTCATTTACTCACTCAAATTAATTATGCATGTTTCGCCGCATCAGTTGTTATATAGTCCTAACGGTTTTTAAAATATTCTGTAACTGACGATGATGTTTGTAACATCGAAACATGTCTTACAAATTAAAAAATGTCGTAATCTTCTTAAAAATTACGATTTGTTTTCTGCTGTATCGACCTTTTTGGGTTGGGTTGGTAATGATAATAATCTGTAACAGTAATCTGGTAGTGGTAATGGCGATCAAAATGGGAATGATAACCATAACTTTAACGTTATGGTAATGGTAATAACAATGTGATATGGTTAAACTATTGAGGCTGACATTATTCGTCAGTGTCATATTCGATAAGATATGATATGACATGACATGATATGATGTAAAATATGATTTATGGTATGAGTGTTTTTCACAATTTAGTGCCACGATTTACTTGGTGGAAATGCTGCATTTTTTCAACTTACCGCGAGGTAGACCGTCCTCTCCTCCCACCAAGCGAAGATTTTTTCACTCGTTAGGTTCTTAAATGCAACAAAAACAGGTTTGCTTTAATCAGGCACGTAGCAAGGCTAAAACAACTGAGGGGGCTTAGCAAAAAATGGTTAAACAAAACTACCCACCACCCATTGCCCCGTTCCTCAAAAAAACAGACTGATTAGGGAGTACAGACTGATTGAGGAATTTTTTAAGATGCAACGAGAACATAAAAAAACCCAGTAGATTTAGTAAGTAAAACAATAACTTTGCACCGTTATCAACCTTTTTGGTACATTTTTTTGCCGTTTTTTTTACGTGGACTACCACCTGAAGTTTCCTAATTTAACGTTTGAAGAAGGACGTAAACAAACAAAGGCAAATTTTTCCTTCTCTTTTAAAATTTGGCCTGAACCGGGCAGTCAGAATCCGACTGCGGGAGAATTTTTTCTCTTGCTCTTAAGAGGACATATTTGTGTGGCTTTCGACAACGCGCGAAAACTAAATTGTGATACACTAAGGAGGTCTAAGGACATTGTATTGTTGTAAATGAGCGGATGTCTTAGAAAACAAGTAGTTTATTTCAACAGCTTTTACGGCTTGAGATTGGTTGATTTAGACTCATTTTGGTTCTTATTTCCGATTCACAAGGTAGACGTGCCTTTGTTGCTGTTGTATATAAAAACAAACTGTTCGCGGGGGAAACTGAAAGGTAGTAAACAACTTTTTAAAGGTTGTGAATAGGCGCTTGCAACGTCAGAGTTCAAGACTGATTGCTGCACATTAATTTGGTTTAATTATTATTTTTTGGCACATCGTTTTTAACTATTCTTGGGGGGCTCAAGCCCCCCCTGCCCCTCCCCCTGCTACGGGCCTGACTTTAATAGAGGTGAAGTGGAAAAAGGGGAGACGACAGAAGCGTTTAATGAGGAATACAGCCATTCAGGGAGTACGATTATTTTGAAGATGGTTTCTATTCTTAATTCTTATTCTATACATAGAAATATGGCAAATACTATAGCTGAATCTCTCTTAAATCTCAGAAAGTCGGACCGTAGGCTGAGTAACCCATTCACTTCGGAAGTAAAATTAGGAGTTTTACAATAACTGTCAAAATGTTTGCCTCTGATTGGCTCGTAGATATTGTATATAAGAGTACAGACAATAAAAATAGTCAATACCGCTTGGACTTTTTTCCATTTTAATGTAAAAAGAAAATTAACGCCAGTTTTCTATAGTTTATACTGTTATAGACGATAACAAAATTTGGCAGTAAGACCACTCGCCGTTCCACTTGAGTTTTGAACACTTCATGGCCTCATTTCATGGTCTATAAGGGTGTTGATGGTTTGCATGTGACGTCATCGTGGCCATGTTGGTGGACAGGAACAATGAGAATTTTCTCCTCTGGGAGTTCCCTGCCATTTGTATGCAAAGTTTGTGAACAAATTTTGTCTTGTTTTGTCCACCAACATGGCGGCGATGCAAACCACGTCTAGACAATAGAAAACTGCTGTCCATTTGTTAAAGGAGAAGGTCATTCCAAAATGGCACTTTTTCTCTTTTGGTCAACAGAAAGGTAATGTAAACATTAGGTACTCACCGAAGTTTCAGGTTCCAAAGGGCTTTCTATCCTTATGAAATCCTTGATCAAAGTAGCTCAAAAATCGTGCACGGTCGCCGCCATCTTGGAATATACTTAGCAGCCTGGCGATGCTTGCGTGACGTCATTGAGTTCAATCAAAATGGCTGAGCTGTGTCGTTTCGAGCCCGCGCGTGTAGGCTGTGCGCACGCTATTGCCTGGCACGGTCGTCACAAATCTGATGTAACGCTTTGAAAAACACGAAATATGGGGATTATAGAAAAATGTCAAATACAAAAAAAAAACTAAATTTTCTGTGCATCAACATTTGTACACGCAAATCTCAAGAAAAAGTCAAGTTTCACGTTGAATATAAAAAAAGGGAAAATGCGGTCGCGAAAAAATGTGCAAATTCGGAAATAACACCGTGGAAAAAATTACACTGAAAATCAGTTGCGATTAACTAAAATATCGCCCTAATTTTTACCTTTCTGAAATGCACATTAGTTGTACTCCCATATCCATTGGCTTTCACTTTGCAGTCTTCGATAGTGAACGATCAATATAATAACAAATTCAGCGTTACATGTTTTAGTTCTACGGTGTGAGGTCGTAGACATGAAAATTTTGGTTTACATATCGTTTGCTTCGTGCGTTTAAAACGTCTGAAACAAGCGTTTCAAACGTTCCAAACGTTTGACTGTTTTGGCGCGTTTCGATCGTTGCATGTTTGCTTACGTACCTTGGTTTCCTCTGCATAATTTTGCTGAAGTTTTTAATTCTGACCTTATCGAATTGAACTGTCAACCAACCGCAGTTGTTTCCAATGAGACCCGTATTCCCTTCTGAACCAAGCAGAGGAAACGTACAGTGAAGCGCAAATAACGATAAATTTGCAGTTGCCGAGAGTATTATTTTAAATTTTTTTTTATCTTGATCAGATAATTAAATTGGTCTATCCGCTTCTGGAATCTATTATTGACATTATTGTAGTCATACGTCTTTTTAAACTGTTGAAAAACTCAAAACTTTGCATCCTGTGCTATTAAAATGTTATGCTTCATTCACAAAATTTTGCTTTTACACAAAATGAGCGCTGAAATATCTTGCGAGTATGCCACAATTCACCAAGCGACACTGCTTCTTGTTGGCTTTCGGAGCTGTTGGGCGTGAGAAAAACTGATTGATCGAGATAAGTCAATTTCTATTTTTTTGTTTTGTTGTTGTTGCATGCTATGTAGCTTTTGTTTTTCGAATATCCAGTAGTAATAATTGATATCTACTTAATTTGTCATTAAATTGTTCGTAGTTATGCACAGATCTAAGTCTTAATTCCTTCACTAGGTTTATTTCTGATAGCAGACGAAGACTTTACCGAAAATATGTTGCCGTGACATGCGAAAGATAAGCACGATGTAGTACATCAACACTCTGAAACACCTGAAACGATCGAAACTAAAAACGCGAAACGCTTCGAACGATCTCAACGAACGATGTCAAACACTTTGAACCATCAATAATAATCTTATAATAATAGTAATAATAATCTTTATTTGTGCTTTTTTTTTCAATTTACATGTTGATTCTTACAATCTTTTAGTGGTGTTATATAAATCAAATTAATTATTAGTTAGAACAATGTGCAAAGCAAGGAAGCTAAATAAACCATTTGGTTGTCTTGTTAGCTCCCTGCCTAATTTAGGTTCTAGATAGCAGGCAAAAAAGAAAGAAAAAAATGAAAAAGAAAAAGGAAGGAAGAACTTATTAATTGTAAAAAGGTAACGTATGTTACTACGTCAGCATAAAAGAAAATTAGTTCATTTGTTGTTCTGACAGTAAATAACGTATAATTTGTTTCGGAAAAGCAGACACACTTTGTATGAGTTTTTTGAAAGGAGTTGGAAGGTCTTTCCAAATATCGGTTGCCACGAAGGAGATTAATTGTTTACTTACATTAGCTCTTACGTTCGGCTTATAAAGATTATGCTTAGCTTATTTGACAAATCGCAAAGCTAATTTCCATGTTTTCTCAAATTCGCTGTTACAAAGGTCCAATTGGAACGAGAACTTGAGTACTTTAAATGTGAAACATTAAACATGTGTAATGACATTCCAAGAAGCTGGCGTTGTAGCCGCAAAATAAAGGGCCAAACTTTAAAAATTAAGCTCGTTTGCGCGCGCTAGGCAATAGCGTTCGCTCAGCCTGTAGGAAACGTTGACCAAGGAAACAATGGCTGTGATAACGAGAACGAAGGTGCATGCAAAAAGACTGTTAAACTTAAATTGGTGCTTGTGCGGAAGATGCGAAGTGCGGAAGACCGCAAGAGAGTGTGTTTGTTGTGTTGAAGAACCGGAGTAAGAAAACAAGCTTGAAGGTACTTTTTCAACCAGTATCAGGATACGACGAGTTCTTGTTCTGTTTTCTATTTCTTTTCTTTTTTTTTTTTTTGTAATCTTCGCTGAAGATGAAATCTTATACAGTCGAACCTGTTTATAACGGCCACCCTCGGGACTTGAGGAACTGGTCGCTTAATGCAGGTGGCCGCTTAATACAGGATCGCTAAAAATACTCACTGGTCGGTGTGTAATGTCAATTTTAATGGCGTATCATACAAAAACATTTCATGCAAGGAAACAATAGAACAATTAACACTCTTTCAAGCGATCAATACTTGAAACAAAGTTCAGCGCCAAATTGTAACTTAACGGTATAATATACGTAACATTGTGTAAAAATACTGTACAACAAATTGTCCTCTACTCTTCTACGGTATACATTACTGTATTTCTATGACTTACAATTCACAGTGAAAAGCGTTAACGATACTAAACTGCTGAGTATCACCTTACAGTAGCTTTGTACATATTATTTCTTTATAGTGATAATGGATCGCATTTTAAACACAATAAAATACCGCATAAAATGACATATGGCTTAGTTTTCATTTAAGGGTGGCCGCTTAATAAAGGTAAAAATAACAAAGAAACACAAACATGGGACTGCCAAAGGGTGGCCGCGGCCGCTTAATAGAGGTGGCCGCCTAATACAGGTAACAAATACAGCGTTTGTACGAGCGAAAAATCGGGACTTTGAAAACTGGCCGCTTAATAGAGGGCCGTTATATACAGGTTCGACTGTATAATAGTTGCAACTACGTCTGGTTTTTTTCTTTCTTCTGCGAGTTTTACCACCGAGGAGATTATGTCGGTGGTCCACTTCAAAACAGTCATGAGTGAAGTGATCGGAACAAACATACAAGTGTTCTTCTTCTGGCAAGAACTTTTTGTCCCGGCCTTTGCTTTGCCAAGTTTTTTCTTTTTACTGCTAAACGATGGAAGGAAATACCTTTTCTGCCGTCTCTTTGAGACTTATTTGAGCAATACGGTACTGAACAAAAAGGCATGGCTGCAAAAGGACGAGTCGTGTGTTCAAGCTTCCCGCCAAACTTCAGGGTGAACTCAATGACGTCACGCAATGATCGTTAGGCTGCTAAGTATATTCCAAGATGGCGGCGAGCGTGCACGATTTTTGGGCTACTTTGATCAAGGATTTCATAAGGATAGAAAGCTCTTTAGAAGCTGAAACTTCGGTGAGTACCTAATGTTTACATTACCTTTCTGTTGACGAAAGGAGAAAAAGTGCCATTTTGGAATGACCTTCTCCTTTAATTATGCCATCATTTGAGCCCGTCGAATATATCCTAAAGTGGGACCATTCAAATGAAAGCTTTTGAGCAATACTTTCCTGTGGTGCTGTTTATTATGCTGTACAAGGTGGTCTACTTTTGAATCAGCCTATGAAATCGTAAAGTGTGACCATTCAAATGAAAGCTTCTCAGCAGCACTTTCTTGTGGTGCTGTTCATTATGCTGTACAAGATGGTTCTACTTTTGAGTCTGTGGATGAAATTCTAAAATGTGACCATTTAAATGAAAGCTACTGGGCAGCACTTTTGTGTGGTGCTGTTTATTATGTTGTACAAGGTAATCTACTTTTCAGTCAACAATACTTTCCTGTGATACTGCTTATTGTGTTGTACAAAAGTTGTCATAACTTTTGAACTTAAAATCCTGGAGCATGACCCTACAGAGGAATACTTTCCTGTGGTGCTGTTTATTATGCTGTGCCAGGTAGTTCTAATTATTGAATCTATGGATAAAATCCTAAAGTGTGACCATTCAAATGATCGCAATTGGGCGGTTCTTTCCTTTCAATGAGGTCGCGCTATTTATTGTGATGTACAAGATGATATTATGACAGTTCTGAGTCTTTGGATCAAATCCTGAAGTAATGAAGCAATTATTAAGCGCTTATTAAACGTAGTACGGTAGGTATTACCTTAAAAACGTAAGACGAGATAAAAAAAGTTGATGCATGATGGCCATACAAAAGGCAATATCCTTTCCAACGTTGCGAGGAATCTGTAGATAAAAGAAATACATTCATCTCAACAAGGTATCAGAATACGCCATTCAATTTGTTTTTGTGCTGTTACAAAAGTAATAATAATAATAGTATTGATTTGTATTCCGCAAATGTCAATCCAAGAAATTTTCATCTGCGCATTACATTGTAAGCAGAACTTTATCGCGGAGAGTTCTGAAATATTCCCCCACACGCCTCACCAAAAACTGAAAAAGCTCACAGCTAAGAAGTATTCGTATAAGAAACCTTCCAACCTCCCTCCCCCCCCCCCCCCCCCAACTTTCCCAAGTTTTCTACGGATTGTTAGGGTTGGCTATTTTAAGCTGTTAGCTCAGTGTTTTAAGCTGAAATTAGAATTTTGAAATGCAAAATTTCTTTCAACAAGACGCTGTGGGAGCGTATACTTGGGCGTCGTTGTCGATTAGGAGTATCTGAGCATGCACGTTAGTTCAGTCTTTGATGACAGGTGAAGGATAAAAGATTCGCTGAGAGTCGAAGGCATCACTTTGTATTTGTGATAAACGTGATGTAGTTCAACCGAAAATGTCACGCAAACAAAATAAAATATTACTCTCTTTAATACTGATGTTACGAGGTTCACACCTCCATTTATAAACAGTTGCTTTATTTAAGTCACGCGTATTTATGTCACGCGCATTCCCATTATGTAATGCGCATATATAGGCATGTAGCCAGCACATGTTCGGGGGTAAATATAGAGCAGCCCTGGGAATATGTGGCTGTGAAAGAGAAAAGCCTTTCGCTACTTTCGTTGTCGATTTTCCTTCGCTCTGCTCCCTCCTTTGGATGTTCCCTCCATTGGATGTTCGTCGACCTAAAGACTATATGGACACTTAAACCAGGCAGATAAGCATTTGAACATTTATATATTTGATCGTAATGACTTTATAGTTTACGTTAAGCGCACGTTGTGTTATATCAAATAAAGTGTGTGTTCTTGTTCATGAATGTCGTCTAATTCACTGTTTGTTGCAGACGTTCGCTTTGTTGCTTTACATTTGCGTCTGTAACAAATGAGGGCCTGTCCGGGAGGAACTTGTTTATGAATCTTTGCTTGCCGTACGTTATTCGAACGTTCCTCAAATTTTTGGTTGTTATTGCTATTTGCTCGGTGAATCCGGCGATATTCAACATGGCACAGATATTTGATCCAAAGAAATTTATGCATTCGCCTAGTCAGGAGGTTTTCGACAGTTTAGTGAAGGATGAACTTATTACTCTGGGTAAACATTTAGACTTAGAAGTAAAGAAGTCAATGAAAAAGGATCAAATTCAGGAAATTATTCTGAAACATTTGGTTGATTTAAAACTTTTTGACATATCTGTATTGGAATCTCGCTTTATGCCTGATGTAGAATTGAGAAAATTGGAACTCCAGTTGGAGCTTAAGAAATTAGAAATGCAAAAGGAACAGGAACTTAGAGAACGAGAATTACAAGAAAAAGAAAGAGATGGTTAAAAAAGTAGAAAGAAAGAGAATTACGCTTAGAAAAGCAAAGATTAAATCACGAATTAGAGCTGAAGAAGTCGGAAAAGTTGGAATTAGAAGAGAAATTAGTATCAAGACCTACTGGGACCAGTTCAAGTTCTACTTTTGATATAACAAAACATATCAGGCTGGTCCCACCTTTTCAATAAGTTGAGGTTGATAAGTATTTTCTACATTTTGAGAAAGTAGTAAAATGGCCCAAAGATTACTGGACCATGCTATTGCAGAGCGTCATAACGGGTAAGGCTAGAGAAATTTATACTCAGTTATCAGTACAACAAGCTTCAAATTATGATTCTGTTAAACAGTTAATTCTGAAGGGTTATGAATTAGTGCCAGAGGCGTACCGACAAAGGTTTCGTAATTGTGAGAAAGAAAGTAAACAAACCTATGTGGAATTTGTTAGGACAAAGAACAGTTATTTGATCGCTGGTGTTCCTCGCAGAAGATTGATGATGATTATAATAAGTTAAGACAACTGATCTTAATTGAGGAGTTTAAAGGGTGTATTCACAGTGATGTTCGAACTTATATTGACGAGCAAAAGGTAGAAACTCTTGATCTTGCCGATGATTACTCTCTGACTCATAAGATTTCGTTCGCTGATAAGCCCCACCAGTCCTTTTCTTACAGTCGTCAAAATGGTTTGCGTTCATCTGGCCCATCAAGAAACCTTTGCAAGCAAGATCCGAAGAAGCAGAATTTTCATGACGAAATACATTCAAGTCCCAAATTCATTCCACCTGCTCAAAAATCTAAACCAGAAGTGACAAACAAACCTTTTAGTTCTGTTGTTTATAATTACTGTAAAAAGGGTGGTCACTTATTATCAGATTGCTTCAAATTAAAAAGAAAACAACAGGCACAAAATGAAGCCAAGCCCACTGGTTTTATTACATCTAAGCAAACTATACCTCAAAGTTGTGACAGTCTAGGTGACACACTTCATGAGGTGAAATCTTTTTCAGACTCTGGTGATATGAACAGGAATTTTAATCTCCCGTCTAAACCTATTATGGAGATTTTTGAACCATTCATTCATGATGGTTTTGTTTCATTGACAAGTGATTTGTCTAGTGCTTCCCCTATTAGAATTTTGAGGGATACTGGGGCCTCACAATCCTTTTTACTGGCAGATACTTGGCCATTTTCTGAACAGTCGTCTGCTGGTGCTAATGTCCTTATTAAGGGAGTAGATTCGACAGATTATACACCTGTTCCTCTTCATAATGTTTATTTGTCTTCAAACATAGTTTCAGGACTTGTTACCCTTGGCATTAGCTCTTCCTTACCTTTTGAGGGAGTACACCTTCTTCTTCGCAATGACCTTGCAGGGGATAAAGTAGTTGTTGCCCTGTTGTCTATGATAAGCCTTGTTCTGATCAGGTTCCTGATCCTATAGAAAGTGAGCATCCGGGATTATACCTGTCATGTACTGTTACTCGAGCCATGAGTAGAAAAGAGGCTCTTGAAGAGAATACTAGTTCTGAGGTTGACTTGTCTGAAACATTCTTCAGCCAAGCTTTTAAAGTCGATGAGGGATTCGAACCCTCTGAGGGAAGTTTATCTAAAGAAAGCCTTATTAAAAAGCAACATAAAGACCCAAAAATATCCTGCCTGTTTCAAAAGGCTGTTGATGAAAGTGAAATTTCTAAACATCCTGTTTGTTACTTTGTTGAAAATGATGTGTTGATGCGAAAGTGGAGACCACCTGACGTTCCTGCTGAAGATGAGTGGACTGTCAAGTATCAGGTTGTGATTCCCAAAGCTTACCTAGCGGAGATACTCAGCACAGCCCACGAAACACCGCTTGCTGGACATCTTGGGGTGAACAAGACCTATCAGAAAATATTGAATCATTTTTATTGGCCTAACCTGAAGAAGGATGTAGCTGAATTTTGTAAGTCTTGTCATGCCTGCCAAGTTGTTGGAAAACCTAACCAATCAATACCAAAAGCTCCACTGCAGCCAATCCCAGCCTTTGAAGAACCGTTCAGCAGGAGAATTATTGATTGCGTTGGTCCTCTACCCAAGACGAGATCTGGCAACCAGTATCTGTTGACCATCATGTGTGCATCCACCAGATTTCCTGAAGCCATACCTCTGAGGGATATAAAAGGCAAAAACCATTGTGAAAGCTTTGACCAATTTTTTTTTTCAGTATTTGGCTTTCCAAAGTCCATCCAGTCTGACCAGGGTTCAAACTTCATGTCCGGTATTTTCCAGCAGGTGATGCATGAACTGGGGATTAAGCAGTACAGGTCCTCTGCTTACCATCCTGAGAGTCAGGGCTCGCTTGAAAGATTCCACCAGACGTACAAGAATATGATTCGCACTTACTGTTTTGACACTGAAAAGGACTGGGATGAGGGTATTCACTTACTCTTATTTGTAGCAAGAGAGTCTGTTCAGGGGTCTTTAGGCTTTAGTCCGTTTGGGCTTGTTTTTGGAAACACTGTGAGAGGGCCTCTTAAGCTCCTTAAGGAAAAGTTCCTTTCTGATAACGTAGATTCTTTAAACCTTTTACAGTATGTTTCAGATTTCCGCACTAAGCTCACAAGGGGATGTGAATTAGCTAGAGCAAATCTAGTTTCAGCTCAGAAATCTATGAAGGTATGATCTAGACTCAGTGGAACGTAAATTTGAGCCAGGCCAGAAGGTTCTTGCTTTACTTCCAGTCCCTGGAAGTCCACTTCAAGCTAGATATTTTGGTCCCTATGTTGTTGAAAAGAAATTAAGTGATCTTAATTATGTATTGATAACCCCTGACAGGCGGAAACAAAGACAACTGTGCCACATAAATATGTTGCAGGAGTATGTAGATAGAAGCAACAGCACAACTGTACATCCTGTAAGTGCAAACGTAGCTATGCTAGAAACTGATGAAACTGTAGATAACTTTAAGGAAAATGCTGATCTGCCTGGTACAGCTAGACTCAAGAATTCTGATGTACTTCAAGACCTGAATTCAAAGCTGTCCTATCTTTCACAGTCCCAACATCAGGATTTGGAGCATTTACTGCATGAATTTGAGCATTTGTTTCCAGACATTCCAAACAGAACTAATGCAATATACCATAATGTTGATGTTGGCGATGCCACTCCACTGAAACAACACCCTTATAGGCTGAATCTCACAAAAAAAAAGTATCTACATGAAGAAATCCAGTACCTTTTGGAGAATGACTTCATTGAACCCAGCAAGAGCAATTGGAGTTCTCCTTGTCTCCTTGTTCCAAAACCTGATGGAACCTACAGATTCTGTACTGATTACAGAAAAGTGTGACAAAGTCAGACTCTTTTCCAATTCCTCGAGTGGATGACTGTATTGATAGAATTGGAAATGCCAAGTATGTGACCAAGTTTGACTTACTGAAAGGATTTTGGCAAGTTCCTCTTACTGACCGTGCTAAAGAGATATCAACCTTTGTTACTCCTGATGGTCTGTTCCAGTACAAAGTTACCCCATTTGGAATGAAGAATTCTCCAGCCACCTTTCAGCGCCTTATAAACAGTGTCATTGCTGGTCTTGATGGTTGTGAAGCATACATTGATGATGTCATCATTTTTAGCAACACGTGGGAGGATCATCTGAGAATCATCCGCAGTTTCTTCGAGAGACTAAGTAAGGCTATGCTCACTATTAACCTTGCAAAAAGTGAGTTTGGATGTGCACATGTTGGACAAAGCCTGTTGATGTTAAGATCAGTGTTATTTCTGGTTTTCCTAGACCAGAAACCAAGAAGCAACTGATGCGTTTTCTTGGTATGGCTGGCTATTACCGCAAGTTTCGTCTTATAACTTCTCTGCAGTTGCTGAACCACTGACAGACTTACTTAGTAGAAAGGTCAAGTTTTCATGGAATGATAAGTGTGAAAGGGCATTTGAAGAGTTAAAAGCTATCCTAAAGAATGCTCCAGTGTTGTCTGCACCAAACTTTGACTCGTAGTTCAAACTAGCAGTTGACGCAAGCGATTTTGCTGCTGGTGCCGTACTCTGGCAAGAAGATAACGATGGAGTGGATCATCCTATTTGTTACTTTTCTAAGAAGCGTAGCAAATGTCAAAGAAATTACTCTACAGTTGAAAAAGAATGTTTAGCTTTAATTTTAGCTTTGCAACATTTTGAGGTTTATGTAAGTTCTTCTAAACAATTACTTAGGTGGAGTTTGGTGTTACAGGAGCATGACTTAGACATTAGACATCAAGGGAAAAAACAATGTTATTGCTGACTGTCTTTCCAGAGTGTGATGTATAAGTTAAGCCACTTAATTGTTTTATCTGGACACTAAAAGAAAGTTGTGTTTCAAAACTTTCTTTTTCTTCAAGAGAGGGAGTGTTACGAGGTTCACACCTCCATTTATAAATAGTTGTTTTATTTAAGTCACGCGTATTTATGTCACGCGCATTCCTATTATGTAATTTTTGTTAATGCCCATATATAGGCATGTAGCCAGCACATGTTCGGGGATAAATATAGAACAGCCCTGGGAATATGTGGCTGCTCCCTCCTTTGGATGTTCCCTCCACTGGATGTTCGTGGACCTAAAGACTATATGGACACTTAAACCAGGCAGATAAGCATTTGAACATTTATATATTTGATCGTACTGACTTTATAGTTTACGTTAAGCCCACGTTGTGTTATATCAAATAAAGTACGTGTTCTTGCTCACGAATGTCGTCTGATTCACCGTTTGTTGCAGACGTTCGCTTTGTTGCTTTTCATTTGCGTCTGTAACACTAAACACGTCGGATATGGAACCATGAGGTGCATCTAAGATAATGATGGATTTTGGCGACAAAGGAGTATTTGTGGTTCCAGTGGTAATGATGAATTTTGGCGACAGAGGGGTATTTGTGCGAATACCTTTCCACCCTGATACCCTTATTTTCTGGGCTTTCTGTCCTTTCTGTGTCAGATGTTCCAGCTTTTTCACTGGTAACAGCGCACGATCGCAAAATGTCACGCTTAACGTGTAATATGACACGCGTGCGAAAAGACATGCGTTCGATATGGGACGCGTGTGATAAGACAAACCTCACAAAACATCCGATTTACAGAAAGTTAACTCAACGAATCTATTTCATGATCACTTGAACGGGACAGAACTTTAATGACAAAATCAAAGCGCTCTGTGAGTGACCAAAGAATGAAGTATTTCAAATTATCTCTACAGTTATTTGTTTATTGAAGGGACACAGTCACCTGGTGCACATGCGCATTAGATACCATTTCTTAGATGATTTGCATAACACACTTCATCCGCAAGTCTCGCGCTGAGAAGCGCATCCTCTGAAAAATCTAAACAAAGCTTGTCGAGTCGAAGTGTTTGCCAGTCAAAATTATTATAGTGATTATAGACCTAATGTCATATTAGAACACTCATTTTCTTGATACCATGGAAAATTTACTGATGGACTTGTCCAGGGAAAGCCAAACGCCAACGAGTACCTCTGAAGTCGAAGAATCATTTAATTGTTTATTTCGGTATCCGGTCGTGTGAAAAATTATCTTAGCTGTTTCTACGTTTTACATTGCTTGCATAAGAAGCAAATTGCTTTAAAAGCTTCCGTACAAATATTAGTGAATCGCCTGAATTGCAGTGTGGCGAAACGACTTTGTAACGAAACTACCGGTAAGCTTTATTTCTGCTTTCAATCATATATTTTGCGTTTATTATAATTTCGTTTCTACAACTTCTCCGTTATCTAAATTTAGGAACCAAACCCATGTCATTACAAGAACGCTTGCTCGACCCGTAGAAAACAAGGTTCTTATAGAGGTTTTCCTTGTCGAGGAGATAATCGACTGTGTACCGAAGCTTGTCTTCGTCTGAGCTCCAAACCACGCAGCTATGACGCGAAGTTCGAATCGTTTACGAAGATTCCCCCCGGACGAAGCTTTCGCCAGGTTGAGAAAATGCGATTTTCCAAATATATATAATGGAGATTTGTTCTCCAGTGTTTTTGATTGATTTTCTCTCGTTATATTGGTCAACGCAGGCGATTTCTTCCGCCCGGCGCCTTCACGTTTCCCACCTCTTCTTTTCATGTTCCGTTGGAGACGCGATCCACCCTGTTTTTAACCAAATATGATAAAATAATACCATAGGATGGGCAAAAGCATACTCAGAAACAGGTTTTCAGTAAAAGATTAAAAATGCAATAAAACACTGGGAAGATTGAAGCGGATTTCTAGATGTATTTGATGCGTACTTTTGATTTCGGGTTACGGTGGACGTTTTTCAGAATTGACAAAACTAGTGTCCAGGTCAGCGCGGTCACAAAGGTGACTGTGTCCCTTTAAACACGCAAAAAACAAAAGAAACTTCACTCGCACTGTTCCTTTCAATATGGAAGGCAACGCAAAGGTCGAAGTGTACGTTAACTCATTCTTTAAGTGGTTTTGCGCCGAGTGATTGCCAATAGACAATACATCATGACACAAAAGAGAGAGTTTCAAGGCTTTGAAAGGGCTTTAAATGAAAGAAGCTGGGTTAATAAAGTGGAAAGACACTGCAGCTCCCGTGGCGATTGAATAACAAGCAGAAACCGTCCAGTTTTCCTTCCAAGAACCGCCGAAAAATTTTCTTTCTCGATGTTGCCTAGCGAGTAACCGAAATCTTCCCGGAATTTTCAGCGTGGCAGTTCCTTTCGGCATCCAAACGACGGCTTCTCTCAACGTTTTGCAACATCGGAAGGGGCTTTCAGTTTTGCTAAAGCCCGGTTGCTAACGTTGCTTTTTTGGCTTTATCCAACGTAAAACTAAAAATGCGTTTAGAGTTGCGGTGCACAGTTGTTGTTGGTATGAATATGCAAATTTTCGGCGTTTACGTTTGTTCCAATGAATCGATCTTATCGCTAACACTCGACCCCGAAGGAAAGATTTTTTTCAGATCCTACTGTTATAATTTCATTCACAACATTAACTCGGATTTTTAGGGTAATTTCCTTTGAAAGTTTTCATCTTTGCGTTTTTTGTTTGCTGAAACGAGCACACGAGTCATCTGACATTTTCTCGTAGCCCTCGTTAGTTTGTGTCGCGTTAAAGAACGTCTAATTAAGATGAATTGAATAATTTTGGTTTCACACTCGATTGAGAAGAGCTCTCTGGTACTGTCGAAAATATGTGAAGAATGTTTAATTGTTTCTAAAGTAAGCGTACATTTATACCGCTGGATGAAACACAGCTCGCGTGCCGATCAAGTTCACGATTGTTTGACAAGACGAGAGGACGGTAAATTGAATGAAATTCAAAATCTAATTAGACACGGCTACCGTGTCATGCTGGTCACTTGCGTGCCATTTCACCCGGTGCTGTGCTTGACACACTTCATTGTTCGATCCAACACGCACCTTTGTTTTTATCGTGCGATACGAACAAAAGAATAATTTTAATTAGCCGTGCATTTTGGCACACTGCTCAGATGCCGGCGTGTCATTTCACTCACTGCCTATTGTTTATCGTGTCAATTTGACGTGCCTGTGCGTTTAAGCCTGGTTCACACTTGCGACATAACGACATAAACATAACGACATAAGAAGGACGTTATGTCGTTATGTTAGCAGTGTGAACATGTAAACATAATGGCATATTGGCAACATAACGACATCGACATAACGACATAAGGAAAAAACTGATCTTTTCTTTATGTCGTTATGTCCATGTCGTTATGTCGTAATGTTGCTGTCAAACAAGTGTGAACAACTTCGACATAACGACAGAACAAACCACCAATCAGAGAGCGGCAAAAATTGTCGAACCCAGTTCGCCACAAACACTATTTTCAATATGGCGGCTACTGTGGAGTTGGAAGATATGACGGAGCAACCCTGGTGCGACTCGTGTAGATGAAGAAGGACTTGCTGAAGCGGTTCGAACTTATCCAATATTGTATGATAAAAGACGTGTAGATGCTCTTCTAGCTTCTTCCTGAAATACTGGACGCAACCATTCTTTTCTTCTAGCAATTTTTTCCCTTTGTTGTCGTCGATGACGCCTTCGTCGGAGAAACAAATTAAATCATCCCAAAGGCAACAAGTGTTTGTTTCGCCAGTTTTAAAGTATTCTTTTCACATAACCTTATGTCTTTATGTCAGTGTTCACATTACCGACATAAGCGATTATGTCGTTATGTCATTATGTCGTTATGTCGTTATGTCGCAAGTGTGAACCAGGCTTTACCTTTTTCCCTGTTTTCCCGTGGAGGTCACATTTTGGCTTTATCCAAGTGAACGTAGATAAAGAAATTAACAGTGAATTAATACGTTAAGCGTTGATTGTCGCTGTCAGTGTTTACATTTGTTCTGGTAAATAGATCTAATCGCTCACACTGGACCCCGGATGAAACTTATTTTCGAAGCTTTAGTTTTAGTTTCCTGCTTTACCCTTAGCCTTTCACCCACGAAATGGTCTTTAATCTTTAAAGTTAATTGCACGTTTTCTTTTTTTATATGGCGGCCAGAGAAATGAAATGTTTTATTGGGCTGTATGTAAATTCAATGTTTACGGCCTGATCTTATCGATTACGTTTAACACCGAAGGGGGATTTATGGAGAAGAGCCAAAAGAGCGTTGCGAGGGAGGTTAAGGTGGCCGAACACAGTTTTCCAGTATACAGGTGCTAGTAAACATTATTTGAAAACTACGTACTTCTGAGAACCCGAAATTAGCATGGTGCGAGATTAACTAAGGAGGAATAAATTTTGATACTTCTTGTTGAGCAAGGTGCCGTTGCCATGGCAACACAGCAAGCTATTAACCGTCCACAAATAATGGTTTTCCTTAATTTTTAGAAAATGCTTTCGTTAGATTTTTTCCATTTTTTGTGCCGTTGCCATGGCAACACAGCAAGCTATTAACCGTCCACAAATAATGGTTTTCCTTAATTTTTAGAAAATGCCCTGGTCAGATTTTTTCCATTTTTTGCATCCAGAAAAACTCACAAAATACTGACATAGTGATGCTGCTTTCATGTTATTTTAACAGAGAGATCTCCTGTAAATGTTGGTTTTGCACTTTAATGTTTTTTGAAGTAACGCTCTGTTAGATTTTGTTTTTGGTTTGTAGGTGAGTTACGCTTTTAGAAAGCTACTGTTTTGTCAAATTTCACGAAATTCTAACAAGCGGTTCCTTAGAAAACAGTTCATTTCCATTAAAGTGCACCTAACAGCAGATCTTTTTATTCGGCGAAATAAATGTACTTTCTTTCTAAACTGTTCCAGCGAAAAAATTTTTTGAATTGGTTGAATCCTCGATTTTCTATGCGCTTTTGAAGTTGGGACTGTGTTGTTGCACCACCGTGTTTTAGGAAGCCTGGGACGAGGATGGTTGTGACGTCACCCCAGGGACCACACGATATCGAATGCGTCTATTTTTCGGTTTATTTCTTTGCGATTTACTCCACATAGTCCGTTTCAGAATGTTTGTCTTCTTCTTTACGGTTATCAGAAGAGTCCAAGGAGCCCGAGGAGTCTGACGAGATCGAGGAGGATTTAGAAGATTCGGATGACTCCAAAATGATTTACATCTCCGAAATCGAAATGGACGATTATCGACAAGAAGCTTCAGCAAGCGCAAACCCATTTGATAACAGCGACCTCGAACAAGACCTGTTTTAATACGGATGAGCCGCGTGCCGACCCGGAATAGACAGCCAGATACAAAACACTTTATACTGCGCACCAGCAATACATCCTTCTCTAAATACTACAATTGTTAAGCTTTCGAAAGAGATCAAAATGAACCATTTGGACACGAATTCGCAGATATGAATTCTCGAGTGTGATAGTTCTGTTTGTTGTGAATTAATTTTGCGTTCGCGAGGGACGGACACAAACAGCGCGCTCTGCGATTTCTTTTACAATTTCGATTCTACTTCGCTAAGACTGTTTGATCTGTATACTAGAACAGTGAAGTTATTTACTGGGTGATTTCTTTTTACTCGGCGAAAGAAATTGAAGTCAAAGTAATACTTCAAAGTTACGAAGTCTTGAGCGCTTTCGAAAAATTCACCCGTTGTGTCATTTCCTCTCGTGTTTACAAGGTTAAAAGCAGCTTTCTTTTATACATCGCATCAGGAATATTCCTTTTTCTATCCAGTACATGTCTTAAGCTTTCGAAAGAGACCAAAATGAAACCATTTAAACACGAATTCGCAGAGATATGAATTTTCGAGTGTGATAATTCGATTCTGTTTGTTGTGAATTAATTTTGCCTTAGCGAGGCGCGGATACAAACAGCGCGCTCGGCGATTTCTTTTATAATTCCGATTCTATTTCGCTAACACTGTTTGATCTGTATACTAGAACAATTTAGTTAATTGCTGGATGCTTTCTTTTTATTCTGCCAAGCGAATTGAAGTCAAAATAATTTTTCAAATTTATGAAGTCTTTAAGCGCTTTCGAAAAATTCGCCCGCAGCGACATTTCCTCTGAATGTTTTGAAGCTTAAAAACGTCTTTTTATATACAGTGCATCAGCAATACATCTTTTTCTAAACACTACAAGTGTTTTAAGACCTATAGAAACGAAAGTAAGACGAAAGGATCGAATAAAGGGAAGAAATTGGTTTCACAACATTGGATAATATACAAAGAATCGAAGATTTTCTCACCTTCCTATTGTTTCGGTCAGACTGAGGCACATCGACTGGGGCTCCAACGGCATGAATTTTTGGCCAGACAGTGAATCCCATCTCATCTGTTATTAAATGTGGCCAGAATGGTTTTACTTGGCCAAGTAAATTGTGGAACTGTCTTGTGAAACAGTCCTCCTCAAAATGAGCCGAGCAAATGTGAGAATATTCCGTCGGTTCCCACTTCGCTCGCTTGAGTTTTGCAAAATCCACCCATCGTTTCCGTCTCTTCAAGGCAACGGTACGATCGTCACCATAATATGGTAGTAAATGGAGACCTATCCCCTTTTCTAGATTTGGTACGTTACCACAGCCTCCAACAACACATCGGGAAGGCATATTAGGTCATGTAATCACTGATGTAATTGCAAAACATGAGTAGAAAGACTGGAAAGCGAAAGATCCTGCGTCCCTGGCGTGACGTCACAGCAGCTCGATCCATTCCCCGCCAAAACACGGCCGCGCAACAAAAATGGCGCGATTTTCAAACCTTCGCTGAAGCACCAAAAATCGAGGATTCAACCAAATCAAAAATTTTTTTCGCTGGAACACTTTAGAAAGAAAGTAGATTTATTTCGTCGAATAAAAAGATCTACTGTTAGGTGCACTTTAAAACAACCAGTCCCAATTTTTTGCTCAAATGCGCATGCGTGGCTTTTAGTTTGGTTTTCTCAGCAAAGATGTAAAGCGTACAAAAAGGCTTAGCTCATTCCGAACTCACTTCCTTTGTTCAGCGATAAATGAAGAAGGATTCACGAACGAGAAACTGAGTTATTTTAAGAGCAAAACTTACCTTTGTGATCCATTTCGTATAAAATCGAGGGATCGATAGTATTTGCTTACCACAACCCTAGCGCCCACTTAATAGCATCACTAACAGAATCTGTAAAGCGCGCGCAACCTGTGTTCGGCCACCTTAATTAATGGAAGTCGAACTTTTGGAAAGTATCCGTCCTGCAGAAGGAAAAGTTGCCCCTTAGTTTCTTTCAATGTAAGGCGGGGGTTAGCAGACAACACAAATACTAGCTGTTTTCTTTTAAAAATACGTTATTCGTTGTGTTGATTTTGCGTCCTTGTTTTTTGTCCCGTAATGGCGGCTAATGGTGAATACATGCATTATAAGGCCAACATGTAGCGCACGCGCAGTAGACCGCTCTTTGCCATTTGAGGCTTACGAAGAAATCCTATTTTATAACCTGGGCTCCGCCCAAGTAATTATTACAATCTTCTTTCGCCCGGCCCCCGGAGATGAGATCCTAAAATGTCCTTTCAATGAACGCAAGCCCTGAACTCATAATTTAATATTCGGAATTTTAGGGAATCTTAGACAAACCTCGACGTATAACAATCTGCCATACGAAATAACGAAGTAACTTAAAATCAAATGCTGTTTCACAAAATCTAAAAGGAGGCGTGTATGTGATTGGCCACCTCGAAGTCTGTGGGAGCCTACGTTGCAAGTCACTGTTTTCTGAATTACCTGTAAAAGGATTCCACGACACCCTGGCATACCAAAGAAAGCTATTTTCTCTGTCATGGAAGGTGACGTTTAAATCGTTGATAATCCAACGAGGATCGCTTTGCGCCCTTCTATGACACGCTACCGGGAAAAGAAACAACAAGTTAGTCCACGTTCTGTTTAACAATCACTGAGACAAGTATTAAAGAAGTTAAGTCAATTCTTTACTTAAGGAAGGTAGCACTAAATAGAGAACAACTCATAAACTTATGGCCCTCTCTCTAAAACTGAATAAAACTGGAAAATTACAACGGAAAAAATAACAATAACTAAATAGAAAATAGAAAAATTAGAAAGTTGCAAATTAAGAGAAATTTAACGAAATAGACAAGTACAGTAACAACAACATTCTGGATAAAAAAATTTGAATATTGAGAACTACTACTATTCAGTTTATGATTTCCAATTTTATTACATCCAAACAAACACCAGCACCTCCATGCAAATCTACACCTGACCTGCAATCAGTACGAATTGTTCTACCATTCAAGGAACAAAAATCAGGTGACTCTGTGCGCAAACAGTTGAAGGATCTTGGTAAGCTGTTAAACATCGACTTGTGCCCAGTTTTCATCTCTCGGAAAGTTGATTAACAAACAATCAGTTGTTTACAAATTTGAATGAGGCTGGTGTGATGCCAGCTATGTTGGTTACACGCGCCGGCATCTTTACCAACGAAACGATGAGCATAAAAGATCTGGATCAATATTCAATCACAGCCAAAGTCAACATCCATCAAGAACAATAACATCTAATATGTTTCACATTCTTAAGAAATGCTCCAGCAAATTTGATTGTCTTCTCTAAGAAATGCTCCTTATTCGTGAACACAAACCGTGTCTAAATATTCAATGTGACTCGATAAAGCCTGGCTTACACGTACGACGCAAGCATAAGCATAAACACAAGCATAAGCACAAGAAACCAACGTGTAAACCGGTGCGACGCAAGCATAAGCGCCTTGTGCTTGCGCTTGTGCTTATGCCTGTGTCGTCCCGGTTTACACGTACGACGCGACGCAAGCATAAGCACAAGCACAAGACAATGGAACGATTTCCATTCTCTTGTGCTTGTGCTTGTGCTTGTGCTTGTGCTTGCGTCGTTCTGTCGTACGTGTAAACTGGGACGACGCAAGCATAAGCACAAGCGCAAGGAAAGAAAAGTGATAAACAGTGACAAGTTGTCAGCGTACATTCTAGTTAATCATGCGTTGCTTCTGCGCTTGCGTATGTTACCTTATCGCACGTGTAAACATCCTTGTGCTTATGTTTATGCTTATGCTTGCGTTGTGTGTGTAAAGCCTGGTTTACAAGTACGACGCAAGCATAAGAATAAGCACAAGCACAAGCACAAGGATGTTTACACGTGCGATAAGCATAAGCATAACGTGACATACTCAAGCGCAGAAGCAAACAAATTTGGCGCAATCGCGCAGCCGGGCTGCCTTTTGGCGCGAGATTTGATTTCAACATAGCGGAAAATGGCACCGCATGAGTAACTAGATTGTACGCTTACTTGTCACTGTTTTTCAGTTTCCTTTCCTTGCGCTTATGCTTATGCTTGCGTCGTCCCGGTTTACAAGTACAACGCAACGACGCAAGCATAAGCACAAGCGCAAGCACAAGGCGCTTATGCTTGCGTCGCACCGGTTTTCACGTAGGTTTCTTGTGCTTATGCCGGCTTGCGTCGTACGTGTAAACTAGGCTTAAACCAGGCTTAAAAGCAAAACTCTTCACCTAGCCTCAAGGGACTTGAACTTGAACTTGAACATTAATATTCGTGTTATCTGTTGAACATTATAGTTTGACCTGATGATGGTGTCATGAGGACACCGAAACGTTATAAATATGATTCTACCCGTAATTTTCATAATCAAATCGATCACATTCATGCTTGATATAAATGACATTATAATTAGATTCGAAAATCTAGTGCTCCGTGTGATCCGTGAGCTGTTCAGTTTAATAGAATTTATAAGATAATCAGGAAAGGCAAGCTGTGTCCTCAGTCTTGTAAAGAATAGAGCACTGAGCTATTTTGGTCTCAAAGTAGAAAGGTAGCCATTGCAAATGATTCTCTTGTGAAAGTCTTCTAATGCCATATATAGTAAAACGCGGAGGAGGAAAGGGTGGTCCTTTTTTATTCTTTTTCTTTTGATCTTCTTCTTCTTGTTTTTTTTTTTTTTTTTTTTTTTGTCAAAACTATACAAATTCTTAACCAAAGTACTTTTGTTCAAAGATGAAATTGCTCTTTGATCGTCAAGAAGAAGATATCACGTGATTTGCTTTGAAGCTCCAAAGTGCTTATTACTATATATATTACTGATGACTACCAACTCAAATTAAAAGCTATTTTAAAAACATTATCTTTGAATAGAAAAGAAAGAGGCCAAATGCTAGCAGCTAACTTTTAAATGAAATCATACTTTCACATTTCATCTCTCTTACCCTTATTACCGCCGTTTGGTCGCCGAAAAAAGGCTCCTTCGGAATTCGAATGAGGTAGATAGACAGAGATAGAGAAAGGCAGAAAGACAGACAGACAAACAAGCAGACATATAGAGAGACAAACAGACAAACAAACAGAGAGATAGACAGAGAGAACACACAAACATGCAGACAGACAGAGAGAACATTTCTGGGACTTTGCTACGGAACACTATGCACGTTTCACGTTTTCCTATGCCTCAACTAATATTCAGCTCAAATGAGCTTACAAAAAAAGGAATCATTAAAAATTTCTTACATAAATGAAAGAAGTAAAAATCGTTGTGAAAAGTTAAACGATGTTAGAATGTTATAAACCGGCTCTAAAGGCTGAGTCTTAATTATAGCTTTAAAGGTGCTGTGAGAGGTTGTATCCGTGACGAATTTTTGGTAGGGTATTCCCTGGACAATTTTACGCAGTCTGAGATACCATTAATCATTTTCCTCTTAGCTCATACGGGCACTGTTACCTTGTTGTTCCTCGCTCAATTCTCGACGCGTGCGAAGACGAAAACGTGAGCCAGTCAATGATATACCTAAAGGAGCAAAACAAGAGGTTAAGATTTGATTCCACTCTTGTAGGTGCACTTTGCTTTTTAGGTGTAATAAACACAAAATGCCGGAGGGTTGTGGCTCCAAAGCCCTTTTATTCCACCATGACATGTCAGCTGTTTAGTACGAGCCAAAAAGTTTCCGGATCTGAGCCAAACTATGCAAACCTGTTCAGATTTATGTCATGCAGAAACTAAGCGTGGTTTTGAAGACCAAGCCTCCACTGAAAGGACAAAATTTCCGCACAACCTCTACATTAATTATGCATACATTTTGCGATGACTCAAACTCCATTCACGCTCGCCGTTTTTTAAAGAGGATTACTATCACACTGGTGTATGTATGATTAATGTATGGGCTGTGCAAAATCTTTCCAGCCAACGAACTGATTGCGATATCATAAGCGGTCGTTTGGACGGCACCGAAAACCATGCACTGTAAACTTGGTTGTCAAATTCATCGTATAGGATAAACACTAAAGTTTTGTTTTCCTCCTTGGGAAATTTAAATAAACACCACCCTCCTTTTTGCCCCTCGTAACGGATGAACGATCCCACAAAAGGAAAATTTTCAAAAGCGTTTGTTAAAGCATCAGCATCAGCATGAATAATTACAAAAAAAGAGGAAATATTTAAATTCAGAGAAGTTGGAACAGTATGTAATGAGTGTCAGTATTGTTTCTTGTTTTGTTTTACATAGCAGAAAATTATAGGTTACATATAGAGCGTTTTCATTCACGTGACTACCGGCCATATTGGTCTACTGAAACAAAAGAAAGTATTTGCATAAAAATAGAGTTCAATTCCCATACTTGTTTAGTTTGGGACATCAACATGGCCGCCATTTCTTTGTTTTAGGACACCAACATGGTCGCCGTGACGTCATGTGAAAACACTCTATATAATAGCGATGATTACTGACCTTTGTTATTTTCATCAGCACATCTTTGATCACAGGAAATGAAGGAAGATTCCTAACGAAATAAAAACGAACAAGTTTGGAAATAACCTTTCCGTTGAGAAAATCCAAACTTCTCAGTTTGATTTGCATCTTCTGCTAATTAATTTCTCAGTACGGGGTGCCTTGCAAACTTCCTGATTAAAATCTGAATCATGACGGCGCAGAGGAACTATTGTTTGACGAACAGGATGCAGCTGGAGCGCCCTTGTTGGTGGATATGTGACGACGGTGGAGAAAAAAATCTCAAATGCCATTATTTCTCAGTTTGCAAAACTGTCCGCGTAAGAAGCGTTCAAAAACTGCCACTATTTGTATTTTCCTTCGTAACAATGACTGAAAACTAAACTACATCACAAGATTGAAGTATCGTGACAAGAATACGAAGGCTGGATAAAACCGAGTTGGGTCAAAACATATTTGTTCAAATATTTGGCTTTGACCCACTCAAGACCCAAAGGAGGAAAAAAAATCTCTTATGTCATTATTTCTCAGTTTGCAAAACTGTCCGCGTAAGAAGCGTTCAAAAACTGCCACTATTTGTATTTTCCTTCGTAACAATGACTGAAAACTAAGAGATTGAAGGACTTCGCGTAGTATTTACTTGTAAACATAAATACTTATGCCTGTACATGCAGCTCTCACCTTATCATTCGTGAACTGGATTCGAAGCACACGATCGCCGCACAGACACAAACGATGCCTTGTTGTTAAGGGTTTCGATCGATGTGCATCTAGTGTCAGCTGCATTAACAAAATCAGTAAAGGAACTCGAAAGGCCATTTCACGGAGGTGTTATACCATACTGCGTACAACTAGAGAAGGAGATCTGAAAATTAAAACAAAGATGCCGTTTATATGATGTCATCTTCCGACGGACTACATCCGCGTTCCGCACGCTGAAAAGCAATACAGTACTGACGTCTGTTAGCACTGAGCTATTTCCCGCACTGTAGTAAATCAAAATGGTCGGAAAATCGTTCTAAAAAACAAAGAAACAAAACTGTGCATCCAACCGTCTTCATTTCCTCAGGTGTTGTCCGAAATTGAAAGTACACTCACTACAGTATTGTAACCCCGACAAAACAGACAAAGGACGATCCAATGCCAGCATCTCTCTCACCTGATTGCCACTTAATAAAACCCTTTCTCTGGCACCTTCCGTTCTACGAAAGACATCTCCATTTTAATCGAATTTCTTCTCCGTTAGCGAAACACTGCATGCAATAAACCAAAGCTATCTCTGAGCGTTACGAACGAGTAGCTTTGCCAGTGGTTATCACGTTACATCCTGTGCTATGCGGAAGTCGTATGAGGATCAGGCCTAATCTGATTGATTGATTGACTGCAGTTTTTCATTTTGATGGTGCCTTTGCATCGTTAGGTTGTTGGATTTAGTCCAGTTTCCTTGTTATGTGACCCTTCATGTTATTATTATTTTTTAAATAGCTAGGACAGGTGATCGGTTTCACGTTTCCCTCCATGACGTTTATCAGGTCTGAAATGAAAGCTTCTGTACTAGTATTTTCACCCTGGAATTGCTTCTTTGTGATACTGGTTACTAAATTAATACATGGATAAATAAATAAATAAATAAATAAATCTGAGTAATAATAATTAAAATACTTATAATAGTAGTCGGTAGAGTAATGTATGAAAATGAATAATACTGATATAATGATAATGAAATAATAATAATAATAATAATAATAATAATAATAATAATAATAATCTTCTTAAATTGCACTTGTCTACAATTGTTCCGAGCCCTTTAATCCTTAACATGAAAGAAACAGCAAGGAATATTCATACTAAATGAATCAGCCATATTTTCACTGTAATGATCTATATGCAGCTTTCCAATTGTTGTTCGGCATAAAACAACAGTCCATTCAGTTTGTCTTGCAGTTTTGTTTTATTTGTTTCCTATTCTGTACACCGGTGGAGGAGGGTGGGGGGGGGGGGGGGTATGCGCCCCCCTCCCCTCCACTTCTTCACGTGCAAACCCCTTATGCAAACCTATCACAAACATAAACCAAAAAATTTGCGATGTAAATTCAGTTTGTTTTGCTAGGCATTTTTGCTCAGTTTTCTCTACCCGTTCTGATAGCTCAAATGAAAGTTGTCGACTCAGGATAACATCAATAGCACAACTCACCTTAGGCCTAGTTTTGAAGTGTGGGCACTTTTAAATTTCAGTAGCGAGTTCCGAAATGAATTCCCCACACTATATTTCAACTTCGTTCCCTCGACTCGAGAGAGTACCCTTGGTGGCCTTGGTTTGCGGCTTGCACACGACAAATTCGCGGCTTACACACTCGCTGTATTATTTTGTTCGGAAGAGCCGAAGAGAGATTTTCAAGCAGGTACGAAAGCAAGAGAAATGAGAAAGATTTGGCGCAGTTTTATGCGGTCTGCAAAAATCGTGTATTAAGTAGACCTAGTGAATTCCAAACAGACTCACAGAAGCAGAGGTTGATAATTAATTCTACAACTTGAATCAGAGTACGGATTTGTCTTAAGTAGAACGTACTGTTTCCAAAAATTCTACCAGAGAATGAGATGTCACTTATTGAGCTTACGCCGCGGTAATAAGTACATCTTTTGCTCTATAAAATGAAGTTTAGTTCGTACATTATTCTTTCATGAGATCAGTAACAACATTACAATTCATCACTTACACGAAAATACAAATACATTCGTCTGTTTATTTAATTCGCGAAGCACAATAATGATTATTTATTTCGTCACCGATTTCCTGTAAGAAAAGACATTGCTTTCGCTCACAATCAGCGCTCTTAGCTCAATTCTTTTCATGTTTTACACTTCTACTTATAAACTTAAAGTCAGGGACGTTGGGAATAAATGATACAAACAATACCTTTGAATAGATTGGCCGAGATTCACATGCGGCTACTTTCAGTCCGTTGGTATTTCTGAACAATTAAGTCCGTACAATTTTATAGTCTACTTACATTTTTATACTGCTAAAAAATTCTTGGTGTTCCATTCGGTAATACTAAAATTGATCTTCTTTCCCATTTCCGTGCATTTCGAGCTCCGTAAGGCGTAGCGATACTAACCGCCGTGCATCAGTGCATGTTTAGGTTTTGACGGAAGCCGTCTGTTAACGTCCGTCGATCGGCTTCCCTCCCCAATGACAGTTTTTTGAATAATTCTTATAAATAAACAACATTGAACCTGAGTTGAAGGAATATCAACCTCTTCCAGGTCTGAAGTGAGTGTGTGTTGAGGAAATGCTGGTTATAAACCCCTTGTCGTCACAAACTTCCCGTGACATTACGTACTGGGGACCGTACTGGCTCCTTTCTCGAGGAAGAAAAAGAGAGGACCCTGGTAACGAAATTGACCAAATTTAGCTTCATTTCGTTTTTACCCCTGAACTGATTTAGTTTATTCCAGGAAATGTTAAATTAAGAAAAAATATATGATAATTTGAAACCAACAAGTCAGCAAACTTTTACAAGATTGAGAAACCCGTTGAGCTAGTTTGTACCGAAAACAACGGAAATCTGTGAAACGGGATTTAAAAAAATTACTCTCCAGGCACGAAACCTGGTGAGGGGGGGGGGGGGGGGTGTACTCCACTCTATGGGCTATACGGGGAAGCGCCGCTTGATAGGGTATGATTTTTGACCCCTCTGCCCTGAACAGGGTATATGATTTCAAGCGAGTCTGTCCTGGACCGGTCCTTGACAGGGCATGGTTGCAAGTCGTCGAGCATTTGGAAATCCGAAATCAGAGACGTTTGTCTGTATTTATTTTTATAAACAATGCTTTACGTCAATTAACCTTCTCCTACATTTGTCCTAAATAGAATCTTAAAATAGAGATTGTTGCCCTATAAAGGGTAGGTATTTAAGGTTATTTACGTCCTAAACAAGGTTGGGGTTACCCCCAGCGGCACCCCTATACCCAAAAACGGGTCAAGTAACCCTCCCCCCGGCACGAAAGCTCATGTGACGGAAGGTTTTGCGGGATTGGCACGTCCGTCTCCTCATTCCGATACCCGCGGCAGCGCGACGTTTGCTTTCCCGCCTTATTTCAGTTCAAGATGACGACTTGATGATTTGTTTGCGTTTTCCCCTCGACTAAACTTCACTTCGAGGAAAATTCTTATGAGCACGGAATAGCCGTGAGGTAAGCTCTTAATTTGACAGATAATTATTTTAAGTTGCTTACTTAATTGAACGCTTCTTACTGTTCAACAACATCTGTTGGGTTGTCTTGGTTAAGCAATAATGTTGGGGCGCTTAGCTTAGCACGCTGACCCGCGTTTAATACGAGGTTTGACCAACATTTTTTGTAAGATGAATGTTAAATGACGTCTAACCACGCGTCTAACAGTCATCATATGGTACAACAGATGACTTGTTCAGTGTACAACAATATATGTCGGAACGTTTAGCCGTCGGCTGTTTCCCTCTAAAATATCTAAAAGGGGTGTGCTTATAACCTGCAGTTACAGATGCTACTGTAACTTAGACTACCTGGTCAAGCCAAACAACTGTGATTCTGATCATTCAGGACAAAAACTTCCCCTAATCCGGCAGTCAGAGACAAAAGCATTTGAATCATGGATGAGTGAATTTCCAAATGTACTTGTCCCACAGAAGAAGTAGTAAAAAATTTACCATTATAGTCTTGTTTTCACTGAATCTTGAATCAGTCTAAAGAGCATGGCAAGTGCACACGCATTCTTGTTTTATTTCTTTTAGAAAATCTCTCTGCAGGTATGAAATCTTGTCGAGTTTTGCCATACTCTGCAGCAGATTGGGTACTGAGTTTCTCAATGACGCATTTGTAGATTTCCTAAAATAAAATCGGAGCCACATAGAGCTTTCATAACCCTTGAAACATTATTTCCTTAATAAAAGCAGTATTAATGTAGCTTATGAACCGACTACTTACCGATTAGAATGTGTTTGCCGCTCGGGAGCAAAACAACAACCTCGTGAAGCTGATCACGTGGCACCCAAAATCTCGGTGCTTGACATAATTAGCCTTTAGGGATGGGTAGTAAAGTATGCAGTTGTCGCTTTCTCAGGACGGAGAAGCCAGCAACGAACTTTACGACAGCACGCGGTTTTACAACCAAGCATTTCTACATCTAACACTCACTTGAGACCTGGTTCACGTTTCTTCCACTCAGGTAGAGTGTTGATAATTCAAAAGAATTATTTTAAAAACAGTCGTTTCGGACGCCAGAGGGAAACCGACAGACGATGGGGAACGCTTGAGTCAAAACCTGAACAGGCATGGTGATTAGAACAGAAGTATCGCTGGCTTTACGCCTTTTAACAGAGCTCCAAATGGGGTGAAATGGGAAAGAAGATCAATTTTAGTATTGCCGAATGGAACACCAAGAATTTTTGGCAATAGAATGTAAGCAGGCGAAGTGTTCAGAAATACCAACGGACTGAAGCAAGCCGCTTGTGAATATAATTCAAAGGTACTTAATTTCATCTTAGTTTATTCCCCATGTCCTTGACTTTAAGACGTAGTTAAACGAAAAATGTTGAGTTCAGAGCGCTGATTGTGATCGAAAACAATGTATTTATTCACAGGAAATCGGTGACCAAATATGTATTCAATATTGTGCTTTGCGAATTACATGTAAATAAACAGAATACTGAACAAGAAGAATGTACTTGTATTTTCTTGAGTGATGAATTATAATGCTGTTACTGAAAGAATTTTTATGAACTACAAGATTTCATTTCATAGAGCTAAAGATGTACTTATTACCACAGGGAGCCCACACAAACTATGTGACCGTTTGTATTTTGAATTTATAGAGGCAATGTATGGGAATATCGAAAATCCTCGTATTATCGCACTAGATTGCGATAGATATTCTCATTTAACATCAAAATAAACGTATTTTTACCTTAAATGTTGTGTGTTGTCGTTCCTGAGGTTGAAGACGGCGATTTTAGCCATTTGAAGGGTTCAGCGTTGAATGTTCACTCGAGCGTAATAGAAGAGAGATAATTGTCCGGAGAGTCCAAGAAATTTGGCAGTAAAAGGGTTAAAAAAATTCCAATTCCAAGTACCAAAGTTGTAAGAGCCACAAAATTACAACTGTTGTGAAATGAAAACTTTGAAGAATCAATTTGAAACTTTTGGAATTTTTCATTCCTCACTTACAGTATAAAATCTGTAATATATGCTGAACGAATTTCATGTTAAAAATCAGCATTTATGAGAGTGGTTAAATATTTTGAATTGAGTTACTAGAATGATCACGACAGTATTCCCAAGATTATTTTCAGTCCATTATAGCAATTTTACCTTTTGCCAGGTGCATTTAATTTGAATTTTCTTATTTGGAAGCTGTGACTGCAACTTACATATTAATTAAATTATCCAACTTAATGACAGCAGTGGTGGGTTTGAAATAGAAAACACCATAACTGTGTTTATTCACATTTGCGAGTTTATTTGGTGCCAAATTCATTTCTTTACATATAAAAAAAAAACCGCAGTTAACATCATATAAATGCAATAATAATATTATTAGTAAAAAACAAAAATATATTTTTTGCAAGATTCAGCACATGAAGTTAACAATTGGTATGAAAACATGGATTGCTGCAATAGCAATAACAAAAATCAGACCAATTACCACAAAACAAAGTTTTTTACCCTGCAAATACCGTATCCAAATTATTTTTGTTTTGTTTTCATTTTCGTGCCCTGAATAATCGCGATCGATGCCATCGTCGCAGCTTTGATCTTCAGTCGTGCTGTTGGTTCTGGACACTTCTGGAAAATTGAACAACTTAAGAAGTCTTTGTTTCCAAAAAGGCCTTTGCTGAATATCATAATAATCAACAAAGGTTCTTTTCTGCAACTCTGAAGGAAGCAGTCCAGAGTCCACTTTGTCGATTCTGATAACAATAAGACTCTGATCCCGTTTCTCTACAAACGAGGTCCAGTTCGTAGCGAAAGTAATCACTGTTCACAGAATTGGTTGACAATAGTGCTATGACTTTGTAGCTGTTGTTCACTCTGCCGTCCATCGGAGGTTCTCGGATAGGCTTCCCGGGGACAAAATATCGGTAGTCTACACAGCATGTTAAATGGTGCTTTTCTTCAAGGAAAGGAAGAAGCTTGTCTTTTATCCACGGTATGTCTTTACAGCTGTAGATTATGAACGCGTGGTATTTAAAATCTGCAAAACGAAAGCGAAATATTACTGAAACTCAATATCAGATCAAACGTAACTGAGGACAAATTCAAGAAATGTGATTTTATGTTTTAAGCTTGGCGAATGAATGATAGAGGTGATTAAAAGAGTGGCTGAAAAGCACTGGAAAGGGAGCTTCAATAAATGTATGTGAATGTATGTACTAGGTATTTTGTTACTCAGTGACATGGGAATTCTCGGGAAAAAGTCAGCTTCCACGAAACTCCAATTAAACTCAATGGTACAGCATCCGAACTAGTAACTAAAAGGTTCCACTTCTGTTGAAACTTTATATTCGCTTTTCTTCTTGTTCTTGTTTTCCCCTCTTATTATATATGCGTATATATGTGTATGACTATGTATAATTATGTACAGTATAATGCATGTGTATTTTATCAATTGTTTCATTGCTAAACTATATCGGGAAACACATCCGGTAGCTCCGACTATGAGATTTATGGCGTCCGCTGTAATGATGTGGCCAATATGTTACAGCGACACATTTTTCAATTTCCGCCCGTGAGAGATACAGCAGCTTGTGTGCAGGATGTTCTCGCCTACGGGAGGTTAAAAACAACTGAAAATTTTAAACAGTCATCCCTAAAAGTGGTCGCTTAGGAGAGGTGGTCGTTTACAAGAGATGGTCGCCTACGAGAGGTTCCATCTATAGTGATTTGACTTGAAAACGTTTCGGTATTTTGGAAAAGTGGTCGCTCATGAGAGATGGTCGCTTACTTGCCTAGTTCCTAGGCCTCTCTCTGTTTTCATCTCGGTCAATCCGCTTCCGTGCTTAGACTAAAATTTCGATCGTCTTTCATTAAAGGAAGAAGGTCCTTTGATTTTCCCTCGACGGCATACATGGCATAGTCCATTTAAGCAAATTAAATTACAAGAATTGTCGCAAACACCAGCTTAAATAAGAAATCGATCGTACAAAATTAATCAGAAAAAAAAAACACACTCGCATAAACAAGCAATAACACAATATTGTACACGCAAAAAACAAACAAACAAACAAACAACAACAGCAACACCGCACAGAGACAATATGATTATGAAACCTCTTGAGCGGTAATTTCCTGCTGTGCTGTTAATCATGCTACGCTGGTGGTTCTAACTGTGGCCTATGAAGCGGTACTTTCCTTTGGGTACTGTTATTATACTGTACAAGGTGGTTCTTATTTTGAGTTTGTGGGTGAAAACCTAAATTGTGACTACTCAAATGAAAGCTACTGAACAGTTTCTGGGTTTGGAATGAAAACCAAAAATACAGCCAGCCAACTGGAAATGTTTAGATACTGCAGTGAAGTGCTTTTCTGTGATGTTGTGAATCAAGTAACTGGTCAACGTGCCTCAAAGCTTCACATGTCATGAAAATGTAAAAGATGGTTTAAAGGTTCCTTTCTTTAGGGAATGAAAATACTGATCTTCAGTGTAGGTAATACAAACTTGAAGGTAAAGGAATGCCTGGTTTCTTCTGGCGGAAAAAGTACACCAGGAAGCTAAAAACCAAAGCAAGCCCAGCCAGGATTCCAAGCGAAATGGACACATAAGCAGTTGTGTTACTGGATTCTGGAGAGAGAGAAATGATTAATTTGATTACAAATCAGTATTCATTTAAACATAACATGGTTAAAAATCCCAACTGGTAGGAGGTAGACCAGCTGCCTCCTTGCAAGCGCGGCAAAGGATTTGAACTCGGGGCTACCGAGAAACAACTCCGGCTAGCAGCCGGAGCGGGACTTGAATCTGGGACCTCCGGATTACAAGGCTGCACCTTAGCCGCTCTAACCCCTTGGTACAGCAGAACAACGGAAAAAGTCAAAGACTCTGTGGGCTTTTAACAACAAAATCATAAAGTGCTGTTGGAGCATTTCATTGCATTTCACTTATTACTTATTATTAACACAGCCTCTTTTCCAGGCCTAGTCTTGTGCTTATCAAGTGAGCCGTGCTGCCTGTCTGAGGCTTGGCACCGAACTCGAGGCGTCAATGGGCGACTTCACGCTCGACCGCGCGACAAGGATGTTTAGGGACGAGGCTGATTATAACAGTGTTTTGTACGTCTGAGTCAATTTCAAGTTTATAAAACCGTTCTTATTTGCAAGCCTCGTGATCAATCAACCAAACAAATACAGAGCAACAAAGTTCAACATGGTCTTCATATTTTTGAGCGTTTTCATTTCATTTTTTATCAGTTCAAAAAGCCCCAAATTTCAGTTGATTGATTATATTAAGGCAAGAGAAGATCCTGTCTTGATTAAGGCTAATCCAACGGAGTCATTTACTGCCTGCACCACATGCTACAGGCATACAGGATGGTAAGCCTGAGGATTGGGAAAAGGGTGCTATTGAAACAGACTCCAAACAGGTTTGCGATATCTTAATTTTAACATCAGAAAAGAAAACAGAAAACTTTAAGATTTCACTGTTTCAAAATGACTCCATATAATCAGGAGATGCCTTCTTATTTTAGGGGAATGTCTCCATAACTCAACGTCGGTGGAAGTTCAGATTCGGAAAGACGGAGACAAAAATTTATAGGTCGCAGATTTTGATAGATAGATATTTTCGTGTCAAAGACTGAATTTACTTGAGCATACTGTAGTTAATTCAGGGACTGGTTATGAAACCTTACCATGAAAACAATGGTGCTGCAATTTATGTTGGAAGCGCCGCGACCCGTGCACAATCCTTTGTTTTAATGTTCACACTAGAGTTGAATATCTTAACAGGAACGTTTCTATTGGCCAGTTGCTCCAACACATTTCAAACTCTACTGTGGTTTGTGCACAGTCAAGGCCAAAACCGTAAGAAGAACACATAACGAGCAAGTTTGTCAGGCTTCATAACCATTGCCTTTTATTACCTTTGACCAGCTATACCTTCATTTCGTCTGTTGGACAAATCACCTTATAAAATATCAGGTGCAGTACTTGTTGTTTTCGTGGTTTCTGCACTGATGTACTGGGTTTTTGGACATTTTTTTAGGGGTTTAATAATTAAATTCGACGTACAGTTACAGGAGGATCCTCATTTTAACCATTGAAACCTCAATGGTGACCAGCATGAAAATCACAACTTGATCAGACAGGGAGGTCACGAGATTAAACGAGATGAAAACATGTGCTGCTTTCCATTATGCCAAAATTTCCGGAAATTTCGGTCGAGAAACCAATGGGACGCTTCGGTCCGGGAAGAAATTTTCCAGTCAAAGTGGTCCACTTCTAAAGGTATAAGATTGACTTTTGTTATTAAATTAAGCAGAAAAATTAACGCGGAGAGATTTCGACGTTTCGATGACATCCTGTCATTATTATCAAGAAAATGAAGAAAATTTACATAAGTTAGTAGACAAAACTAAACTGAAAACAATAGTCTATTGTTCTAAGCCAGTGAGTCATCAACTGACCTCACACAAAGGAAAACCAAAGTCAAGTGAATAATGTGGCACGTATTGAGTCTGATTGGATGTTAAGACTTGGTTTGTGCTTCTTAATCAGGAGCATCTCGTATACCAGGCAGTCCATCTTTCCTTGGCATTTCCTCAGAACTGCGAAATTCTTGGCTAAGTCAAGAGATCTAGGGCTGGTGTCATTATCTTGTTGAAGATGTCTGCAAATGGATAAAGAACTGCGACAGTGTTCTTCAATTCTCTGAAAAAGGTGTCGAGTTGTGAGGCCTATGTATTCTGCATCGCACAGAGGACATGAAAATTTGTAGACCACACTGTGTTGATTGATCAGAGAGGGCTTTTGTTCTTTTACGCCAAGTGCATCACCCAGTTTACGGCTAGTGTAGATGGGCTGTAGAGGTGTTCCGATTCTGTTGCTAAGGTTATTGAGTTGTTTTCTTCAGACGTCAGCAGACTTTTGGCCTTTGAATGGCAGCAGTATCCGCACAGGTTGTTCAACTGGCACCACAGGGTCCTCTTTTACCGGTCGGTCCGGTCCGACTGAAAATTGTCGTTCCATTTCCAGAAATTCCAATCCTGCTCCTCGTCACTACGCAATAGCCAAACTGGCGCTGGCAGGATGGTACTGAAGTCAATTTGTACAAGTCCAGTGTTTGTAAGCTTCTGACGCAAGACCTGAACATTCTCCATATGCACAGTAACGCACACAAGGCTCAGGGACACCACTGATTTGTTATGTTCTGCCTTTTATCAGTTTTTAAACACAGATTTTATATTCTCCGAATGTTGACGATGTTTTCCCTCGTTTTACTCTTTGAAATATGGGAACCTTACTGCTTTGACAGTCGATGCGAGATATGTCCAGAAAGGCAGGCTAATGAGATGCATGAACTGTTTGATAGACATCATTTTGAAAGATTCTCTCAACTCGGGAAGGGCTTTAGAAATTCAAAAAGAAAAAAGGGGGTAACCACATATCTTTTAGAGATAGTGAAAGTTCAATTTGGCAAAACGCGCTCTATATTGTTTTGTTCTTTAACGTTTTTTTGCAAATATTGTTGCTTAACTATCTCTGAGCGCGTGGTTACGCCAAAGTTTTTTGTTTTTTGGATTCCAACGGCCCTAACTGAGATGCTTTTCCCCCATCGGCAAAAGTCACAAGCGACGAAAAAAATATTGCTGTATTAGGAGGTACTATCCTTAACAGAAAAAAACGACTGCTTTGTGGTCTGCAGCAGAACCGAATACTCACCCGCTTCCGTAGGGAACTTCAAGGTAGACGGAGTAACATCTGAAAGATTGAAGTAGAAAATGACTGCGATAAGTTAAGTTACAAAAATAAAAGGGAAAATGGCGTCCTTTTTTACATAACTTTTCTGAGGAGCTGTTACATGAGGCAAATTTTTCCTGCAACTTGCAACACAACGCCGCTACCAAATAAATCGCGGACGAAATTGCGCGTCTAACACGCCCTCATCGCAACTTGTCACACCACGAAAAATGAGTTGCGAGCTGCAGCCTAAAAAGTAGACAGGTATTCTACTTGCGTTGTAGCGTGAAATATTAGTTTCTCAATGCATCTTGCAACGTAATGCTCATGGCAGCAAGGAAAATTGCCGAATTTACATAACAATTAACAAGCAATAAACCGAATTTCTTTGTTGAATCGATTAGTCATCGGATTATGCTAGTGTAAAAAGTTGGCGGCTGTAAATTTTACCACAATACTTTGCAAACCTAACACAGCCATTAGGCATATGGAAAGCCAATATTTTTGCTAATTTTTCCAGTGTATTAACAACATTGCGTATGCTACGTTTGAACTTTTTTGTCCGTTTTTATGTTGTGTTTAAAACACGAGCAGCAGTGATTTATCGGGAATTAAGACCACGAGGCGCAACCGAGTGGTTTTAGACTCGATAAAACACGTGCTGCGAGTTTTTTGAACATCCTTCAAAAACATTCCTGGAAAAACGTGTGTCAATAGAGTTCATAACAATGACGCTTTTGTGAACGTTGGAAATTAGCGTACGAGAAAAACACTAACACCGCATAGTAACAAGGAGGAGGTTTATCGGGTTCTAAAACCACTGCACGTGATGTTTTATCGACCATTTGATAGGTCAATGGGCTTATGAATTATTAATGAGTTTTTGAAGATTCGTACGTTAAGAATTATGGGTAAATGTACCAGTCTCCATCTTGTACGGTAGATTAGATGGTTCGCATCATCAACATGTTTCCATCAACATGTAGTTCCATCATGTAGTTAGCGGATAGAAAACTCAAACTTGCTGTCTAATTGTGAAATGACGAGTCCCAAATGTTCTTTTTCAGTCCAAAACACGAGTTCTTAGCAGAAATCAAATGATGTCATCACTTTCAAACGGTAACTAGCGAGGCTCCGGTATCTTCTTCTTTTTGATTATTCAGAAATATCAGGAAAAAACTAAATAAGTAACCAAACCGACTAAACAGAACAATAAAATGATCAAAAAGTGTATGAGTGTGGAAAGTTTGAGAATTCATCTTTGGGAAAAAATCTGAAAACATTAAAATTTTGACATTTGTAATATTATAATTGACAGCCATCGGCTAAGAAAAGTCGCCAAGTCTCGTGGCTATTGCTGACAGGTTAAAAAGGTTTTAAATCGTTCAAACAGGTACTTCTTCATTATGATTGGATGCCAAGAATGAGGACTTACCTGGACCGAGTGTAGGATCAGGGCGTTTCCTCCGATACGGATTAAAGTCGATGTCTATTTCATTTTGGCTATAATTTGCGAACATTGGAAGAACAAACACCTGCAGAAGAAAGGCGACAACATAAAGAAGCGTTTCTTGCATCGCCACATATTACGATGTTGCAAAAGCGTATAAGTACGAAAAAGTGCTAAAATTAATACCAAACAAAATGAAAACAGGTAAAACAGGTAAAATCACATCTAACGATCTTGGTCATTTAATGTTGGATAATCCATGGTTATGAGGGTGGAGACGATAATGATAATAATCTGGTAACAGTAATCTGGTAGTGGTAATGGCAATCAAAATGGGAATGATAACCATAACTTTAATGTTGTGGTAATGATAAAAACAATGTAATATGCTAAAACTATGGAGCTGACGTTATTCGTCAGTGTTATATTTGATAATCTATGATATGATATAATATGATATGATATGATATGATATGATATGATATGATATGATATGATATGATATGATATGATATGATATGATATGATATGATATGATATGATATGTTATGATATGATATGATATGAGTGTTTTTCACTATTAAGTGCTACCCTCTTTAAATAAAGGATTTACTTACCGCGAGGTAGACCGTCCTCTCCTCCCACGGAGCGGAGAGTTTTACACTCGTTAGGTTCTCAAATGGAACAAAAACAGGTTTACTTTAATAGAGGTGAAGTTAGACGCGTGTAATGAGGAATACAACCATTCAGGGAGTACGATTATTTTGGAGCTGTTTTCTATTCTTAATTCTTATTCTATACATATAAATATGACAAATACTACAGCTGAATCTCTCTTGAATCTCAGAAAGTCGGACCGTAGGTTTAGAAACCCATTCAGTTCGGAAGTAAAATTAGGAGTTTGATAATAACTGTCAAAATGTTCGCCTCTGATTGGCTCGTAGATATTATTTGTTAGAGTACAGACAATAAAAATGTAAATAAAATACCGCTTGAACTTTTTCCATTTTAATGTAATAAGCAAATTAACGGCAGTTTTCTATAGCTTATACTGTTATAGACCATAACAAAATTTGGCAGTAAGACCACTCGCCGTTCCATTTGAGTTTTGAACACTTTATGGCCTCATTTTATGGTCTAAAAGGGCATTGATGGTTTGCATGTGACGTCATGGAAGTGGACAGGAATAACGAGATTTTTCTCCTCTGGGAGTTCCCTGCCATTTTTATGCAAACTTTGTAAACAAATTTTCTTTTGTTTTGTCCACCAACATGGCGGCGATACGAACCACCTATAGACCATAGAAAACTGCCGTCCATTTGTTAATTATGCCATCATTTGAGCCCGTCGAATATATCCTAAAGTGTGACCATTCAAATGAAAGCTTTTGAGCAATACTTTCCTGTGGTGCTGTTTATTATGCTGTGCAAGGTGGTCTACTTTTGAATCAACCTATGAAATCCTAAAGTGTGACCATTCAAATGAAAGCTACTTAGCAGCACTTTCTTGTGGTGCTGTTTATTATGCTGTACAAGGTGGTTCTACTATTGAGTTTGTGGATGAAATTCTAAAATGTGACCATTCAAATGAAAGCTACTGGGCGGTAGTTTCCTGTGGTGCTGTTTATTATGTTGTACAAGTTGGTCTACTTCTGAGTCAACAATACTTTCCTGTGATACTGCTTATTACGTTGTGCAAGGTTGTTCTATCTTTTGAACTTATAAATAAAATCCTGGAGTATGTCAATTCAAATGAGCTACAAAGGAATACTTTCCTGTGGTGCTGTTTATTATACTGTACCAGGTAATTGTAACTATTGAATCTGTGGATAAAATCCTAAAGTGTGACCATTCAAATGATCGCTACTGAGCGGTTCTTTCCTTTCAATGAGGCCGCGCTATTCATTATGCTGTAAAAGATGATATTATGACTTTCTGAGTCTTTGGATCAAATCCTGAAGTAATGAAGCTATTATTAAGCGCTCATTAAACGTAGAACCGTAGGTATTACCTTTAAAACGTAAGACGAGATAACAAGAGGTGATCCAGGAGGGCCATACGAAAGGCAATATCCTTTCCAATGTTGCGAGGAATTGGCTGTATAACAAAGAAATACACTCATCTCAAAAAGGTGTCAGAATACCTCCAACATTTAATTTGCTATTGTGCTGTTACAAAAATCAGGAGTACTTTACCGCGGTCAGTTCTGAAATACTTCCACACACCCCTCACCAAGAACTGAAAAATCTCAGACCCAAGAAGTATTCGCATAAGAAACCTTCTAACCTCCCCCCACCCCCCCCCCCCCCCAACTTTCCCAACCGTTCTACGGATTGTTAGGGTTGGCTATTTTAAGCTGTTAGCCCAGTGCTTCAAGCTGAAATTTGAATTTTAAAACGCAAAATTTCCTTCAATTATAACAATCTTCTTTCCTCCGGAAATGAGATCCTAAAATGTCCTTTGAATGAACACAAGCCCTGAACTCGTAATTTAATATTCGGAATTTTACGGAATCTGAAACAAACCTCGACGTGTAACATTTTGCCATACGAAATAACGAAGTAACTTAAAATCAAATGCTGTTTCACGAAATCTAATAGGCCGCCTGCATGTGATTGGCCACATCGAAGTCTGCGGAAGCCTACGTTAAAAGTCACGGTTTTCTGAATTACCTGTAAAAGGCTTCCACGAAACCCTGAAATACCAACTAGTGCTATTTTCTCTGTCATGTAAGGTGACGTTTAAATCGTTGATAATCCAACGAGGATCGCTTCGTGTCTTTTCATCACAAGCTGTTGGGAAAAGAAACAACAAGTCAGTCCACGTTCTGTTTAATAATCATTGAGACAAGTATAAAAGTAAGTCAATTCTTTACTTATGGAGGGTAGCACTTAATAGTGAACAAATTATAAACTTATGGCCCTCTGTCTAAAACTGAATAAAACTGGAAAATTACAAAGGAAAAGATAATAATAACAAAATAGAAAATAGAAAAAACAGAAAATTATAAAACAGAAATTACACAAAATAGAAAAAATACAATAACAACAACATTCTGAATAAAAAAATTGAATATTGAGAACTACGAATAAAAATGCGGCAAGGCTTATAGTTCTTTTCAAAATTTATCCCTAAGAGCACGTTTAAAAGATATAAGAGAAGCTTTTTTCTTTAGGTGAGAGGGAAAACTTTTCCAGATTTGTACAACTTGAACTAAGAATGATCATAGTTAATAAAAGGCAATGGTTCTGAAGCCTGACAAATTTTTTTGTTATATGTTTTTGTTAGCATTTTTGGCCTTGACAGTGCACAGACGACAATAGATTTTGAAATGTGTTGGAGCAACTGACCAGTAGAGACGTTCGTGTTAAGATATTCAGCTGTAGTGTGAACATTCAAACAAATTATTGTGCACTGTCGTGGCCCTTCCAACATAAATTGCAGTACCATTGTTTTCACGGCAAAGTTTCATAACCAGTCTCTCTTTTAATTATGGAATGATCTCCCACCTTCTGTTGTCCTGTTATAATGTGGACAAATAAAATTACAATTCGAAAATCAAGTGCTCCGTGTGTACCGTGAGGTGTTCAGTTTAATAGAATCCGTAAGATAATCAGGAAAGGCAAGCTGTGTTCTCAGTGTTGTAAAGAATAGAGCACTGAGCTATTTTGGTCTCAAAGTAGAAAGGTAGCCATTGCAAACGATTCTGTTGTGAAAGTTTTCTTATGCCATATATAGTAAAAACGCGGCGCCGGGACAGGGTGTCCTTTTTTTTCTTTTGTTTCTTTTGTTTTCTTCCTGTTTTCTTTTGGTCAAAACTAAACAAATTCTTAACCAAGGTACTTTCGCTCATACATGAAATTGCTATTAGATCGTCAAGAAGAAACACGTGATTTGCTTTGAAGCTCCAAAGTGCTTATTACTATATGGAGTAAATTCTTTGGTATGTGTATACGAGATCCTTAAGACTACCAATTAAAAGCTATTTTAAAACATTATCTTTGAATAGAAAAGGAAGAGGCCAATTGCTAGTGACTAGTTCTAAATTTCATCTCTTTTACCCTTATTACTGCCGTTTGGACACCTAAAAATGGCTTCTTCGGAATTGGAATGAAGATAGAGACAGAGAGGTAGATAGAAGAGAGAGATAGGGAAAGACAGAGAGACAGACAGACAGAGACAGAACATTTCTGCGGAACACTGCACGTTTCACGTTTTCCTATGCCTCAACTAACATTCAGCTCAAATGAGCTTACAAAAAAAGAAAACGATGAGAATAAAGTTACATAAATGAAAGAAATTAAAAACCGTTGTGAACACCTTAAACGAAATTAGAATGCTATAGACAGGCTCAACAGGTTGCGTTTTAATTATAGCTTTAAACGTGCCGAGAGAGGTTGTATCCCTGACGAATTTTTGGTAGGGTTTTCCCAGGACAATTTTAGCGCAGTTTGAGACAGTGCAACGACTTCAACAGGGGCCACCCGAGGTTTTTTAACCAATCAGGAGCCAATTCGTTCACAAAGAATTTCGACTTTGTGGTTTTCAAAGCCAGTCAATTCAATCCTAAAATTAACTTGTATCTTTCGACTGTGGGAACAGATGCGGCAGATTCAAAATTTCATCAAAATTTTGAAGCGGCCGCATTTGATTTTCCGACTGTGTGTACAGCTCGACTGAGGAAACACAGCTACATCAGTCAAATATGTAGACAGAAGTGCACTTGGTAAGGACTTACTCATCCTTTAAAAAGCATTAGCCAACAAAATTCCATTGAACGATGACGCAGACTGAAAATTGCCCTATATTATCGAGCGTTACAAGCGAGCTAATGTTGACATTCTTTCACTAGTGTAAATGAAAGACCACACATTTATACTGCATTATGTTATTGAGTTTACAGTTTACATGTAAATACACAATTCAAGTTGTTGCGCTCAAATGTCTGTTTAACTTTAACTTTAAACGGGAGAATGTTTGGTCGCTGGGAAAAGTTTGACCAATAATTTATCATGCAGCCATATTTACTGCATAGTAGCGAAGCTCTAAGAACAGATGTGATATTGTCTGATATATTCGTTGCGGATTTCCCTTTAGATCAGTCCACATTTTTCGGCTTGCGTATTTTTATGAAGTTTGTTGGTTGGAATAAAGGCCATTTCTTGTTTTCAAATTGTTTATAAATTTCGTCCGCATTACAACTTCACGCCGATTTAAGTGTGTCATTGAGAAATGGGTGACTCCGCTGGATTTTGTTGCCTGAAGGCTCTCTTTATTCCTTTAGGAATTCACTTCGGCGGCCGCGAAATTAGCTCGTTTTTACTCGGTTGAGAAAAGGTGAGAACTTTGCAGGAAGACCAAGATGCGAATTCAAAAGACAGGAACAATTGTCTAATTAAGCAGCCTTGAGCCGCGAAGTTGCGAGAGTATTCCTTTGTTCTTGTTATCAATAGGAAGTTTGGTCGCGGTCGCTTCGGGATACGTGTATTTTTTTGGATCTGTCGCATCTGTTCCCACCGCCAAGTTAAATTTAGGGATGAATCTGATTGGCTTTTAAAACCACAAAGTCGAAATTTTTTGTTAACGAATCGGCTTCTGATTGGTTAAAAAACCTTGGGTGGCCCCGGTTGAAGTCGTTGCACTGTAACACATTCTCCTCTTTTAGTTCGTACGAACACTGTTACCTTGTTGTTCCTCGCTCAATTCTCGACGCGTGCGAAGACGGAAACGTGAGCCAGTCCATGATATACCTAGAGAAGCAAAACAAGAGGTTAAAAGTTTGATTCCACTCTTGTGGGTGCACTTTGTTTTTTAGGGGTAATGAACACAAAATGAGAGTTGCGGTTCCAAAGCCCATTGATTCCACCATGTCAGTTCAGAACGAGCCAACACGTTTAGTAGGTCATGCAAAAACTAAACGTGGTTTTGAAGACCAACTTTCCGCTGAAAGGACAAAATTTCCGCACAACCTCTACATTAATTGTGTATACATTTTGCGATGACTCAAACTCCACACGCTCGCCGTTTTTTAAAGAGGATTACTATCACACTGGTGTATGTATGATTAATGTATGGGGCTGTGCAAAATCTTTCCAGCCAACGAACTGATTGCGATATCATAAGCGGTCGTTTGGACGGCACAGAAAACCATGCACTGTAAACTTGCTTGTCAAATTCATGGTATAGGATAAAGACTAAAGTTTTGTTTTCCTCCTTGGGAAATTTAAATAAACACCGCTCTCCTTTTTATGCCTCGTATCGGATGAACGATACCACAAAAAGGAAAAATTTCATTTCAAAAGCGTTTGTTGAGGCATCAGCATCAGCATGAATAATTACCAAAAAAGAGGAAATATTCAAATTCAGAGAAGTTGGAACAGTAAGTATTGAGTGTATTGTTTTTTGGTTTTGTTTTACATAGTAGAAAATTATAAGTTATATATATTTAGCGATGATTACCTTTGTTATTTTCTTCAGCACATCTTTGATCACAAGAAACGAAGGAAGATTCCTAATGAAATTAAAACAAACAGATTAGGAAATAATCTTACCGTTGAGAAAAACCAAACTTCTCAGGTTGATTTGCATCTTCCGCGAATTAATTTCTTAGTACGGGGTGCCTTGCAAACTTCGTGATTAAAATCTGAAACATGTTGAGGCAGAGGGAATATTGTTTGACGAACAGAGCTGGAGCACCCTTGTTCGTGGATATGTGACGTGGAGAAAATTCTTGGAAAAAGGGGAACTTCAGTATTCAAGCAAAGCAAGTCTTTGTTTTTACGCAACATTACTTTTTCTCAGAATCCAAACAACTGTTGCGTGACAAAAAGCAAAAAAGGAAAAAAAATAACAATTGCTTTGCGCATGCTCAGCAGGAGTCATGCGGACGGTGTTTAGCCTTTTAAAAATTAGTACTCCTCAAATATTTAATAATAGGATTCCATCCACGAGTCATATTATATGATTCGATTTGCAGGAAAAGGCTGGATCTAATAGATTTGGCAATCCTTTAATGCAAGGAGCAGTTGATAGATCCACCGAAACTGACAAAAACTTTTCAAAGTACTTTTAAATATTCTGTTACTTGTAAATGAATTCTGTTGGCTTCTTGCGCGCCCTAAGCCTTTACGCAATTACGTCTTTTTAAAGTGAAATGGGATCTGATTAACCCTCAGGTCCCTTTGGTGTCTAGTTGAATGGGTCAAATTCGCGGAAATTCATAAAGAATTGCCACGATACTGTCATTGTCAGTGTCCTCGCGCGCACATTTAGTTTATCAGTCAGACAAAAATAATTAATGCTATTTAGTATGATGAGCGCTACAATCGGGAAAAGAATAGAAATTAGCGACGCAAGTGATCGCAAGAACAATTTCAGAATTTGGCCATCGGAGAGTGCTGCAATCGGGATAAGCCCGAATCAAGCAACGATCGAGCTAAAGATCCTTTTGTATTGCTTTCTGTGTCGTACTCATTCTTTAGTATCGTGACAAGAATACAAAGGTTGGAGAAACCGAGTTGCGTCAAAACATATTTGTTCAAATATTTGGCTTTGACCCACTCAAGACCCAAGGAGGAAAAAAAATCTCAAATGTCATTATTTCTCAGTTTGCAAAATTGTCCGCGTAAGAAGCGTTCAGAAACTGCCACTATTTGTAGTTTCCTTCGTATCTTGGACTGAAAACTAAACTACATCACTAGATTGAAGGACTCAGCGTAGTATTTACTTGTAAACACTGATAAATATTTATGGATGTACATGCAGCTCTCACCTTATCATTCGTGAACTGGATTCGAAGCGCAAGATCGCCGCACAGACACAAACGATTCCTTGTTGTTAAGGGTTTCGATCGATGTGCATCTGGTATCAGCTGCATTAACAAAAACAGAAAAGGAACTCGAAAGGCCATTTCACGGAGGTGTTACACCATACTGTGTATAACAAGAGGAGGAGATCTGAAAATCAAAACAAAGATGCCGTTTATATGATGTCATCTTCCGACGGATCACATCCTCACGCTGCAAAGCAATACAGTACTGACGTCTGTTAGCACTGAGCTGTTTCCCGCACTGTAGTAAATCAAAATGGTCAGAAAATCGTTCTAAAAAACAAACAAACAAAACTGTGGATCAAACCGTCTGCACAGGTTTCGATTACTGTCATCTTAATTTCCTCAGGTGTTGTCCGAAATTGAAAGTACACTCACTACAGCATTGTAACTCCGACAAAACAGACAAAGGGCGATCCAATGCCAGCATCTCTCTCACCTGATTGCCACTTAATAAAACCCTTTCTCTGGCACCTTCCGTTCTACGAGAGACATCTCCATTTTAATCGAATTTCGTCTCCGTTAGCGTAACACTGCATGCAAGAAACCAAAGCTATCTCTGAGCGTTACGAACGAGTAGCTTTGCCAGTGATTATCACGTTACATCCTGTGCTATGCGGAAGTCGTATGAGGATCAGGCCTAATCTGGTTGATTGATTGACTGCAGTTTTTCATTTTGATGGTGCCTTTGCATATTAGGTTGTTGGATTTAGTCCAGTTCCCTTGTTATGTGACCCTTCATGTTATTATTATTTTTTAAATAGCTAGGACAGGTGATCGGTTTCACGTTTCCCTCCAAGACGTTTATCAGGTCTGAAATGAAAGCTTCTGTACTAGTATTTTCACCCTGGAATTGCTTCTTTGTGATACTGGTTACTAAATTAATAAATGGATAAATAAATAAATAAATAAATCTGAGTAATAATAATTAAAATACTTATAATAGTAGTCGTTGGAGTAATGTATGAAAATGAATAATACTGATATAATGATAATGAAATAATAATAATAATAATAATAATAACAATCTTCTTAAATTGCACTTATCTACAATTGTTCCAAGCCCTTTAATACTTAAAATAGACAGCAAGGAATATTCATACTAAATGAATCAGCCATATTTTCACTGTAATGATCTATATGCAGCTTTCCAATTGTTTTTCGGCATAAAACAACAGTCCATTCAGTTTGTCTTGCAGTTTTGTTTTATTTGTTTCCTATTCTGTACACCCGTGGAGGGGGGGGGGGGGGTATGCGCCCCCCTCCCCTCCACTCTTTCACGTGCAAACCCCTTATGCAAACCTATCACAAACATAAACCAAAAGCTTTGCGATGTAAATTCAGTTTGTTTTCCTAGGGATTTTTGCTCAGTTTTCCCTACCCTTTCTGATAGCTCAAATGAAAGCTGTCGACTCAGGATAACATCAGTAGCACAACTCACCTTAGGCCTAGTTTTGAAGTGTGGGCACTTTTAAATTTCAGTAGCGAGTTCCGAAATGAATTCCCCACACTGATATTTCAACCTCTTTCCCTCGAGAGAGTACCCTTGGCGGCCTTGGTTTGCGGCTTGCACACGACAAACTCGCGGCTTACACACTCGCTGTATTATTTTTTTGGAAGAGGCGAAGTGAGATTTTCAAGCAGGTACAAAAGCAAGAGAAATGAGAAAGATTTGGCGCAGTTTTATGCGGTCTACAAAAATCGTGTATTAAGTAGACCTAGTGAATTCCAAACGGTCACAGAAGCAGAGGTTGATAATTAATTCTACAACTTGAATCAGAGTACGGATTTGTCCGAAGTAGCACGTACTGTTTCCAAAACTTCTACCAGAGAATGAGATGTCACTTATTGAGCTTACGCCGCGGTAATAAGTACATCTATTGCTCTATAAAATGAAGTTTAGTTCGTACATTATTCTTTCATGAGATCAGTAACTGCATTACAATTCATCACTTACACGAAAATACAAATACATTCGTCTTGTCAACAATATGCTGTTTATTTAATTTGCGAAGCACAATAATGAATATTTATTTCGTCACCGATTTCCTGTAAGAAAAGACAGTGCTTTCGCTCACAATCAGCGCTCTGAGCTCAATTCTTTTTTATTTTTTACACCACTACTTATAAACTTAAAGTCACGGAAGTTGGGAATAAATGATACAAAAAATACCTTTGAATAGATTGGCCTAGATTCACATGCGGCTTGTTTTAGTCCGTTGGTATTTCTAACCAATTAAGTCCCTACAATTTTATAGTCTACTTACATTTCACTGCTAAAAAATTCTTGGTGTTCCATTCGGTAATACTAAAATTGATCTTCTTTCCCATTTCCGTGCATTTAGAGCTCCGTTAAAAGGCGTCAAGCTAGCGATACTAACCGCCGTGCATCAGTGCATGTTTAGGTCTTGACGGAAGCCGTCCGCCAACGTCCGTCGATCGGCTTCCCTCCCCAATGACAGTTTTTAAAATAATTCTTATAAATAAACAACAATCTACCTGAGTTGAAGAAATGTCAACCTCCTCCAGGTCTGAAGTGAGTGTGTGTTGTGGAAATGCTCGTTATAAACCCCTTGTTGTCACAAACTTCGCTGATGCCTTCCCGGGACATCACGTACTGGGGACCGTACTGACTCCTTTCTCGAGGAAGGAAAAGAGAGGACCCTGGGAACGAGGTTGACCAAATTGAGCTCCATCTCGTTCCCAGAGCCCTCTTTACCCCTGTACTGATTTCGTTTACTCGAGGAAATGTTAAATTAAAAAAATTATAATTTGAAAGCAGCAAGTCAGCTAACTTATACAAGAATGAGAAACACATTGAGCTAGTTTGTATCAAAAACAACGGAAATCTGTGAAAAGGGATAAAAAAAAATACTCTCCGGGCACGAAACCTGGTGGGGGGGGGGGGGGGTACTCCACTATATGGGCTATACGGGGAAGCGCCGCTGGATAGGGTATGATTTTTGGCCCCTCTGCCCTGAACAGGGTATATGATTTTAAGCGAGTCTGTTCTGGGCCCATCCTAGACAGCAGTATGGTTGCAAGTCATCGAGCATTTGGAAATCCGAAATCAGAGACGTTTGTCAGTATTTATCTTAATAAACAATCTTTCAAACCCCTAGCGGTACACCCCTATACCTCAAAACGGGTCAAGTAACCCCCGCCCCCCTTGGCACGAAAGCTCATGTGACGGGAGGTTTTGCGGGATAGGCACGTCTGTCTCCTCATCCCGATACCCGCGGCAGCGCGACTTTTGTTTTCCCGCCTTATTTCAGTTCAAGATGGCGACTTGATGATTTGTTTGCGTTTTCCCCCCGACTAAACTTCACTTCGAGAAAAATTCCGTTATGAGCACGGAAAAGGTAAGCTCTTAATTTGACACATAATTATTTTTTGGTTGCTTACTCAATTGAACGCTTCTTACTATCCAACAACATCTGTTGGGTTGTCTTGGTTAAGCAATATTGTTGGGATGCTTAGCTTAGCACCCCGGGCCGTGTTGAGGTTTGACCAACATTTTTTGTTATAGATCGAATGTTAAATCACGGTTAACCACATGTCTAACAGTCTTATACAACAGATGACTTGTTGTACAACAATATATGTCGGAACGTTTGGCCGAGGAAATTCATTTATTTACATATCAAAAAGCACAAGTTAACATCATATAAATGCAATAGTATTGGTAAAAAACAGAAATGTCTTTTTTGTAAGATTCAGCACATGAAGTCAGGTTTGTCTAAATGAAACAGTTAACATGGTATGAAAACATGGATTGCTGCAATAGCAATAACAAAAATCAGACCAATTATCACCAAACAAGGTTTTTTACCCTGCAAATACCGTATCCAAATTATTTTTGTTTAGTTTTCATTCTTGCCCTGGATAATCGCGATCGATGCCATTGTCAGTAGTGCTGTTGGTTCTGGACACTTCTGGAAAATTGAACAACTTAAGAAGTCTTTGTTTCCAAAAAGGCCTTTGCTGAATATCATAATAATCAACAAAGGTTCTTTTCTGCAACTCTGAAGGAAGCAGTCCAGAGTCCACTTTGTCGATTCTGATAACGATAAGACTCTGATCCCGTTTCTGTACAAACCGACTTATGGCGAGGTCCAGTTCGTAGCGAAAGTAATTACTGTTCACAGAATTGGTTGACAATAGTGCTATGACTTTGTAGCTGTTGTTCACACTGGCGGCAATAGTGAGTGGGATATGCTTCTCGAGGACAAAATCTCGGTAATCTACACATGTTAAATGGTGCTTTTCTTCAAGGAAAGGAAGAAGCTTGTCTTTCAACCACGGTATGTCTTTACAGCTGTATATTATGAACGCGTGGTATTTAAAATCTGCAAAACGAAAGCGAAATATTACTGAAACTCAATATCTGATCAAACGTAACTCAGGGCAAATTCAAGAAATGTGATTTTATGTTTTAAGCTTGGTGAATGAATGATAGAGGTAATTAAAATTAAGTGTGGCTGAAAAGCCCTGGAAAGGGAGCTTCAATAAATGTATGTAAATGTATGTAGGTATTTTGTTTATCAGTGACACGGGAATTCTCGGGAAAAAGTCAGCAGCTTCCACGAAACTCCCATTAAACTCAGTGGTACAGCATCCGAACTAGTAACTAGAAGGTTCTACTTCTGTTGGAACTTTATATTCGCTTTTCTTCTTGTTCTTATTTTCCCCTCTTACTGTATATGCGTATATATGTGTATGTATAATTATGTACACTATAGTGCATGTGTATTTTATCAATTGTTTCATTGCTAAACTATACCGGGAGACAGTTCAGGTAGCTCCGACTGTGAGATTTATGGCGTCCGCTGTAATGATGTGGCCAATATGTTACAGCGACACATTTTTTCAATTTCCGCCCGTGAGAGATACAGCAACTTGTGCGCAGGATGTTGTCGCCTACGGGAGTTTAAAAACAATTGAAAATTTTAAACAATCATCCCTAAAAGTGGTGGCTTACGAGAAGTGGTCGTTTACAAGAGTTGGTCGCCTACGAGAGGTTCCATTTATAGTGATTTGACTTGAAAACGTTCGGTATTTTGGAAAAGTAGTCGCTGATGAGAGGTGGTCGCTTACTTGCCTAGTTCCTAGGCCTCTCTCTGTTTTCATCTCGGTCAATCCGCTTCCGTCCTTAGACTAAAATTTGGATCGTCTTTCATTAAAGGAAGAAGGTCCTTTGATTTTCCCTCGACGGCATAGACGGCATAGTCTATTAAAGTAAATTCAAATCAGAAGAAGAATTGTCACAAACACCAGCTTAAATACGAACTCGATCTTACAAAATTAATCCGAAAATAAACACACTCGCATAAACAAGCAATAACACAATCTTGTACATCCAACAAAAAAAACAAACAAACAAACAATAACAACACTGCACGGAGACAATATGACTATGAAACCTCTTGAGCGGCATTTTCCTGCTGTGCTGTTTATCATGCTACGCTGGTGGCTCTAACTGTGGCCTATGAGGCCGTACTTTCCTGTGGTACTGCTATTATGCTGTACAAGGTGGTTCTTCTTTTGAGTTTGTGGGTGAAAACCTAAATTGTGACCACTCAAATGAAAGCTACTAAACAGTGAATGAAAATCAAAACTACAGCCAATCAACTGCAAATATTTAGATACTGCTTTTCTGTGATGTTGTGTGTCTAACTGGTCAACGTGCCTAAAAAGCTTCACATGTCATGAAACTGTAAAAGATGGTTTAAGGTTCCCTTCTTTAGGGAATTAAAATACTGATCTTAAGTGTAGGTAATACAAACCTGAAGGTAAAGGAATGTTTTTAGGATTCCACGGTCCGTAAAAGTACACCAGGAAGCTAAAAACCAGAGCAAGCCCAGCCAGGATTCCAAGCGAAATGGACACATAAGCAGTTGTGTTCCTGGATTCTGGGGAGAGAGAAATGATTAATTTGATTACAAATCAGTATTCATTCGAACATAACATGGTTAAAAATCCCAACTGGTAGGAGGTAGACCAGCTGGTTCTTTACAAGCGCGGCAAAGGATAGGAACTCTGGGCTACCGAGAAACAACTCCGGCTAGCAGCCGGAGAGGGACTTGAACCCGGGACCTCCGGATTACAAGGCCGCACCCTAGCCGCTCTAACCCCTTGGTACAGCAGAACAACGGAAAAAGTCAGACTCTGTGGGCATATAATAACAAGATCATAAAGTGCTGTTGGAGCATTTCATTGCATTTCACTTATTACGTATTATTGACACAGCCTCTTTTCCAGGCCTAGTCTTGTGCTTATCAAGTGAGCCGTGCTGCCTGTCTGAGGCTTGGCACCGAACTCGAGGCGTCAATGGGTGACTTCACGCTCGACCGCGCGACAAGGATGTTTAGGGACGAGGCTGATTATAACAGTGTTTTGTACGTCTGAGTCAATTTCAAGTTTATAAAACCGTTCTTATTTGCAAGCGTCGTGATCAATCAACCAAACAAATACAGAGTAACAAAGTTCAACATGGTCTTCATATTTTTGAGCGTTTTCATTTCATTTTTTATCAGTTCAAAAAGCCCCAAATTTCAGTTGATTGATTATATTAAGGCAAGAGAAGATCCTGTCTTGATTAAGGCTAATCCAACGGAGTCATTTACTGCGTGCACCACATGCTACAGGCATACAGGATGGTAAGCCTGAGGATTGGGAAAAGGGTGCTATTGAAACAGACTCCAAACAGGTTTGCGATATTTTAATTTTAACATCAGAAAAGAAAACAGAAAACTTTAAGATTTCACTGTTTCAAAATGTCTCCATATAATCAGGAGATGCCTTCTTATTTTAGGGGAATGTCTTCATAACTCAACGTCGGTGGAAGTTCAGATTCGGAAAGACGCAGACAAAAATTTATAGGTCGCAGATTTTGATAGATAGATATTTTCGTGTCGAAGACTGAATTTACTTGAGCATACTGTAGTTAATTTAGGGACTGGTTATGAAACCTTGGCATGAAAATAATGGTGCTGTAATTTACGTTGGAAGCGCCGCGACCCGTGCACAATCCTTTGTTTTAATGTTCACATTTCAAACTCTATTGTGGTTTGTGCACAGTCAAGGCCAAAACCGTAAGAAAAACACATAACGAGCAAGTTTGTCAGGCTTAATAACCATTGCCTTTTATTACCTTTGACGAGCTATACCCTCATTTCGTCTGTTGGACCAATCACCTTATAAAATATTAGGTGCAGTACTTATTGTTTTTGTGGTTTCTGCAATGATGTACTTGGTTTTTCGACATTTTTTAGGGGTTTAATAATTAAATTCGACGTACATTACAGGAGGATCCTCGTTTTAACCATTTAAGCCTCAATGGTGACCAGCTAACTTTTAGAAAATTGACTTTTGTTATTAAATTAAGCAGAAAAACTAACGCGGAGAGATTTCGACGTTTCGATGACATCCTGTCATCATTATCAACAAAATGAAGAAAATTTACATAGGTAAGTAGACAAAACTAAACTGAAAACAATAGTCTATTGTTCTAAGCGAGTGAATCATCAAGTGACCTCACACAAAGGAAAACCAAAGTCAAGTGAATAATGTGGCACGTATTGAGTCTGATTGGATGTTAAGACTTGGTCTGTACTTCTTAATCAGGAGCATCTCGTATACCAGACAGTCCATCTTTCCTTGGCATTTCCTCAGAACTGCGAAATTCTTGGCTAAGTCAAGAGATCTAGGGCTGGTATCATGATCTTGTTGAAGATGTCTGCAAATGGATGAAGAACTGCGACAGTGTTCTTCAATTCTCTGAAAAAGGTGTCGAGTTGTGAGGCCTATGTATTCTGCATCGCACAGAGGACAGGAAAATTTGTAGACCCACTGTGTTGATTGATCAGAGAGGGCTTTTGTTCTTTTACGACAAGTGCATCACCCAGTTTACGGCTAGTGTAGATGGGCTGTAGAGGTGTTCCGATTCTGTTGCTAAGGTTGTTGAGTTGTTTTCTTAAGACGTCAGCAGACTTTTGGCCTTTGAATGGCAGCAGTATCCGCACAGGTTGTTCAACTGGTACCACAGGGTCCTCTTTTACCGGTCGGTCCGGTCCGACTGAAAATTGTCGTTCCATTTCCAGAAATTCCAATCCCGCTCCTCGTCACTACGCAATAGCCAAACTGGCGCTGGCAGGATGGTACTGAAGTCAATTTGTACAAGTCCAGTGTTTGTAAGCTTCTGACGCAAGACCTGAACATTCTCCATATGCACAGTAACGCACACAAGGCTCAGGGACACCACTGATTTGTTATGTTCTGCCTTTTATCAGTTTTTAAACACAGATTTTATATTCTCCGAATGTTGACGATGTTTTCCCTCGTTTTACTCTTTGCAATATGGGAACCTTACTGCTTTGACAGTCGATGCGAGATATGTCCAGAAAGGCAGACTAATGAGATGCATGAACTGTTTGATAGACATCATTTTGAAAGATTCTCTCAACTCGGGAAGGGCTTTAGAAATTCAAAAAGAAAAAAGGGGGTAACCACAAATCTTTTAGAGATAGTGAGAGTTCAATTTGGCAAAACGCGCTCTATATTGTTTTGTTCTTTAACGTTTTTTTGCAAATATTGTTGTTTAACTATCTCTGAGCGCGTGGTTACGCCAAAGTTTTTTTTTTTTTTGGATTCCAACGGCCCTAACTGAGATGCTTTTCCCGCATCGGCAAAAGTCACAAGCGACGAAAAAATATTGCTGTATTAGGAGGCACTATCCTTAACAGAAAAAAACGACTGCTTTGTGGTCTGCAGCAGAACCGAATACTCACCCGCTTCCGTAGGGAACTTCAAGGTAGACGGAGTAACATCTGAAAGATTGAAGTAGAAAATGACTGCGATAAGTTAAGTTACAAAAATAAAAGGGAAAATGGCGTCCTTTTTTACATAACTTTTCTGAGGAGCTGTTACATGAGGCAAATTTTTCCTGCAACTTGCAACACAACGCCGCTACCAAATAAATCGCGGACGAAATTGCGCGTCTAACACACCCTCATCGCAACTTGTCACACCACGAAAAATGAGTTGCGAGCTGCAGCCTAAAAAGTAGACAGGTATTCTACTTGCGTTGTAGCGTGAAATATTAGTTTCTCAATGCATCTTGCAAAGTAATGCTCACGGCAGCAAGGAAAATTGCCGAATTTACATAACAATTAACAAGCAATAAACCGAATTTCTTTGTTGAATCGATTAGTCATCGGATTATGCTAGTGTAAAAAGTTGGCGGCTGTAAATTTTACCACAATACTTTGCAAACACAGCCATTAGGCATATGGAAAGCCAATTTTTTTGCTAATTTTTCCAGTGTATTAACAACATTGCGTATGCTACGTTTGAACTTTTTTGTCCGTTTTTATGCTGTGTTTAAAACACGAGCAGCAGTGATTTATCGGGATTTAAGACCACGAGGCGCAACCGAGTGGTTTTAGACTCGATAAAACACGTGCTGCGAGTTTTTTGAACATCCTCTGGAAAAACGTGTGTCAATAGAGTTCATAACAATGACGCTTTTGTGAACGTTGGAAATTAGCGTACGAGGAAAACACTAACACCGCATAGTAACAAGGAGGAGGTTTATCGGGTTCTAAAACCACTGCACGTGATGTTTTATCGACCATTTGATAGGTCAGTGGGCTTATGAATTATTAATGAGTTTTTGAAGATTCGTACGTTAAGAATTATGGGTAAATGTACCAGCCTCCATCTTGTACGGTAGATTAGATGGTTCGCATCATCAACATGTTTTCATCAACACGTAGTTCCATCAGGTAGTTAGCGGATAGAAAACTCAAATTTGCTGTCTAATTGTGAAATGACGAGTCCCAAATGTTCTTTTTCAGTCCAAAACACGAGCTCTTAGCAGAAATCAAATGATGTCATCACTTTCAAACGGTAACTAGCGAGGCTCCGGTATCTTCTTCTTTTTGATTATTCAGAAATATCAGGAAAAAACTAAATAAGTAACCAAAACCGACTAAAAAGAACAATAAAATGATCAAAAAGTGTATGAGTGTGGAAAGTTGGAGAATTCATTTTTGGGAAAAAATCTGAAAACATTAAAATTTTGACATTTGTAATATCATAATTGACAGCCATCGGCTAAGAAAAGTCGCCAAGTCTCGTGGCTATTGCTGACAGGTTAAAAAGGTTTTAAATCGTTCAAACAGGTACTTCTTCATTATGATTGGATGCCAAGAATGAGGACTTACCTGGACCGAGTGTAGGGTCAGGGCGTTTCCTCCGATACAGATTTAAGGCGATGTCTATTTCATTTTGGCTATAATTTGCGAACATTGGAAGAACAAACACCTGCAGAAGAAAGGCGACAACATAAAGAAGCGTTTCTTGCATCGCCACATATTACGATGTTGCAAAAGCGTATAAGTACGAAAAAGTGCTAAAATTAATACCAAACAAAATGAAAACAGGTAAAACAGGTAAAATCACATCTAACGATCTTGGTCATTTAATGTTGGATAATCCATGGTTATGAGGGTGGAGACGATAATGATAATAATCTGGTAACAGTTATCTGGCAATGGTAATGGCGATCAAAATGGGAATGATAACCATAACTTTAACGTTGTGGTAATGATAAAAACAATGTAATATGCTAAAACTATGGAGCTGACGTTATTCGTCAGTGTTATATTTGATAATCTATGATATGATATGATATGATATGATATGATATGATATGATATGATATGATATGATATGATATGATATGATATGATATGATATGATATGTTATGTTATGATAATCTATAATATGATATGATATGATATGATATGATATGATATGATATGATATGATATGATATGATATGATATGATATGATATGATATGATATGAGTGTTTTTCACTATTAAGTGCTACCCTCTTTAAATAAAGGATTTACTTACCGCGAGGTAGACCGTCCTCTCCTCCCACGAAGCGGAGAGTTTTACACTCGTTAGGTTCTCAAATGGAACAAAAACAGGTTTACTTTAATAGAGGTGAGGTTGAAAAAGGGGAGACGACAGACGCGTGTAATGAGGAATACAGCCATTCAGGGAGTACGATTATTTTGGAGCTGTTTTCTATTCTTAATTCTTATTCTATACATATAAATATGACAAATACTACAGCTGAATCTCTCTTGAATCTCAGAAAGTCGGACCGTAGGTTTAGAAACCCATTCAGTTCGGAAGTAAAATTAGGAGTTTGATAATAACTGTCAAAATGTTCGCCTCTGATTGGCTCGTAGATATTATTTGTTAGAGTACAGACAATAAAAATGTAAATAAAATACCGCTTGAACTTTTTCCATTTTAATGTAAAAAGCAAATTAACGGCAGTGTTCTATAGCTTATACTGTTATAGACCGTAACAAAATTTGGCAGTAAGACCACTCGCCGTTCCATTTGAGTTTTGAACACTTTATGGCCTCATTTTATGGTCTAAAAGGGCATTGATGGTTTGCATGTGACGTCATGGCGGTGGACAGGAATAACGAGATTTTTCTCCTCTGGGAGTTCCCTGCCATTTTTATGCAAACTTTGTGAACAAATTTTCTTTTGTTTTGTCCACCAACATGGCGGCGATACGAACCACCTATAGACCATAGAAAACTGCCGTCCATTTGTTAATTATGCCATCATTTGAGCCCGTCGAATATATCCTAAAGTGTGACCATTCAAATGAAAGCTTTTGAGCAATACTTTCCTGTGGTACTGTTTATTATGCTGTGCAAGGTGGTCTACTTTTGAATCAGCTTATGAAATCCTAAAGTGTGACCATTCAAATGAAAGCTACTTAGCAGCACTTTCTTGTGGTGCTGTTTATTATGCTGTACAAGGTGGTTCTGCTATTGAGTTTGTGGATGAAATTCTAAAATGTGACCATTCAAATGAAAGCTACTGGGCAGTAGTTTCCTGTGGTGCTGTTTATTATGTTGTACAAGTTGGTCTACTTCTGAGTCAACAATACTTTCCTGTGATACTGCTTATTACGTTGTGCAAGGTTGTTCTATCTTTTGAACTTATGAATAAAATCCTGGAGTATGACAATTCAAATGAGCTACAAAGGAATACTTTCCTGTGGTGCTGTTTATTATACTGTACCAGGTAATTGTAACTATTGAATCTGTGGATAAAATCCTAAAGTGTGACCATTCAAATGATCGCTACTGAGCGGTTCTTTCCTTTCAATGAGGCCGCGCTATTCATTATGCTGTAAAAGATGATATTATGACTTTCTGAGTCTTTGGATCAAATCCTGAAGTAATGAAGCTGTTATTAAGCGCTCATTAAACGTAGAACCGTAGGTATTACCTTTAAAACGTAAGACGAGATAACAAGAGGTGATCCAGGAGAGCCATACGAAAGGCAATATCCTTTCCAATGTTGCGAGGAATTGGCTGTATAACAAAGAAATACACTCATCTCAAAAAGGTGACAGAATACCTCCACCATTTAATTTGCAATTGTGCTGTTACAAAAGTCAGGAGTACTTTACCGCGGTCAGTTCTGAAATACTTCCCCACACCCCTCACCAAGAACTGAAAAATCTCAGACCCAAGAAGTATTCGCATAAGAAACCTTCTAACCTCCCCCCACCCCCCCCCCCCCCCAACTTTCCCAACCGTTCTACGGATTGTTAGGGTTGGCTATTTTAAGCTGTTAGCCCAGTGCTTCAAGCTGAAATTTGAATTTTAAAACGCAAAATTTCCTTCAATTATAACAATCTTCTTTCCCCCGGAAATGAGATCCTAAAATGTCCTTTGAATGAACACAAGCCCTGAACTCGTAATTTAATATTCGGAATTTTACGGAATCTGAAACAAACCTCGCCGTGTAACATTTTGCCATACGAAATAACGAAGTAACTTAAAATCAAATGCTGTTTCACGAAATCTAATAGGCCGCCTGCATGTGATTGGCCACATCGAAGTCTGCGGAAGCCTACGTTACAAGTCACGGTTTTCTGAATTACCTGTAAAAGGCTTCCACGAAACCCTGAAATACCAACTAGAGCTATTTTCTCTGTCATGTAAGGTGACGTTTAAATCGTTGATAATCCAACGAGGATCGCTTCGTGTCTTTTCATAACAAGCTGTTGGGAAAAGAAACAACAAGTCAGTCCACGTTTTGTTTAATAATCATTGAGACAAGTATAAAAGTAAGTCAATTCTTTACTTATGGAGGGTAGCACTTAATAGTGAACAAATTATAAACTTATGGCCCTCTGTCTAAAACTGAATAAAACTGGAAAATTACAAAGGAAAAGATAATAATAACAAAATAGAAAATAGAAAAAACAGAAAATTATAAAACAGAAATTACACAAAATAGAAAAAATACAATAACAACAACATTCTGAATAAAAAAATTGAATATTGAGAACTACGAATAAAAATGCGGCAAGGCTTATAGTTCTTTTCAAAATTTATCCCTAAGGGCACGTCTAAAAGATATAAGAGAAGCTTTTTTCTTTAGGTGAGAGGGAAAACTATTCCAGATTTGTACAACTTGAACTAAGAATGATCATAGTTAATAAAAGGCAATGGTTCTGAAGCCTGACAAATTTCTTTGTTATATGTTTTTGTTAGCATTTTTGGCCTTGACAGTGCACAGACGACAATAGATTTTGAAATGTGTTGGAGCAACTGACCAGTAGAGACGTTCGTGTTAAGATATTCAGCTGTAGTGTGAACATTCAAACAAATTATTGTGCACTGTCGTGGCCCTTCCAACATAAATTGCAGTACCATTGTTTTCACGGCAAAGTTTCATAACCAGTCCCTCTATTAACTATGGAATGATCTTCCACCTTCTGTTGTCCTGTTATAATGTGGACAAACAAAATTACAATTCGTAAATCAAGTGCTCCGTGTGTACCGTGAGGTGTTCAGTTTAATAGAATCCGTAAGATAATCAGGAACGACAAGCTGTGCCCTCAGTGTTGTAAAGAATAGAGCACTGGGCTATTTTGGCCTCAAAGTAGAAAGGTAGCCATTGCAAACGATTCTGTTGTGAAAGTCTTCTTATGCCATATATAGTAAAAACGCGGGGCCGGGACAGGGTGTCCTTTTTTTTATTTTATTTCTTTTGTTTTCTTCCTGTTTTCTTTTGGTCAAAACTATACAAATTCTTAACCAAGGTACTTTCGCTCTACATAAAATTGCTATTAGATCGTCAAGAGGAAACACGTGATTTGCTTTGAAGCTCCAAAGTGCTTATTACTATATGGAGTAAATTCTTTGGTATGTGTATACGAGATCCTTAAGACTATCAATTAAAAGCTATTTTAAAACATTATCTTTGAATACAAAAGGAAGAGGCCAAATGCTAGTGACTAGTTCTAAATTTCATCTCTTTTACCCCTATTACTGCCGTTTGGACACCTAAAAAAGGCTTCTTCGGAATTGAAATGAAGATAGAGACAGGGAGGTAGATAGAAGAGAGAGATAGGGAAAGACAGAGAGACAGACAGACAAACGAACAGACAGAGAGACAGACAGACAGAACACACCGACAGACAGACAGAGACAGATCATTTCTGGGACTTAACTACGGAACACTGCACGTTTCACGTTTTCCTATGCCTCAACTAACATTCAGCTCAAATGAGCTTACAAAAAAAGAAAACGATGAGAATATAGTTACATAAATGAAAGAAATTAAAAATCGTTGTGAAAAAGTTAAACGAAATTAGAATGCTATAAACAGGCTCAACAGGCTGCATTTTAATTATAGCTTTAAGGTGCCGAGAGAGGTTGTATCCCTGACAGGTTTTTGGTAGGGTTTTCCCAGGACAATTTTAGCGCAGTTTGAGACAGTGCAACGACTTCAACAGGGGCCACCCGAGGTTTTTTAACCAATCAGGAGCCAATTCGTTCACAAAGAATTTCGACTTTGTGGTTTTCAAAGCCAGTCAATTCAATCCTAAAATTAACTTGTATCTTTCGACTGTGGAAACAGATGCGGCAGATTCAAAATTTCATCAAAATTTTGAAGCGGCCGCATTTGATTTTCCGACTGTGTGTACAGCTCGACTGAGAAAACACAGCTACATCAAATATGTAGACAGAAGTGCACTTGGTAAGGACTTACTCATCCTTTAAAAAGCATTAGCCAACAAAATTCCATTGTACGATGATGCAGACTGAAAATTGCCCTATATTATCGAGCGTTACAAGCGAGCTAATGTTGACATTCTTTCACTAGTGCAAATGAAAGACCACACATTTATACTGCATTATGTTATTGAGTTTACAGTTTACATGTAAATACACAATTCAAGTTGTTGCGCTCAAATGTCTGTTTAACTTTAACTTTAAACGGGAGAATGTTTGGTCGCTGGGAAAAGTTTGACCGACAATTCTTATCAGCCATATTTACCGCATAGTAGCGAAGCTCTAAGAACAGATGTGATATTTAACAAATAGATTCCATTTTGCCGTGCGTCTGTACTCTGATAACGCACAGATGACGTCAAAACGTGGTGAGAACAAAGAAGTACGCTACGAGCCGCAGGCGAGTAGCGTGACTGATGTTCTCACCACGTTTTGACGTCCTCTGTGCGTTATCAGAGTACAGACCCACGGCAAAATGGAATCTATTTGTTTTATACAATAAAGCAAGACATTTCAACACATTTCGTGAGCGAGCATCGCGTTGCCTGAGCTGAGTCAAAAACTTTCCAGCAAACTCAGTTTTGGACTACTACACACATGCAATTGTGATCTTCTAAATAAGAGTACAATCCGAAAGAATTTCACTGACAATATTTTCGAAACTAACCTTTATTCCAGAAGGAAATCCTGCCCTCAAAATATTACAACATGTAAGTCGCTTCACTGCGATCTGTAATCGATTACTCGCCATTACCGGATTTCTATCGGCGACATATTTCGACAAATATTTGCTTACTTTTCACGTGACAACAAAGTTCTAGCTTTCCTATCCTGGTTGACGTCACTCTCAACGGTCTTTGTCCAATTTTTTATTGAACAGTTTTCCTTTCCTGAGAAAATTTGCCTGTGTTTGTCCACTACTCGCAAAAACAGTTTGCAAAACTTTGTTGACCAGTCGCTCTGGCTGGACTCTAGACTCTGATCACGTGCGCCAGTCACACCACTCGATGACGTCAATCGTGCGTCTATACTCTAATCACACACTCCTCTAGACCAATCAAAACGCGAGCTTTACACAGTTCATTGTATAAAGTCTGATATATTCGTTGCCGATTTCCCTTTAGATCAGTCCACATTTTTTCGGCTTCCGTATTTTTATGAGGTTTGTTGGTTGGAATAAAGGCCATTTCTTGTTTTCAAATTGTTTATAAATTTCGTTCGGTCAGTAAATCCCGAAGTTTGGTCGCGGTCGCTTCGGGATACGTGTATTTTTATAGGATCTGTCGCGTCTATTCCCACCGCCAAGTTAAATTTAGGAATGAATCTGATTGGCTTTTAAAACCACAAAGTCGAAAGTTTTTGTTAACGAATCGGCTTCTGACTGGTTAAAAAACCTTGGGTGGCCCCGGTTGAAGTCGTTGCACTGTAACACATTCTCCTCTTTTAGTTCGTACGAACACTGTTACCTTGTTGTTCCTCGCTCAATTCTCGACGCGTGCGAAGACGGAAACGTGAGCCAGTCCATGATATACCTAGAGAAGGAAAATAAGAGGTTAAAAGTATTCCACTCTTGTGGGTGGACTTTGTTTTTTAGGCGTAATGAACACAAAATGAGAGTTGCGGTTCCAAAGCCCATTGATTCCACCATGTCAGTTCAGGACGAGCCAACACGTTTCCGGATCTGAGCCAAACTATGCAAACCTGTTCAGATGTAGGTCATGCAGAAACTAAACGTGGTTTTAAAGACCAACTTTCCGCCGAAAGGACAAAATTTCCGCACAACCTCTACATTAATTATGTATACATTTTGCGATGACTCAAACTCCACACGCTCGCCGTTTTTTAAAGAGGATTACTATCACACTGGTGTATGTATAATTAATGTATGGGGCTGTGCAAAATCTTTCCAGCCAACGAACTGATTGCGATAAGCGATCGTTTGGAAGGCACAGAAAACCATGCACTGTAAACTTGGTTGTCAAATTCATCGTATAGGATAAACACTAAAGTTTTGGGAAATGTAAATAAACACTGCCCTCCTTTTTTAGATTTTACGCCTCGCATCGGATAAACGATACCACAAAAGGGAAAAATTTCAAAAGCGTTTGTTGAGGCATCAGTATCAGCATGAATAATTACAAAAAAGAGGAAATATTCAAATTTAGAGCAGTTGGAACAGTATATAATGACTGCATTGTTTTTTGGTTTTGTTTTACATAGTAGAAAATTATAAGTTATATATATTTAGCGATGATTACCTTTGTTATTTTCTTCAGCACATCTTTGATCACAAGAAACGAAGGAAGATTCCTAATGAAATTAAAACAAACAGATTAGGAAATAATCTTACCGTTGAGAAAAACCAAACTTCTCAGGTTGATTTGCATCTTCCGCGAATTAATTTCTTAGTATGGGGTGCCTTGCAAACTTCGTGATTAAAATCTGAAACATGTTGAGGCAGAGGGAATATTGTTTGACGAACAGAGCTGAAGCGCCCTTGTTCGTGGATATGTGACGTGGAGAAAATTCTTGGAAAAAGGGGAACTTCAGTATTCAAGCAAAGCAAGTGTTTGTTTTTACGCAACATTACTTTTTCTCAGAATCCAAACAACTGTTGCGTGACAAAAAGCAAAAAAGGGAAAATAACAATTGCTTTGCGCATGCTCAGCATGAGTCATGCGGACGGTGTTTAGCCTTTTAAAAATTAGTACTCCTCAAATATTTAATAATAGGATTCCATCCACGAGCCATATTATATGATTCGATTTGAAGGAAAAGGCTGGATCTAATAGATTTGGCAATCCTTTATTGCAAGGAGCAGTTGATAGATCCACCGAAACTGACAAAAACGTAAAGAAGTACTTAAATATTCTGTTACTCGTAAATGAATTCTGTGTCTTATAAAGTATCTATCTATCTAACTTCTCGTTGGCTACTCGCGCTTAAGAATTTGCGCAATTACGTCTTTTTAAAGTGAAATAGGATCTGATTAACCCTCAGGTCCCTTTGGTGTCTAGTTGATATCTCTATGATCCCTCTATGGGACTAGGAATTAAGGGTAGCTTGCCGTTGTTCCCACTGTTCGTTATATAATTCATTAAAGAAAAAACTAAATGGCATAAACATTTTACTTGAAAAACAAAATGATGGCAATGGTGAAGAGCTTCGAAAGCACTTTCTCAGTTTGCGTGCAGGGGAACGACCGGAAACACTTCGAGGTTTTTGAAACGCAGACTATCACGTTACTTGAGATACCCATGTACGTGGGCAATTTCATAACAAAGTAAAATAAGCATTTCGTCCATTTGTAGCGGGTGTATTGTTCATTACAGTACGCTAACACACTACCAACCGACTCAGTTGGATTAACAATAGTAACTCGATCGTTGGTTTCTTTAATTGTATCAAAGGAGAGAAAAGTTTATCAAGGTCGTGGTCCGCGGTGTCTACTCCATGCTTGGTTTTGTAACTTATTACTCGGGCCGTAAGGCGGACCGAGTTAAGGTTTCGGTAGCATTATCAAATTCTTTTTTCTCTTTGGGGTCGCGATGGGCCGAGAGATAAGACTTCGGGCCACGAGTTATTGTTCTCGGTCTCGTTTTTTGTACTCGGCTGGTACGAGATACGTTTTCTGTCGTGTTATCAAATTCTTTAAATTCTCGATCGCGTTCTTTGTTTTCGAGCCGTGAGGAATGTTTACAATATGCGAGCCAGACGTGCGAGGCATGCGAGGCATGAACAACCCCAACATAAACTGCTAAACGTTAAGCTAACCGGGGAGCTATTAAAGCTAACCTAAGTGCTATTTAGGCTAACTGGAACTGAAAGAGGATCCACCCCCAAGAGAACTTGCTCGCAGGCTATCTATTTGGGGAAATTGGCGATGCTGAGGTTATCACTGTTAAAAGATTGTAGGCTTTACGCACCACACAGTCAAATATGGCCCGAGTATAAGCTGGAAACAGCTTCTTGTACTATAGTAGCTTTCGAACCTTGCTTAACTTGCTTGTCTTTTTAGGTCAAATAGCCCAGTTTTCCTTACTTACAGTGTTATGCGCGCATCATACGCAAGATCGAAGGGCAACATATAAAGCGGTTCAAAAGAAAAGGATTAATGCTAAAGTATTATACTGACACTTGATCTCTTGTACGACTCAAGTTCAAAGTTTGATGTTTTGCGCTTTTTTGGTTTGGTTCTGTTCAGCCGGTATCGCAGGAGAAATGTTACAAATCCCTATCTCAAACTGAACTGGCTTAAGTTAAAGCCTGAACAAACCGCTTCAGTTCAAAACCTACGACTTTTCTTTGCCGTTCACACTGCGTTCGTAACCGGCAAAACCATTTCACATTTCATCCGTCGCTGATCATTTTCGATTAATTTTCCCAAAAATGGGTCAAATTCGTGGAAATTCATACAGAATTGCCACGATAGTGTCATTGTGAGTGCCCTCGGGAGTACATTTAGTTTATCAGCCGGACAAAATAATTAATGCTATTTAGTATGATGAGCGCTACAATTGGGAAAAGCATGGAAAAGCGACGCAAGCATCGAAAGAACAATTTCAGAATTTGGCCATCGGAGTCAGCGCTGCAATCGGGATAAGCCCCAGTGAAGCAACGATCGAGCTAAAGATCCTTTTGTATTGCTTTCTGTGTCGTACTCATTCTTTAGTATCGTGACAAGAATACAAAGGTTGGAGAAACCGAGTTGCATCAACACATAATTGTTCAAATATTTGGCTTTGACCCACTCAAGTGGTCAGAGTAAAATGCAGACTGCAGACTGCAGACTGCAGACTGGGGGTAAAATGGAGACTCGGGGTAAAATGCAGACTGAACACTGCAGACCAGGGGTAAAATGCAGACTAAATTAAATTAAATTTTGTTCTGTTGGGCAAGTTGTGTTCCGAAAAGTAATCATTCATTTTAAACATTTTAAGTCAATTCACCTGCAGATTCCACAGATTCACTGGACAAGGAAGAGCCGGCCACATCGGTGGAACAAATAAAAGAAGCCTCTGAGAAAAGACAGGGTCCAGAAGAGTTCAATTCGAGTTCAATTCGATCGTAGACCCGCTGAGTTTAAATTGCGTTAAAATTGCGTTACACAAAATATAAATTACTGTGGGCCCGGAAGTTGCGCCCGGGAGCTGGTGATTGCGGTTTGTGAAGTAAAAAAAAATCACGGCGAACGAATGTGGGGGCCGATCGAAAGGATATTTATGACAGTTTTATGGCAAAAAGGAAAGCAAAAAACGGTAAAATTAGATTCAGGAGTTCATTGTACAAAGCCATGATTGAATTGAACATGAGTACATGAGTCGTCGAGTGTTTTAACTTTAAAAAGATAGTCTTTATAATTTTATAGTCTGCATTTTACCCCTGCTCTGCAGTGTTCCGTCTGCATTTTACCCCGAGTCTGCATTTTACCCCCAGTCTGCAGTCTGCAGTCTGCATTTTACACTGACCGCCCACTCAAGACCCAAAGGAGGAAAAAAAGTCTCAAATGTCATTACTTCTCAATTTGCAAAATTGTCAGCGTAAGAAGCGTTCAGAAACCGCCACTATTTGTAGTTTCCTTCGTATCATGGACTGAAAACTAAACTACATCACTAGATTGAAGGACTCAGCGTAGTATTTACTTGTAAACATAAATATTTATGGCTGTACATGCAGCTCTCACCTTATCATTCGTGAACTGGATTCGAAGCGCACGATCGCCGCACAGACACAAACGATTCCTTGTTGTTAAGGGTTTCGATCGATGTGCATCTGGTATCAGCTGCATTAACAAAAACAGAAAAGGAACTCGAAAGGCCATTTCACGGAGGTGTTACACCATACTGTGTAGAACTAGAGAAGGAGATCTGAAAATCAAAACAAAGATGCCGTTTATATGATGTCATCTTCCGACGGATCACATCCTCACGCTGCAAAGCAATACAGTACTGACGTCTGTTAGCACTGAGCTGTTTCCCGCACTGTAGTAAATCGAAATGGTCAGAAAATCGTTCTAAAAAACAAACAAACAAACAAAACTGTGGATCAAACCGTCTGCACAGGTTTCGATTACTGTCATCTTAATTTCCTCAGGTGTTGTCCGAAATTGAAAGTACACAGTATTGTAACCCCGACAAAACAGACAAAGGGCGATCCAATGCCAGCATCTCTCTCACCTGATTGCCACTTAATTAAACCCTTTCTCTGGCACCTTCCGTTCCACGAAAGACATCTCCTTTTTAATCGAATTTCTTCTTCGTTAGCCGATAGCGTTCACTGCATGCAATAAACCAAAGCTATCTCTGAGCGTTACGAACGAGTGGCTTTGCCAGTGGTTATCACGTTACATCCTTTGCTATGCGGAAGTCGTATGAGGATCAGGCCTGATCTGATTGATTGATTGATTGATTGATTGACTGTAGTTTTTCATTTTGATGGTGTCTTTGCATCGTTAGGTTGTTGGATTTAGTCCATTTCCCTTGTTATGTGACCCTTCATGTTACTATATTTTTTAAATAGCTAGGACAGGTGATGTTTCACGTTTCCCTCCAAGACGTTTATCGGGTCTGAAATAAAAGCTTCTGTACTAGTATTTTCACCCTAGAATTGTTTCTTTGTGATACTGGTTACTAAATTAATAAAAGGATAAATAAATAAAGAAATAAATAAATAAATAAATAAATCTGAGTAATAATAATTAAAATAATTATAACAGTAGTCGGTAGAATAATGTATAATACTGAATAATAATAATAATAATAATAATAATAATAATAATAATAATAATAATAATAATAATAACAATAACACTCTTCTTAAATTGCACTTATCTACAATTGCTCCAAGCCCTTTAATACTTAACATGAAATAGACAGCAAGGACTATTCATACTAAATAAATCAGCCATATTTTCACTGTAATGATCTATATGCAGCTTTCCAATTGTTGTTCGGCATAAAACAACAGTCCATTCAGTTTGTCTTGCAGTTTTGTTTTATTTGTTTCCTATTCTGTTCACCCGTGGGAGGAGGGGTACGACCCCCCACTCTTTCACGTAGAAACTCATTATGCAAACCTATCACAAACATAAACCAAAAAAATTGCAATGTAAATTCAGTTTGTTTTGCTAGGCATTTTTGCTCAGTTTCCTCTACCCTTTCTGATGGCTCAAATAAAAGCTGTCGACTCAGGATAACATCAATAGCACAACTCGCCTTAGGCCTAGTTTTGAAGTGTGGGCACTTTTAAATTTCTAGCAGCGAGTTCCGAAATGAATTCCCACACTATATTTCCACCTCGCTCCCTCGAGAGAGTACCCTTGGCGGCCTTGATTTGCGGCTTGCACACGACAAACTCGCGACTTACACACTCGCTATATTATTTTGTTCGCAATAGCCGAAGAGAGATTTTCAGGCAGGTACGAAAGCAAGAGAAATGAGAAAGATTTGGCGCGGTTTCATGCGGGCTGCAAAAATCGTGTATTAAGTAGATCTAGTGAATTTCAAACGGTCACAGAAGCAGAGGTTGATAATTAATTCTACAACTTGAATCAGAGTACGGATTTGTCCGAAGTTTCCAAAACTTCTACCAGAGAACGAGAAGTCACTTATTGAGCTCACGCCGCGGTAATAAGTACATCTTTTGCTCTATAAAATGAAGTTTAGTTCGTACATTATTCTTTCATGAGATCAGTAACTGCATTACAATTCATCACTTACAGGAAAATACAAATACATTCGTCTTGTCAACAATATGCTGTTTATTTAATTTGCGAAGCACAATAATGAATATTTATTTCGTCACCGATTTCCTGTAAGAAAAGACAGTGCTTTCGCTCACAATCAGCGCTCTGAGCTCAATTCTTTTTCATTTTTTACACCACTACTTATAAACTTAAAGTCACGCACGTTGGGAATAAATGATACAAAAAATACCTTTGAATAGATTGGCCTAGATTCACATGCGGCTTGTTTTAGTCCGTTGGCATTTCTAAACAATTAAGTCCTTACAATTTTATAGTCTACTTACATTTACTGCTGCTAAAAAATTCTTGGTGTTCCATTCGGTAATACTAAAATTGATCTTCTTTCCCATTTCCGTGCATTTAGAGCTCCGTTAAAAGGCGTCAAGCTAGCGATACTAACCGTCGTGCATCAGTGCATGTTTAGGTCTTGACGGAAGCCGTCTGCCAACGTCCGTCGATCGGCTTCCCTCCCCAATGACAGTTTTTAAAATAATTCTTATAAATAAACAACAATCTACCTGAGTTGAAGAAATGTCAACCTCCTCCAGGTCCCAAGTGCGTGTGTGTTGTGGAAATGCTGGTTATAAACCGCTTGTTGTCACAAACTTCGCTGATGCCTTCCCGGGACATCACGTACTGACTCCTTTCTCGAGGAAGGAAAAGAGAGGACCCTGGGAACGAGGTTGACCAAACTCGTTCCCAGAGCCCTCTTTACAAAAGAAAACTTTTGAATGCAGAGGTCCACACAACGCAGGAATTAAACTTGCTGGTAATTTTGCCGGATCTCTCTTGTGAGAGACCTCGTGTCAGGCGTCACTTGAACGTGAAAATGATGATGACCACGTGATGGCCACTAATGAATCTGCCCTTTGCCGTAGTGCCAGCCTTGCATTCAGTTTTGTATTTTCGCCCTCTTTACCCCTGTACTGATTTCGTTTACTCAAGGAAATGTTAAATTAAAAAAATTATAATTTGAAAGCAGCAAGTCAGCTAACTTATACAAGATTGAGAAACACATTGAGCTAGTTTGTATCGAACACAACGGAAATCTGTGAAAAAAGATAAAAAAAAATAATATACTCTCCGGGCACGAAACCTGGTATGGGGGGGGGCTACTCCGCTATATGGGCTATACGGGGAAGCGCCGCTGGATAGGGTGTGATTTTTGGCCCCTCTGCCCTGAACAGGGTATATAATTTTAAGCGAGTCTGTCCTGGACCCATCCTAGACAGCAGTATGGTTGCAAGTCATCGAGCATTTGGAAATCCGAAATCAGAGATGTTTGTCTGTATTTATTTTAATAAACAATCTTTCAAACCCCTAGCGGTATACCCCTATACCTCAAAACGGGTCAAGTAGCCCCCGCCCCCCGGCACGAAAGCTCATGTGACGGGAGGTTTTGCGGGATTGGCACGTCTGTCTCCTCATAAGCTCTTAATTTGACACATAATTATTTTTTGGTTGCTTACTCAATTGAACGCTTCTTACTGTCCAACAACATCCGTTGGGTTGTCTTGGTTCAGCAATATTGTTGGGATGCTTAGCTTAGCACCCCGGGCCGTGTTGAGGTTTGACCAACATTTTTTGTTATAGATCGGATGTTAAATGACGTTTAACCACATATCTAACAGTCTTATACAACAGACTGGACTTGTTGTACAACAATATATGTCGGAACGTTTGGCCGAGGAAATTCATTTATTTACATATCAAAAAGTACAAGTTAACATCATATAAATGCAATAATATTGGTAAAAAACAGAAATGTCTTTTTTGTAAGATTCAGCACATGAAGTCAGGTTTGTCTAAACGAAACAGTTAACATGGTATGAAAACATGGATTGCTGCAATAGCAATAACAAAAATCAGACCAATTATCACCAAACAATGTTTTTTACCCTGCAAATACCGTATCCAAATTATTTTTGTTTTGTTTTCATTTTCGTGCTGTGGATAATCGCGATCGATGCCATTGTCAGTAGTGCTGTTGGTTCTGGACACTTCTGGAAAATTGAACAACTTAAGAAGTCTTTGTTTCCAAAAAGGCCTTAACTGAATATCATAATAATCAACAAAGGTTCTTTTCTGCAACTCTGAAGGAAGCAGTCCAGAGTCCACTTTGTCGATTCTGATAACGATAAGACTCTGATCCCGTTTCTGTACAAACCGACCTATGGCGAGGTCCAGTTCGTAGCGAAAGTAATTACTGTTCACAGAATTGGTTGACAATAGTGCTATGACTTTGTAGCTGTTGTTCACACTGGCGGCAATAGTGAGTGGGATATGCTTCTCGAGGACAAAATCTCGGTAATCTACACATGTTAAATGGTGCTTTTCTTCAAGGAAAGGAAGAAGCTTGTCTTTCAACCACGGTATGTTTTTACAGTTGTATATTATGAACGCGTGGTATTTAAAATCTGCAAAACGAAAGCGAAATATTACTGAAACTCAATATCTGATCAAACGTAACTCAGGACAAATTCAAGAAATGTGATTTTATGTTTAAAGCTTGGTGAATGAATGATAGAGGTAATTAAAAGTGTGGCTGAAAAGCCCTAGAAAGGGAGCTTCAATAAATGTATGTAAATGTATGTAGGTATTTTGTTTATCAGTGACACGGGAATTCTCGGGAAAAAGTCAGCTTCCACGAAACTCCCATTAAACTCAGTGGTACAGCATCCGAACTAGTAACTAGAAGGTTCTACTTCTGTTGGAACTTTATATTCGCTTTTCTTCTTGTTCTTGTTTTCCCCTCTTACTATATATGCGTATATATGTGTATGTATAATTATGTACAGTATAGTGCATGTGTATTTTATCAATTGTTTCATTGCTAAACTATATCGGGAGACACTTCCGGTAGCTCCGACTGTGAGATTTATGGCGTCCGCTGTAATGATGTGGCCAATATGTTACAGCGACACATTTTTTCAATTTCCGCCCGTGAGAGATACAGCAGCTTGTGTGCAGGATGTTGTCGCCTACGGGAGTTTAAAAACAATTGAAAATTTTAAACAATCATCCCTAAAAGTGGTGGCTTACGAGAAGTGGTCGTTTACAAGAGTTGGTCGCCTACGAGAGGTTCCATCTATTGTGATTCGACTTGAAAACGTTTCGGTATTTTGGAAAAGTAGTCGCTGATGAAAGGTGGTCGCTTACTTGCCTAGTTCCTAGGCCTCTCTCTGTTTTCATCTCGGTCAATCCGCTTCCGTCCTTAGACTAAAATTTGGATCGTCTCTCATTAAAGGAAGAAGGTCCTTTGATTTTCCCTCGACAGCATTGATAGCATAGTCTAAATAAGTAAATTCAAATCAGAGGAAGAATTGTCACAAACACCAGCTTAAATACGAACTCGATCGTACAAAATTAATCAGAAAATAAACACACTCGCATAAACAAGCAATAACACAATCTTGTACATCCAACAAAAAAAAACAAACAAACAAACAACAACAACACTGCACGGAGACAATATGACTATGAAACCTCTTGAGTGGCATTTTCCTGCTGTGCTGTTTATCATGCTACGCTGGTGGCCCTAACTGTGGCCTATGAAGCAGTACTTTCCTGTGGGTACAGTTGTTATACTGTACAAGGTGGTTCTTCTTTTGAGTTTGTGGGTGAAAACCTAAATTGTGACTACTCAAATGAAAGCTACTAAACAGTGAATGAAAACCAAAACTACAGCCAGTCAACTGCAAATGTTTAGATACTGCAGTGAAGTTCTTTTCTGTGATGTTGTGTGTCTAACTGGTCAACGTGCCTAAAAAGCTTCACATGTCATGAAAATGTAAAAGATGGTTTAAGGTTCCTTTCTTTAGGGAATTAAAATACTGATCTTAAGTGTAAGTAATACAAACCTGAAGGTAAAGGAATGTTTTTAGGATTCCACGGTCCGCAAAAGTACACCAGGAAGCTAAAAACCAGAGCAAGCCCAGCCAGGATTCCAAGCGAAATGGACAAATAAGCAGTTGTGTTCCTGGATTCTGGGGAGAGAGAAATGATTAATTTGATTACAAATCAGTATTCATTTGAACATAACATGGTTAAAAATCCCAACTGGTAGGAGGTAGACCAGCTGGTTCCTTACAAGCGCGGCAAAGGATAGGAACTCGGGGCTACCGAGAAAAAACTCCGGCTAGCAGCCGGAGCGGGACTTGAACCTGGGACCTCCGGATTACAAGGCCGCACCCTAGCCGCTCTAACCCCTTGGTACAGCAGAACAACGGAAAAAGTCGAAGACTCTGTGGGCATATAATAACAAGATCATAAAGTGCTGTTGGAGCATTTCATTGCATTTCACTTATGATTTATTATTAACACAGCCTCTTTTCCAGGCCTAGTCTTGTGCTTATCAAGTGAGCCGTGCTGCCTGTCTGAGGCTTGGCACCGAACTCGAGGCGTCAATGGGTGACTTCACACTCGACCGCGCGACCAGGATGTTTAGGGACGAGGCTGATTATAACAGTGTTTTGTACGTCTGAGTCAATTTCAAGTTTATAAAACCGTTCTTATTTGCAAGCCTCGTAATCAATCAACCAAACAAATACAGAGCAACAAAATTCAACATGGTCTTCATATTTTTGAGCGTTTTCATTTCATTTTTTATCAGTTCAAAAAGCCCCAAATTTCAGTTGATTGATTATATTAAGGCAAGAGAAGATCCTGTCTTGATTAAGGCTAATCCAACGGAGTCATTTACTGCGTGCACCACATGCTACAGGCATACAGGATGGTAAGCCTGAGGATTGGGAAAAGGGTGCTATTGAAACAGACTCCAAACAGGTTTGCGATATTTTAATTTTAACATCAGAAAAGAAAACAGAAAACTTTAAGATTTCACTGTTTCAAAATGTCTCCATATAATCAGGAGATGCCTTCTTATTTTAGGGGAATGTCTTCATAACTCAACGTCGGTGGAAGTTCAGATTCGGAAAGACGCAGACAAAAATTTATAGGTCGCAGATTTTGATAGATAGATATTTTCGTGTCGAAGACTGAATTTACTTGAGCATACTGTAGTTAATTTAGGGACTGGTTATGAAACCTTGCCATGAAAATAATGGTGCTGTAATTTACGTTGGAAGCGCCGCGACCCGTGCACAATCCTTTGTTTTAATGTTCACATTTCAAACTCTATTGTGGTTTGTGCACAGTCAAGGCCAAAACCGTAAGAAAAACACATAACGAGCAAGTTTGTCAGGCTTCATAACCATTGCCTTTTATTACCTTTGACGAGCTATACCCTCATTTCGTCTGTTGGACCAATCACCTTATAAAATATTAGGTGCAGTACTTGTTGTTTTTGTGGTTTCTGCAATGATGTACTTGGTTTTTGGACATTTTTTAGGGGTTTAATAATTAAATTCGACGTACAGTTACAGGAGGATCCTCGTTTTAACCATTTAAGCCTCAATGGTGACCAGCTAACTTTTAGAAAATTGACTTTTGTTATTAAATTAAGCAGAAAAACTAACGCGGAGAGATTTCGACGTTTCGATGACATCCTGTCATCATTATCAACAAAATGAAGAAAATTTACATAGGTAAGTAGACAAAACTAAACTGAAAACAATAGTCTATTGCCGTTCTAAGCGAGTGAATCATCAAGTGACCTCACACAAAGGAAAACCAAAGTCAAGTGAATAATGTGGCACGCATTGAGTCTGATTGGATGTTAAGACTTGGTCTGTACTTCTTAATCAGGAGCATCTCGTATACCAGACAGTCCATCTTTCCTTGGCATTTCCTCAGAACTGCGAAATTCTTGGCTAAGTCAAGAGATCTAGGGCTGGTATCATGATCTTGTTGAAGATGTCTGCAAATGGATGAAGAACTGCGACAGTGTTCTTCAATTCTCTGAAAAAGGTGTCGAGTTGTGAGGCCTATGTATTCGGCATCGCACAGAGGACAGGAAAATTTGTAGACCCACTGTGTTGATTGATCAGAGAGGGCTTTTGTTCTTTTACGACAAGTGCATCACCCAGTTTACGGCTAGTGTAGATGGGCTGTAGAGGTGTTCCGATTCTGTTGCTAAGGTTGTTGAGTTGTTTTCTTAAGACGTCAGCAGACTTTTGGCCTTTGAATGGCAGCAGTATCCGCACAGGTTGTTCAACTGGCACCACAGGGTCCTCTTTTACCGGTCGGTCCGGTCCGACTGAAAATTGTCGTTCCATTTCCAGAAATTCCAATCCCGCTCCTTGTCACTACGCAATAGCCAAACTGGCGCTGGCAGGATGGTACTGAAGTCAATTTGTACAAGTCCAGTGTTTGTAAGCTTCTGACGCAAGACCTGAACATTCTCCATATGCACAGTAACGCACACAAGGCTCAGGGACACCACTGATTTGTTATGTTCTGCCTTTTATCAGTTTTTAAACACAGATTTTATATTCTCCGAATGTTGACGATGTTTTCCCTCGTTTTACTCTTTGCAATATGGGAACCTTACTGCTTTGACAGTCGATGCGAGATATGTCCAGAAAGGCAGACTAATGAGATGCATGAACTGTTTGATAGACATCATTTTGAAAGATTCTCTCAACTCGGGAAGGGCTTTAGAAATTCAAAAAGAAAAAAGGGGGTAACCACAAATCTTTTAGAGATAGTGAGAGTTCAATTTGGCAAAACGCGCTCTATATTGTTTTGTTCTTTAACGTTTTTTTGCAAATATTGTTGCTTAACTATCTCTGAGCGCGTGGTTACGCCAAAGTTTTTTTTTTTTTGGATTCCAACGGCCCTAACTGAGATGCTTTTCCCGCATCGGCAAAAGTCACAAGCGACGAAAAAATATTGCTGTATTAGGAGGCACTATCCTTAACAGAAAAAAACGACTGCTTTGTGGTCTGCAGCAGAACCGAATACTCACCCGCTTCCGTAGGGAACTTCAAGGTAGACGGAGTAACATCTGAAAGATTGAAGTAGAAAATGACTGCGATAAGTTAAGTTACAAAAATAAAAGGGAAAATGGTGTCCTTTTTTACATAACTTTTCTGAGGAGCTGTTACATGAGGCAAATTTTTCCTGCAACTTGCAACACAACGCCGCTACCAAATAAATCGCGGACGAAATTGCGCGTCTAACACGCCCTCATCGCAACTTGTCACACCACGAAAAATGAGTTGCGAGCTGCAGCCTAAAAAGTAGACAGGTATTCTACTTGCGTTGTAGCGTGAAATATTAGTTTCTCAATGCATCTTGCAACGTAATGCTCACGGCAGCAAGGAAAATTGCCGAATTTACATAACAATAAACAAGCAATAAACCGAATTTCTTTGTTGAATCGATTAGTCATCGGATGCTAGTGTAAAAAGTTGGCGGCTGTAAATTTTATCACAATACTTTGCAAACCTAACACAGCCATTAGGCATATGGAAAGCCAATTTTTTTGCTAATTTTTCCAGTGTATTAACAACATTGCGTATGCTACGTTTGAACTTTTCTGTCCGTTTTTATGTCATGTTTAAAACACGAGCAGCAGTGATTTATCGGGATTTAAGACCACGAGGCGCAGCCAAGTGGTTTTACACCCGATAAAACACGTGCTGTGAGTTTTTTGAACATCCTTAAAAAACATTCCTGGAAAAGCGTGTGTCAATACAGTTCATAACAATGACGCTTTTGTGAACGTTGTTAATTAGCGTACGAGAAGAACACTAACACTGCATAGTAACAAGGAGGAGGGTTATCGGGTTATAAAACCACTGCACGTGATGTTTTATCGACCTTTTTATAGGTCAATAGGCTTATGAATTATAAATGCATTTTTGAAGATTCGTACGTTAAGAATTATGGGTAAATGTACCAGTCTCCATCTTGTACAGTGGATTACATGGTTCGCTCTCGGTTTCCATCAACTTCGATGTAGTTAGCGGATAGAAAACTCAAAATTGCTGTGTAATTATGAAATGACGAGTTCAAAATGTTTCTTTTCAGTCCAAAACACGAGCTCTTAGCAGAAATCAAATGATGTCATCATTTTCAAACGGTAACTAGCGAGGCTCCGCTATCTTCTACTTTCTGATTATTCAGAAATATCAGGAAACAACTAAGTAATTAACCAAAACCGACTAAACAGAGCAATAAAATGATCAAAAAGTGTATGAGTGTGGAAAGTTGGAGAATTCACCTTTGGGAAAAAACTGAAAACATTAAAATTTTGACATTTTCTAATATCATATTTTGACAGCGATCGGCTAAGAAAAGACGCTGACAGGTTAAAGAGGTTTTATACCGTTCAAACAGGTACTTCTCTACTATGATTGGATACCAAGAATGGGTACTTACCTCGACCGAGTGTAGGATCAGGGCGTCTCCTCGAAAACATATTTAAGTCGATGTCTATTTCATTTTGGCTATAATTTGCAAACATTGGAAGAACAAACACCTACAGAAGAAAGGCGACAACATAAAGAAGTGTTCCTCGCATCGCCACATATTACGGTGAACATTGCAAAAGCGTGCAAGTACGGAAAAGTGCTAAAATTAATACCAAACAAAACGAAAACAGGTAAAACAGGTAAAATCACATCTAAAGATCTTGGTCATGTAATGTTGGATAATCCATGGTAATGGGGGTGGGATAATGATATGATATGATATGATATGATATGATATGATATGATATGATATGATATGATATGATATGATATGATATGATATGATATGATATGATATGATATGATATGATATGATATGATATGATATGATATGATATGATATGATGTGATGTGATGTGATGTGATACGATATGATTATGATTATGATATGATATGGTATGATATGGTATATGATGTATGATATGATATGACATGACCTGACGTGACCTGATGTGATATATGATATATGATATGATATGATATGATATGATATGATATGATATGATATGATATGATATGATATGATATGATATGATATGATATGATATGATATGATATGATATGAGTGGTTTTCACTATTAAGTGCTACCCTCTTTAAATAAAGGATTTACTCAGTGGAAATGCTAACGGTCTGTATCGCATTTTTTTCAACTTACCGCGAGGTTGACCTTTCTCTCCTCCCACCAAGCGGAGATTTTTACACTCGTTAGGTTCTTAAATGGAACAAAAACAGGTTTACTTTAATACAGATGAAGTTGAAAAAGGAGACGACAGACGCGTGTAATGAGGAATACAGCCATTCAGGGAGTACGATTATTTTGAAGCTGTTTTCAATTTTTAATTCTTATTCTATACATATAAATACGACAAATACTACAGCTGAATCTCTCTAGAATCTCAGAAAGTCGGGCCGTTTGTTTAGAAACCCATTCACTTCGGAAGTAAAATTAGGAGTTTTACAATAACTGTCAAAATGTTCGCCTCTGATTGGCTCGTAGATATTGTGTATAAGAGTACAGACAATAAAAATGTAAATAAAGTCAATAGCGCTTGAACTTTTTCCATTTTAATGTAAAAAGCAAATTGACGGCAGTTTTCTGTAGTTTATATTGTTTTATTAAATTCTCAGCCTCGGATATTGCATTTCTAGCGTTCTGATTGGTTCACTAAATCTCGGTTATCAGCTCATATACCGTACTTTGACCTTATATGGAAAACGAATGCCTTAGGTGTCGCTAAGCTAAATTTTTTTTTCCGGTGGGAAGCGAAAGTTTCATCGGAAAAATGTAGAAAAAAAAAGAAAGAAATACCAAACAATGCCATCTCAATATAACAAAAATAAAAGCCACAAAGTTCGGTATGGCACTATTTAATGGTACGTATCTCTGAAGTTTCCTTTAAAATCTTCAAAGTTGCAAGATTTTACGATTTTTAGATCACATAAAAACAACAATAACAACCGGTTACCTTACCGCCAAGATGGCTTGCAAATCCTGGCGGTAAGAGGTTAAAGCCAATCGAAGAAATTTCTTAGGAAGAGTTTTATGCCCGCCTTTATGTTTTTACGCATTTACGAGGACTTCAGGAAAAGTTCATCTATGAAATCCGTACGAGCAGCGGCCATAATGTTCGTTCCCGTCGCTCGGCACCACTCAGCAAAACATTTGCACAAATGTGCACAGCTCTTACGCTTCTCAAATAAGCTTGAAGTTTAAAAAACGTGCACTGAATGCTTGTCTAAGTGAGGTTGTACCTCGTACACTTGAACTTGCCTGAAGTGTTTTAAATCGTCCGCGAGGAATTCAGCTCAGCATGAAAAAAGTCGTCCTTGCCCTGATCTCTTCCTTCGCTCGGCACCACACAGCAGAACAGTTGCTCAAATGTGCCAACTATTACGCTTCTCGATGAGCTGGAACTTCAAAAGCACTTGAATGCTAGTCTCAGAAAGGTTATAATTCGTACATTTAAACGTTTCTTGAATTTTAGATGTCCGACTGTGTCCAAATTTCTTCGCTTTCGATTTTTCATTCAATTCCGTTTGCAAAGAGCTGCGCGTGTCATGTGATCATTACGTTTCGCGCGCTTTGGTCGGCGGTTGCCTCAACATCCGGTCGTTTTAATTTAAAGGAAATTTTTTCTTAAAATATAAAAATTCAGTAAACTTCAACAGCAATATCCAAACGCGGAAAATTTAATAAAACAATCATTCCATTCGCGCTTGTTGGATATGAGATTAGCTATAGCCAACTCGGCGCTTTGCGCCTCGTTGGCTATTTACCATCTCATATCCAACGCGCGCTCATGGAATAATTGTTAAATAGACCATAACAACATTTGGCAGTAAGACCACTCGCCGTTCCACTTGAGTTTTGAACACTTTATGGCCTAATTTTATGGCCTAAAAGGGCATTGATGGTTTGCATGTGACGTCATGGCGGCCATGGTGGTGGACAGGAAAAATGAGATTTTTCTCCTCTGGGAGTACCCTGCCATTTTTATGCAAACTTAGTGAACAAATGTTCTTTTGTTTGTCCACCAACATGGCGGCGATGCAAACCAGCTATAGACCATAGAAACCTGCTTTTGATTTGTTAATTATGCCATGATTTGAGCCCGTCGAATATATCCTTAAGTGCGACCATTCAAATTAAAGCTTTTGAGCAATACTTTCCTGTGGTGCTGTTTTTTATGCTGTACAAGGTGGTCTACTTTTGAATCAGCCTATGAAATCCTAAAGTGCGACCACTCAAATGAAAGCTACTTAGCAGCACTTTCTTGTGGTGCTGTTTATTATGCTGTACAAGGTGGTTCAACTTTTGAGTCTGTGGATAAAATTCTAAAATGTGACCATTCAAATGAAAGCTAAGGGGCAGTACTTTCCTGTGGTGCTGTTTATTATGTTGTACAAGGTGGTCTACTTTTGAGTCAGCAATACTTTCCTGTGATACTGCTTATTACGTTGTACAAGGTTGTTCTTACTTTTGAACTTATAGACAAAATCCTGGATTATGACCATTTAAATGAGCTACAGAGGAATACTTTCCTGTGATGCTGTTTATTATACTGTACCAGGTAGTTCTAACTATTGAATCTGTTGATAAAATCCTTAAGTGTGACCATTCAAATTATCGCTACGGAGCAGTTCTTCCCTTTCAATTAGGCCGCGCTATTCATTATGCTGTACAAGATGATATTATTACTTTCCGAGTCTTAGGATCAAATCCTAAAGTAACGAAGCTATTATTAAGCGCTTATCAAACGTAGTACCGTAGGTATTACCTTTAAAACGTAAGACGAGGCAACAACAGGTGATCCTGGAGGGCCATACGAAAGGCAATATCCTTTCCAACGTTGCGAGGAATCTGTAGAACAAAGAAATACATTCATCTCAAAAAGGTGTCATACGCCATTCAATTTGTTTTTGTACTGTTACAAAAGTAAGCAGTACTTCATCGCGGACAGTTCTGAAATATTCCCCAACACCCCTCACCAAGAACTGAAAAATGTCAGACCCAAGAAGTATTCGTATAAGAAACCTTCCAACCTCCTCCCCCAACCCCCCCCCCCCCCCCCCACCAACTTTCCCAACATTTCTACGGATTGTTGGGTTTGCTATTTTAAGCTGTTAGCTCAGTCCTTCAAGCTGAAATTTGAATTTTGAAAACCAAAATTTCCTTCAATTATAACAATCTTAGCTAAAATTACTATCCCCCCGGAAATGAGATCCTAAAATGCCCTATGAATGAACACAAGCCCTGAACTCGTAATTTAATATTCAGAATTTTACGGAACCTGAAACAAACCTCGCCCTGTAACATTTTGCCATACGAGATAACGAAGTAACTTAAAATCAAATGCTGTTTCACGAAATCTAAAAGGCCGCCTGCATGTGATTGGCCACATTGAAGTCTGCGGGAGCCTACGTTACAAGTCACGGTTTTCTGAATTACCTGTAAAAGGATTCCACGACACCCTGAGATACCAACTAGAGCTATTTTCTCTGTCATGGAAGGTGACGTTTAAATCGTTGATAATCCAGCGAGGATCGCTTTGCGCTTTTCTTTGACAAGCCACTGGAAAAAAAAAAAACAAGTAAGTCCACGCTCTGTTTAATAATTACTGAGACAAGTATTAAAGAAATTAAGTCAATTCTTTACTTAAGGAGGGTAGCACTAAATTGTGAACAACTAATAAACTTATGGCCCTCTGTCTAAGACTGAATAAAACTGGAAAATTACAAAGGAAAAAATAACAATAACAAAAAAGAGAATAGAAAACATTAGAAAATTAGAAAACAGAAATTTAACAAAATAGAAAAATACAATAACAACAACATTCTGGATAAAATTTTTAAAAGGGTTATCCAGTGAGCAGCACTTCTGCGAACTACTTGTGTAGTAAACTTTTTTGTTTAATCCTACGCGTTTCGTGTGACTAGCGCACACTTCCTCAGGGAGTTTTACAATACTAACAAGTATGCCTATATTTATACCTAGCACAAATAAGGGAATTTTGCAAATGATAAAAACACACCTGCGGATATGCGTGGCAAAGCTACGCCTGTATTTGCGTCCAGGAAATAGGCGGCAAGAATTTAAATGCGTGACATATTTTGAGCGTTACATAACTAGTTGGGGTCCAGAGTTTTAGCTAAAACTCTGGACCCCAACTAGTTATAAAATAGGCACTCGAAGGAGTGCATGTGGTTTCAGTTACCATAATGAAAAGTTATTGCCTGTGTTCGAGTGACCCTGAAAAAGGTCATTGTTAGAAAATGAAAGGGAATCTCTTCAAAGATCAATAAATTATATGTGACTGTTACATTTACTGTAGGGTTAATTTTGTCTGCTTTATTGACTACTTTTTTTGTGTATCAATGAAAAAGTTGCCAAGGTGGGGTGTAACTTCGGTAGGTGTATTTTATATGTTAGCAGGGTTCCAAATTTGTAGGGAGGTTCTTTTCCAAGTGGTAAAGGGGGATTTTTAGACTGCTATTACAGGTATCTCTCCAGCGATCACACAAGTTCTTATGTGTTATAGACCAAGCATGAACGAAGCTCAAGTCCTCCAGGTAGGTTTCAAACTATGATCTACCGGGAAACAACTCCGGCTAGCAGCCGGAGCGGGACTTGAATCTGGGACCTCCGGATTACAAGGCCGCACCCTAGCCGCTCTATCCCCTTGGTACAGCAGAACACCGGAAAAAGTAAAAGACTCTGACGATTGGGAAAAGGGTGCTATTAAAACAGACTCCAAACAGGTTTGCGATATTTTAATTTTAACATCAGAAAAGAAAACAGAAAACTTTATGATTTCACTGTTTCAAAATGTCTCCATATAATCAGGAGATGCCTTCTTTTTTTAGGGGAATGTCTTCATAACTCAACGTCGGTGGAAGTTCAGATTCGGAAAGACGCAGACAAAAATTTATAGGTCGCAAATTTTGATAGATAGATATTTTAGCGTCGAAGACTGAATTTACTTGAGCATACTGTAGTTAATTCAGGGACTGGTTATGAAACCTTGCCATGAAAACAGTGGTGCTGCAATTTACGTCGGAAGGGCCGCGACCGTGCACAATCCTTTGTTTTAATGTTCACACAACAGTTGAATATCTTAACGGGAACGTTTCTATTGGCCAGTTGCTCCAACACATTTCAAACTCTATTGTGGTTTGTGCACAGTCAAGGCCAAAACCGTAACAAAAACACATAACGAACAAGTTTGTCAGGCTTCATAACCATTGCCTTTTATTACCTTTGACGAGCTATACCCTCATTTCGTCTCTTGGACCAATCACCTCATAAAATATCAGGTGCAGTACTTGTTGTTTTCGTGGTTTCTGGACTGATGTACTGGGTTTTTGGACATTTTTAAGGGTTTAATAATTAAATTCGACGTACAGTTACAGGAGGATCCTAATTTTTTACCATTTAAGCCTCAATGGTGACCAGCAACTAAATGTTTCCTTAGAAAATCACAACTTGATCAGACAGGGAGGTCACGAGATCAAACGAGATGAACACATGCGTTGCCTTCCATTATGCCAAAATTTCCGGCAGTTTCGGTCCAGAAACAAATGGAACGCTTCGGTCCGGGTGGAAATTTTCCGCTCAGGGTGGTCCACTTCAAAAGGTGGTCCTCTTTGACCGGTCGGTCCGGTCCGACCGAAAATTGTCGTTCCATTTTCAGAAATTCTTGTTTCCAATCCCGCTCCTCATCACTGCCCAATAGCCAAACTGGTGCTGGCAGGATTGTACTGAAGTCAATTTGTACAAGTCCAGAGTTTGTAAGCTTCTGACGCAAGACCTGAACATTCTCCATATGCACAGTAACGCACACAAGGCTCAGGGACACCACTGATTTGTTATGTTCTGCCTTTTATCAGTTTTTTAACACAGATTTTATATTCTACAAAAGTTGACGATGTTTCCCGCGTTCTACACTTTGCAGTATGTGACCCTTATTGCTTCAGTTGAGAGTCGATGTAAACTAAATAATAAATATGGTTGGACCTTTCGTTCGACGTCGTTTCATTTTCCCTTAGTCAGTCCCACTGGTCTCTGGTCGGTCAGTCTGGTATAATGGAAAGCACTCATGATTGATATTTTAAAAGAATCTCTCAACTCGGCCAGAGGATTAGGAATTCAAAAAGAAAATTGGGGGTAACCACAAATGTTTTAGAGATAATTAACGTTCAATTTGGAAAAACGCGCTCTATATTGTTTTTATACTTTAACGGTTTTTTGGAAACATTGTTGCTAAACTATCTCTGAGTGCGTGGTTACGCCCAATTTTCTTTTTGGATTCCAACGGCCCTAACTGAGATATGCTTTTCCCTCAAAGTCACACTATCCTTAACAGAAAAAAAACCACTGCTTTGAGGTCTACAGCAGAACCGAATACTCACTCTTTTCTGTAGGGAACTTCAAGGTAAACGGAGTAATATCTGAAAGATTGAAGTACAAAATGACTGTGATGAGTTAATTTAAAAAAATAATAAGAGGGAAAATGGCGTCCTTCTTTACATAACTTTTCTGAGGCGCTCTTACATGAGGCAAATTTTTCCTGCAACTTGCAACACAATGCCGCTACGAAATAAGTCGCGGACGAAACTGCGCGTCTAGCACGCCCTCACCGCAACTTGTCGCACCACGAAAAAGTAGACAGGTATTCTACTTGCGTTGTAGCGCGAAATATTAGTTTTTCAATGCATTGATTTTGCAACGTAATGCTCACGGCAGCAAGGAAAATTGCCGAATTTACATAGCAATTAACAAGCGATAAACCGAATTTCTTTGTTGAACGATTAGTCATCGGATTATCCTAGTGCAAAAAGGTGACGGCTGTACATTTTACCACAATACTTTGCAAACCTAACACTGCCAATAGTCATATGGAAAGCCAAAATGTTTTGCCTAATTTGTCCAGTGCATTAACAACATTGCGTATGCTAGGTTTGAACGTTTCTGTGTGTTTTAATTATGAATTATGGGTAAATGTACCAATCTCCATCTTGTACGGTAGATTAGATGGTTCACTCTCGGTTTCCATCAACTTCGATGTACTTAGCGGATAAAAAACTCAAACTTGCTGTCTTATTTTGAAAATCAAATGATGTCACATTTTCGAGGGTCCACTATCTTCTACTTCTTCATTATTCAGAAATGTCAGGAAACAACTAAATAAGTAACCAAAACCGACTAAACGGAACAATAAAATGATCAAAAAGTGTACGAGTGTGGAAAGTTGGAGAATTCACCCAATGGAAAAAAACTGTTCGTGGCTTTTGCTGACAGGTTGAAAAAAGTTTTAAACCGTTTAAACAAGTACTTCTTTATTATGATTGGATACCAAGAATGAGGACTTACCTGGACCGAGTCTAGGATCAGGGCGTCTCCTCCGGTACGGATTTAAGTAGATCTCTTTTTCATTTTGGCTATAATTTGCAAACATTGGAAGAACAAATACCTGCAGAAGAAAGGCGACAACATAAAGAAGCGTTCCTCTCATCGCCACACATTACGGTGTTGCAAAAGCGTACAAGTACGAAATAGTGCTAAAATTAATACCAAACGAAATGAGAACAGGTAAAACAGGTAAAATCACATCTAAAGATCTTGGCATGTAATGTTGGATAATCCATGGTTATGAGGGTGGAGACGATAATGATAATAATCTGTAACAGTAATCTGGTAGTGGTAATGGCGATCAAAACGGGAATGATAACCATAACTTTAACGTTATGGTAATGATAATATATATATATTTAGCCAAGCCTAAAAGCGGAGCTCCACAACTCCTTTTTAATAGCATTTATATACATGCTACTCTGCTTATTGTATGAACGTAATAACGTTACAAATTCTTCATCCTGTCTTGGGTTATAAATAGCTTAAGTGCATATAAAGCAAACTTTTTACGCGTCAGCGGAAAATGTTTTGAACCATAAGCTGTTCTTGTTGATCGTGCGAGATCACATTGCTGAATTCCGATGACGTTCGAGAGCATAAAACACTTGTGAATGAAAAAATTACGCTCTCTCTCAAATATTTCTCCTGTGGAAACTATTAATGCATTTGTGTAAAGTTTGAAATGCGTACAATAAAGAAAATTTGGCTTCCACGTAATGTTTCCACGCGTGCAATTTGGCCGCTCGGATAAAAATAAAATATTTGTTTCAAAATTTATTACTTTTCCTCGTACAGAAATATTTATAGTCTCATAATAAACGTTACAAGAAAAGAAATAAAGGAAAAATAATGTCTGGTTATGGTTCGAAATATTTGAACGTTTGCTTTAAAATTAGGGCGTACTGTTTACAAATATGCACTGCGAATGACGAGCACAAAATGTTCAAAACAATAGGCCTTATCACGGTTTTCGACGCCATTTTGACGGGTAGGCAAACAGGCTTGAAATAAGAGTGTTTGTATGGGAATCCGATGTCAAATAATTTTCATAAAACATCGCTTCTGAAAAATTCATGAATTGGAAACTTTTTGTACTAGGAAAAGGATTTAAAGAACAAAATTGGAGGGATGTAGCTGTGACAGAAAGCGTCCAGTCGTGTTTTGAACTTTCCATACATTTCCCTGTATTTTTTCCCGCGAACTATTTTTAGTAGCAGCTCACGGCTGGTTCGCTATACAGACAAATGTATGGAAAGTTCAAAACACGACTGGACGCTTTCTGTCACAGCTATATCCCTCCAATTTTGTTCTTAAAAATTCTTTTTCTAGTGCCAAAAGTTTTCAATTCACGAATTTTTCAGAAGCGATGCTTTATGAAAATTATTTGACATCGGATTTCCATACAAACACTGTTATTTCAAGCCTGTTTGCCTACCCGTCAAAATGGCGTCGAAAACCGTGATAAGGCCTATTAATGACTCTAGGAACATTTCTCCTAAAGAAATAATTCTAGTCTCTTACTAAAATTTAAGAAAAGAATACAGGAAAAATAATGCTTGGTTGTGGCCCGAAATATTTCAGTGAGCGCTTAAAATTAGAGCGTGTTTACAAAACTTATGCGCTGTGAATTGCGAACGAATTACACAAGTCCAGCATAAAATGTTCAAAACAATTCATAACTCTGTGAGTATTTCTCTTACAGAAACAATTCTATTCTCCAAGTAAACGTTAACAAAAGGAGAATACAGGAAAAATAATGTTTGGGTGTGGCCCGAAATATTTCAGTGAGCGCTTAAAATTAGAGCGTGTTTACAAAACTTATGCGCTGTGAATTGCGAACGAATTACACAAGTCCAGCACAAAATGTTTAAAACAATTCATAACTCTGTGACTATTTCTCTTACAGAAATAATTCTAGTCTCTAAGTAAACGTTAACAAACGGAGAATACAGGAAAAATAATTTTTGGGTGTGGCCCGAAATATTTCAGTGAGCGCTTAAAATTAAAGCGTGTTTACAAAACTTATGCGCTGTGAATTGCGAACGAATTACACAAGTCCAGCACAAAATGTTTAAAACAATTCATAACTCTGTGAATATTTCTCTTACAGAAATAATTCTAGTCTCTCAGTAAACGTTAGCAAACGGAAAATACAGGAAAAATAATGTTTGGGTGTGGCCCGAAATATTTCAGTGAGCGCTTTAATTTAAAATTAGAGCGTGTTTACAAAACTTATGCGCTGCGAATTGCGAATGAATTTTAGAGAAGTCCAGCACAAAATGGTCAAAACAATTCATAACTCTGTGAATATTTCTCTTACAGAAATAATTCTAGTCTCTAAGTAAACGTTAGCAAACGGAGGATACAGGAAAAATAACGTTTGGTTGTGGTCCGAAATATTTCAGTGAGCGCTTAACAAGTTAGAGCGTGTTTACAAAACTTATGTGCTGAGAATACCGGTAGCGAATGAATTAGTGCAGTGCAACACAAAATGTCCCAAACAATTCATAACTCTGTGAATATTTCTCTTACAGAAATAATTCTAGTCTTGATAAACGTTAACAAACGGAGGATACAGGAAAATAATGTTTAGTTGTGGTCCGAAATATTTCAGTGAGCGCTTAAAATTAGAGCGTGTTTACAAAACTTATGCGCTGCGAATGGCGAATGAATTAGAGAAGTCCAACACAAAATGTTCAAAACAACGCATAACTCTGTGAATATTTCTCCTACAGAAATAATTCAAGTCTATAAGTAAACGTTAACAAAAGGTAAATACAGGAAAAATAATGTTTGGTTGTGGTCCGAAATATTTAAACGTTTACTACGTGTTTACAAATGTGCCCTGCGAATGAATTACACAAGTCCAACACAAAACATAACTCCGTGAATAGCTCTGTGAATGTTCAAAATGAATTTATCCACGAAAATTTGTCTTATGGCAACAATTTAAGTATTTGTGTATAATTTGTAAGAATAAGTATGTTAAATATGGAAAATTACCGACAGTTGCCTGCAAAAATGCATTTAATTTCTATGCGACTTGCGAGTTGCTTACTCACTCAGCTCACTACATGTTTGTTTTCAACTGACATTTCGCCTGTTTGTTCGTCGCTCTCGGAGTTCAAATTTGCTTATTAGTCGCCTGCTTTCTTGACATATGTAGTTTGACAACATATTCAACGAATACAAGAAATCAATATTCTTCAAAATTCTCTTTTGTTTTCTAAAAGAAGTAAGCCATCCCACTTCCCGCCGAAAAAACGCGGGTTGCCGCACAGGTTGAGTGTGGCATTTCACAATAGCTTACATTGCAGGGTGGACGTACGACGGACGGTCGGACAGTGACGTCATATCCAAAATTTTTCGCTTTCATGGGTATACCAAAATCTCTCATCAATGGGGCTCCGCGCGCGCGCCTCCGGAGCGCGGAGCTCCGCTAATGACAATGTGAGGCTGACGTCATTCGTCAGCTTTATATTTGATGATATGATATGATATGATATGATATGATATGATATGATATGATATGATATGATATGAGTGTTTTTCACAATATTTAGTTCTACCCTCTTTAAATAAAGGATTTACTTAGTGGAAATGCTAACGGTCTGTATTGCATTTCTTCTGCTTACCGCGAAGTGGACCATCCTCTCCTCCCACCAAGCGGAGATTTTTACACTGGTTAGGTTCTTAAATGGAACAAAAACAGGTTTACTTTAATACAGATGAAGTTGAAAAAAGGGGAAACGACAGACGCGTGTAATGAGGAATACAGCCATTCAGGGAGTACGATTATTTTGAAGATGTTTTCTATTCTTAATTCTTATTTTTTACATATAAATACGACAAATATTACAGCTGAATCTCTCTTGAATCTCAGAAGTCGAACCGTTTGTTTAGAAACCCATTCACTTCGGAAGTAAAATTAGGAGTTTTACAATAACTGTCAAAATGTTCGCCTCTGATTTGCTAGTAGATATTGTATATAAGAGTACAGACAATAAAAATATAAGTAAAGTCAATAGCGCTTGAACTTTTTCCATTTTAGTGTAAAAAGCAAATTAACGGCAGTTTTCGATAGTTTATACTGTTATGGACCATAAGGTGGTTCTGATAGGAGCACTCGGATTTCTTTTTTCCGAGTATGCCTGTGTCACTTTCTAGAATAATACATCATTCTCATTCATTCACAAGGCTGGAAATATACCATCACATTTATTTCATACACCACACGTTTGACATTCAAATTGTACCAGTATGCAGGATGTTTGTCCCATGAACCTACTTTAATGGCCTTAGCTCCCACAAGTCTCCTGTAGCTCAGTGGTAGAGCATCCGAACAAGTAATCGGACGACTCCTCAGAGGAGCACTCGGATTTCTTTTTTTCCGAGTATGCCTGTGTCACTTTCTAGAATAACACATCGTTCTCATTCATTCACCAGGCTGGAAATATACTATCACATTTATTTCATAAGGTGGTTCTACTTTTGAGTCTGTGGATGAAATTCTAAAATGTGACCATTCAAATGAAAGCTACTAGGCAGTAGTTTCCTGTGGTGCTGTTTATTATGTTGTACAAGTTGGTCTACCTTTGAGTCAACAATACTTTCCTGTGATACTGCTTATTACGTTGTACAAGGTTGTTCTAACTTTTGAACTTATAGATAAAATCCTGGAGTATGACCATTCAAGTGAGCTACAGAGGAATACTTTCCTGTGATGCTGTTTATTATACTATATCATCAAATCCTAAAGTGTGACCATTCAAATGAACTCTACTGAGCGGTATATTTTTTTCAATGAGGTCGCGCTATTTATTATGCTGTACAAGACGATACTATGACTTTCTGAGTCTTTGGATCAAATCCTAAAGTAATGAAGCTATTATTAAGCGCTTATCAAACGTAGTACCGTAGGTATTACCTTTGAAACGTAAGACGAGGCAACAACAGGTGATCTTGGAGGGCCATACGAAAGGCAATATCCTTTCCAACGTTGCGAGGAATCTGTAGAACAAAGAAATGCATTCATCTCAAAAAGGTGTCAGAATACCTCCGCCACTCAATTCTTTTTGTGCTGATACAAAAGTGAGAAGTAGTTTACCGCGGACAATTCTGAAATATTCCCCCACACCCCTCACCAAGAACTGGAAAATCTCAGACCTCAGAAGTATTCTTAAAAGAAACCTTCCACCCCCCTTCCCCCAAACTTTTTCCCCGAATATAAGCCTACGGATTGTTAGGGTTGGCTATTTTCAGCTATTAACTCTGTGCTCCAAGCTGAAATTTGAATTTTGAAACGCGAAATTTACTTCAATTATAACAATCTCCTCTCGCCTCGGAGATGAGATCCTAAAATGTCCTTTGAATGAGCGCAAACCCTGAACTCATAATTTAATATTCGGAATTTTACGGAATCTGAAACAAACCTCGACGTGTGACATTTTGCCATACGAAATAACGAAGTAACTTAAAATCAAATGCCGCTTCACGAAATCTAAAAGGCGGCCGGCATGTGATTGGCCACGTCGAAGTCTGTGGGAATCTACGTTACAAGTCACGGTTTTCTGAATTACCTGTAAAAGGATTCCACGACACCCTGAGATACCAACTAGAGCTATTTTCTCTGTCATGGAAGGTGACGTTTAAGTCGTTGATAATCCAACGAGGATCGCTTCGCATCTTTTCATGACAAGCTAAAGGAAAAAATTAATTTTTTTTACATAAATGAAAGAAATAAAAATCGTTGTGAAAAAGTTAAACGAAGTTAGAATGTTATAGACCGGCTCTAAAGACTGCGCTTTAATTATAGCTTTAAAGGTGCTGTGAGAGGTTGTATCCCTGACGAATTTTTGGTAGGGTTATCCCAGGACAATTTTAGCGCAGTCTGAGATACCATTAATCATTTTCCTCTTAGTTCATACGGGCACTGTTACCTTGCTGTTCTTCGCTCAATTCTCGACGCGTGCGAAGACGAAAAAGGGAGCCACTCCATGATATACCTAGAGAAGCAAAGCAAGAGGTTAGAAGTTTGATTCCACTCTTGTAGGTGTACTTTGCTTTTTAGGGGTAATAAACACAAAATGCGGGAGAGTTGTGGCTCCAAAGCCCTTTTATTCCACCATGATATGTCAGCTGTTTAGTACGAGCCAAAACGTTTCCGGATGTCATGCAGAAACTAAGCGTGGTCTTGTATACCAAGCCTCCGCTGAAAGGATAAAATTTCGGCACAACTTCTACATTAATTATGTATACATTTTGCGATGACTCAAACTCCATTCACACAGCCAACGAACTGATTGAGATATCATAAGTGGTCGTTTGGACGGCACCGAAAACCATGCACTGTAAACTTGGTTGTCAATTCATCGTATAGGATTTACACTAAAGTTTTGTTTTCCTCCTTAGGAAATTTAAATAAACGCCGCCCTCCGTTTTTACGCCTCGTTTTGAATGAACGATCCCACAAAAAGGAAAAAAAAAGTTTGCTTAATTTGTCCAGTGCCTTAACAACATTGCGTATGCTAGGTTTGAACTTTTCTGTGTGCTTTTGTGAGCGCTTTTAGGGTTTTCGTACGCTAAGAAGTATGGGTAAATGTACCAGTCTCCATCTTGTACGGTAGATTAGATGGTTTGCTCTCGGTTTCCATCAACTTCGATGTAGTTAGCGGATAGAAAACTCAAACTTGCTGTCTAATTGTGAAATGACGAGTCCAAACAGTTTCTTTTCAGTCCAAAGCACGAGCTCTTAGCAAAAATCAAATGATGTCAATGTCACATTTTCGATGGTCCGCTATCTTCTACTTCTTGATTATTCAGAAATATCAGGAAACAACTAAACAAGTAACCAAAACCGACTAAACGGAACAATAAAATGATCAAAAAGTGTACGAGTGTGGAAAGTTGGAGAATTAACCACAATGGAAAAAAAAGGTTCGTGGCTTTTGCTGACAGGTTTAAAAAAGGTTTTAAACCGTTTAAACAAGTACTTCCTTATTATGATTGGATACCAAGAATGAGGGCTTACCTGGACCGAGTGTAGGATCAGGGCGTCTCCTCCGATACGGATTTAAGTAGATGTCTTTTTCATTTTGGCTATAATTTGCAAACATTGGAAGAACAAACACCTGCAGAAGAAAAGAGATATGTCCAGGATCGACCTTGTTAGCAAAAATTTGCTAGCAAATTATTATCGCAATTGACGCAACAGAAATAATTGATGAAAAAATTATGTTACAAAGTCATTTACAAATATTGCAAAAATCGCAAGAGTAACAAATGTAACGAGATTCAAGACTTACAAAAAAGAAGAAGCCAAGAAGGGCCCGGAAATGTCCGCTAATATCGCAAAAATCGCAAAAGTAACAAGGATATTTCTTGCTTCATTACAAATATCGCAAAAATCGCAAGAATAACAAATGTAACAAGATTCAAGACTTAGAAAAAAGAAGAAGCCAAGAAGGGCCCCGAAATATCCGCAAATATCGCAAAAATCGCAAAAGTAACAAGGATTTTTCTTGCTACATAAAAACACCCGTGCCAAATATCGCAAAAATCGCAAGAAAAATGTAACAAGATTCAAGACTTACTTCTCGAAGCCCTACTTAACCATTTCCCTTTCTTAGTGCAAAATTTTGTTAAATTTGTCATTCTTGCTATTTTCGCCAATTGTTTAACTCAATCTTTTCACATAGCAACAAAAAGTCTTGTTATTTTTGCGATTTTTGCGAAATTTGTGGACTTCTAGATCTCGAACCCTACTTGGCTATTTCCCTTTCTCAGTGTAGAATTGTGTTAGATTTGTGATTCTCGCCATATTTGTTACTCAATCTTTTCACATAGCAAGAAAAAGTCTTGTTTCTTTCGCGATGTTCGCGAAATTTCCGGACTTCTCCAAGCCCTACTTGACCTTTTTTCTTGCTAAGTGTAGAATTTTGTTAAATTTGTCATTCTTGCTATTTTCGCCATATTTGTTACTCAATCTTTTCACATAGCAAGAAAGTCTTGTTACTTTTGCACTTTTTTGCGAAATTTGTGGACTTCTCTAAGCCTTACTTGAGCTTTTCCCTTGCTAAGTGTAGAATTTTGTTGAATTTGTCATTCTTGCTATTTTCGTCATATTTGTTACTCAATCTTTTCACATAGCAACAAAACGTCTTGTTAATTTTGCGATTTTTTGCGAAATTTTCGGAATTCTCGAAGCCCTACTTGACCTTTCTCTTGCTAAGTGTAGAATTTTGTTAAATTTGTCATTCTTGCTATTTCCGCCATATTTGTTACTCAATCTTTTCACATAGCAAGAAAAAGTCTTGTTACTTTTGCGATTTTTGCGAAATTTGCAGACTTCTAGGCGAAGCCCTATTTGACCTTTTCCCTTGCTAAGTGTAGAATTTTGTTAAATTTGTCATTCTTGCTTTTTCCTCCATATTTGTTACTCAATCTTTTCACATAGCAAGAAAAAGTCTTGTTGCTATTGCGATTATAGCGAATTTTGCGAACTTTTCGATGCCCATCTTGACCTTTTCTCTTTCTTAGTGTAAAATTTTGTTAGATTTATGATTCTCGCTATTTTTTGCCATACTTGTTACTCAATCTTTTCACATAGCAAGAAAGTCTTGTTTCTTTTACGATTTTTGCAAAATTTGCGAACTTCTTGAAGCCCTACTTGACCTTTTCCCTTGCTAAGTGTAGAATTTTGTTAAATTTGTCATTGTTGCTATTTTCGCCATATTTGTTGCTCTCCCTCTCAACATAGCAAGACTGAAGTGTCGTTACTTTTGCGATTTTTGCTATTTCTTCTATACTTTTCTAATAGCAGTTTTCTTTAAATCTTTTTTGCTAAAATTGCGAAAATAATTTGCTAACAAGATCGATCCTGGACAAACGCGACAACATAAAGAAGTGTTCCTTACATCACCGCATATTACGGTGTTGCAAAAGCGTACAAGTACGAAAAAGTGCTACAATTAATTTTTTAAAACAGGTAAAATCACATCTAAAGATCGGGGTCATGTAATACTGGATAACCATGGTTATGAGGGTGGGGTTGTTAATGATAATAATCTGGTAACATTAACCTGGTAGTGGTAATGGCGATCAAAATGAAAATATGGGAATGATAATCATAACTTTAACGTTATGGTAATGGTAATAACAATGTGATATGGTAAAACTATTGAGGCTGACGTTATTCGTCAGTGTTATATTTGATATGATATGATATGATATGATATGATATGATATGATATGATATGATATGATATGATATGATATGATATGATATGATATGATATGATATGATATGATATGATATGATATCATATGATATGATATGATATGACATGACATGATATGATATGATATGATACGATATGATATGATATTTTATGATAATTTAGTGCCACCCTCTTTAAATAAAGGATTTACTTAGTGGACATGCTAGCGGTCTGTATTGCATTTTATCAACTTACCGCAAGGTAGACCGTCCTCTCCTCCCACCAAGCGGAGAGTTTTACACTCGTTAGGTTCTTAAATGGAACAAAAACAGGTTTACTTTAATAGAGGTGAAGTGGGAAAAGGGGAGACGACAGACGCGTGTAATGAGGAATACAGCCATTCAGGGAGTACGATTGTTTTGAAGATGTTTTCTATTCTTAATTCTTATTCTAATAAATATAGAAATGACAAATACTACAGCTGAATCTCTCTTGAATCTCAGAAAGTCGGACCTTTCATTCTATATATAACCCATTCACTTTGGAAGTAAAATTAGGAGTTTTACAATAACTGTCAAAATGTTCGCCTCTGATTGGCTCAAAGATATTGTATATAAGACTTCAGACAATAAAAATGTAAGTAAAGTCAATACCGCTTGACTTTTTTTCTATTTTAATGTAAAAACCTAATGAAGGGCCGTTTTCGATAGTTTATACTGTAATAGTTATGGACCATAACAAAATTTGGCAGTAAGATCACTCGCCGTTCCACTACCGAGCGGTAAATTTTTTTTCAATGAGGTCGCGCTATTTATTATGCTGTACAAGATGATATTATGACTTTCTGAGTCTTTGGAACAACTCCTAAAGTAATGAAGCTATTATTAAGCGCTTATCAAACGTAGTACCGTAGGTATTACCTTTGAAACGTAAGACGAGGCAACAACAGGTGATCCTGGAGGGCCATACGAAAGGCAATATCCTTTCCAACGTTGCGAGGAATCTGTAGAACAAAGAAATACATTCATCCAAAAAAGGTGTCAGAATACCTCCCTCACTTAATTTTTTTTGTGCTATTACAAAAGTGAGTAGTACTTTACCGCGGGCAATTCTGAAATATTCCCCCACACCCGTCACCAAGAACTGAAAAATCTCAGACCCTAGAAGTATTCTTAAAAGAAACCTTTCATCATCTTCCCCCCCTAAAAGGCCACCTGCATGTGATTACACATCGAAGTCTGCGGGAGGCTACGCTACAAATGCAAGTCACAGTTTTCTGAATTACCTGTAAAAGGATTCCACGAAACCCTGACATGCCAACTAGAGCTATTTTCTTTGTTGTGGAAGGTGACATTTAAATCGTTGATAATCCAACGAGGATCGCTTTGCGCCCTTCTATGACAAGCTACCGGGAAAAGAAACAACTAGTAAGTGCACGCTCTGTTTAATAATCATTGAGACAAGTATTAAAGAAATTAAGTCAATTCTTTACTTAAAGAGGGTAAATATTGAACAACTTATAAACTTACGGCCCTCTCTCTAAAACTGAATAAAACTGGAAAATTACAAAGAAAAAAATAACAATAACAAAATAGAAACTAGAAAAAATTAGAAACTTACAAAAGAGAAATTTAACAAAATAGAAAAATACAATAACAACAACATTTTGGATAAAAAAAAATTGAATATTGAGAACTACGAATAAAAATGCGGCAAGGCTAATAGTTCTTTTAAAAATTTATCTCTGAGGGCACGTTTAAAAGAAATAAGAGAAGCTCTTTTCTTAAGGTGAGAAGGTAAACTATTCCAGATTTGCACAACTTGAACTTAGAATGAGTTTCCACCTTCTTTGCCCTGTTATAACGTGGACAAATAAAATTAGATTCGAAAATCTAGTACTCCGTGTGATCCGTGAGCTTTTCAGTTTAACAGAATTTATAAGATAATCAGGAAAGGCAAGCTGTGTCCTCAGTCTTGTAAAGAATAGAGCACTGGGCTATTTTGGTCTCAAAGTAGAAAGGTGGCCATTGCAAATGATTCTCTTGTGAAAGTCTTCTAATGCTATATATAGTAAAACGCGGAGCCAGGAAAGGGTGTCCTCTTTCATTCTTTTTCTTTTGATCTTCTTCTTCTTGTTTTTGTTTGATCAAAACTATACAAATTCTTAACTAAAGTACTTTCGCTCAAACATGAAATTGCTCTTAGGCCCGGTTCAAACGTCGCATTTCACATGTGCCGAATATAATACATAAATTATAGTAAATTATTATTATTCATTTTGTAACCACAATCCGTAAATGCCATGCGCAGAAGAGTATAACCAGCACTTTGAAAAAATGGCGGGAGCGAAGGAATGTGCCGGTTCATGCTTTTTTAAAACAAAATATACTTGTTTGACGTGCAGCAGTTATTATTGTATGAGGCGCCCGGTGTTTGAAAGTGAAAAGGACACTCCTGGGTGGAAAGAGGGAAAATCTGTGGCATATTGTGAGACGTGCTTCAATAAAACGATGAAAAGGCGCGGGTCGAGTGAAGGTCAAGATGAGTCATCTTGGCCTTAACTCGACCGGCGCATTCGTCAACTAGTAGCACGGACACAAAGACATTGGAGGCGGACGGAGTTAAATTCGGCACCATTAAATTCGACGTCTGAATCAAATGCCGCGTTTAATTATTCTAGTCGACTAGAATAGGAGTTGTATTCGGCACATGTGAAATGCGACGTTTGAACCGGGCCTTAAATCGTTAAGAATAAAATATCATGTGATTTGCTTTGAAGCTCCAAAGTGCTTATTACTATATTTATATTGATGATGACTACCAACTGAAATTAAAAGTTATTAAACATTATCTTTGAATAGAAAAGTAAGAGGCCAAATGCTAGTGGCTAGCTTTTAAACGAACTCATACTTCCACATTTCATTTCTCCTACCCTTATTGCCGGAGAGTTGTGGCTCCAAATCTCTTTGGTCGCCGAAAAAAGGCTCCTTCGGAATTCGAATGAAGTTAGAGACAAGGAAGATAGACAGAGATAGAGAAAGACAGACAGACAGACAGACAGACAGACAAACAGACAAAAACCAAACAGAGAGATAGACAGAGAGAACACACAAACATGCACACAGACAGAGAGAACATTTCTGGGACTTTACTACGGAACACTATGCACGTTTTACGTTTGTCTATGCCTCAACTAATATTCTGCTCAAATGAGCTTACAAAAAAAAGAAACATAAATGAAAGAAATAAAAATCGTTATGAAAAAGTTAAACGATGTTAGAATGTTATAAACCGGTTCTATAGCTTTAAAGGTGCTGCGAGAGGTTGTATCCGTGACGAATTTTTGGTAGGGTTTTCCCAGGACAATTTTAGCGCAGTCTGAGATACCATTAATCATTTTCCTCTTAGCTCATACGGGCACTGTTACCTTGTTGTTCCTCGCTCAATTCTCGACGCGTGCGAAGACGGAAACGTGAGCCAGTCAATGATATACCTAGAGAAGCAAAACAAGAGGTTAAAAGTTTGATTCCACTCTTGTAGGTGCACTTTGCTTTTTAGGGGTAATATACACAAAATGCCGGAGAGTTGTGGCTCCAAAGCCTTTTTATTCCACCATGACATGTCAGTTCAGTACGAGCCAAAACGTTTCCGGATCTGAGCCAAACTATGCAAACCTGTTCAGATTTATGTCATGCAGAAACTAAACGTGGTTTTGAAGACCAAGCCTCCGCTGAAAGGACAACAGTTCCGCACAACCTCCACATTAATTATGTATTCATTTTTTGATGACTCAAACTCCATTCACGCTCGCCGTTTTTTAAAGAGGATTACTATCACACTGGTGTATGTATGATTAATGTATGGGGCTGTGCAAAATCTTTCCAGCCAACGAACTGATTTCGATATCATAAGCGGTCGTTTGGACGGCACAGAAAACCATGCACTGTAAACTTGGTTGTCAAATTCTTCGTATAGGGTTTAGACTAAAGTTTTGTTTTCTTTCTTGGGAAATTTAAATAAACACCGCCCTCCTTTTTACGCCTCGTATCGGATGAACGATCCAACAAAAAGGAAAAATTTCAAAAGCGTTTGTTGAGGCATCAGCATCAGCATGAAATATTCAAATTCAGAGAAGTTGGAGCATGCAGTATGTAATGAGTGTCAGTATTGTTTTTTGGTTTTGTTTTACATAGTAGAAAATTATAAGTGATATATATTTAGCGATGATTACCTTTGTTATTTTCATCAGCACATCTTTGGTCACAAGAAATGAAGGATGATTCCTAACAAAATAAAAACAAACAAATTAGGAAATTGAGAAAAACCAAACTTCTCAGGTTGATTTGCATCTTCCGCGAATTAATTTCTTAGTATGGGGTGCCTTGCTAACTTCATGATTAAAATCTGAAACATGTTGAGGCATAGGAACTATTATTTGACGAACAGGATACAGCTGGAGCGCCCTTGTTCGTGGATATGTGACGTGGAGAAAATTCTTGGAAAAAGGGGAACTTCAGTATTCAAGCAAAGCAAGTGTTTGTTTTTACGCAACATTACTTTTTCTCAGAATCCAAACAAATGTTGCGTGACACAGAGCATAAAAGGAAAAAAGAACAATTGCTTTGCGCATGCTCAGCATGAGTCACGCGGACGGTGTTTAGCCTTTCAAAAATTAGTACTCCTCAAATATTTAACAATAGGATTCCATCCACGAGTCATATTATATGATTCGATTTACAGGGAAGGCTGTAACAAGTGCCTTGTTCTACCTGGTATGCGACACTTACTCTGACGATGAATGGTATAGAAATTTCCGTATCTCCAGGAACACGTTCCATTTCCTTGTTGGTGAACTGCGAATGGACATGTAATACGTCAAGATACTGTAATGCGGAAGGCCGTTGAAGTGAGGAAGAAGATTGTCTTGTTTCTATATTTTATAGCCTCAACTGACGGATATCGAGCTCTAGCCAATCTATTTCGGGTTTTTTCTATTTGCATTCGTGAAGTTGCAGATGCTATCTTAAAAAATTTGCCTCACCTGGCGTTTTTGTCTTTTGGCGACCTCGCAACCTCTATTAAAGAAGCTTTGGATGGTTTCCGAACTAAATATGTTCAACAACATCTCAATTTCTTCATCAGAAATTTCTATACCATTCATCGTCAGAGTAAGTGTCGCATACCAGGTAGAACAAAGCACTTGTGCGTTGCTTCTGCCCAATTGTTCTTTCCACAGTGGAGGGCCCGATCACGAATGCTAGAAGAACTAACGTGAACTTAAATTTTCGTTTCCCACGAAATCTTTATTCCAGGCATATTTTGGTTTCACATTGCTTCACTTGAAGAGACGATCGACTTGATTTCCTTCTGGACAGCAAACGCGACAGATAAAGTGACAATCCATCGTCCGTAGCCATATTGCTTCACGAGCATGTGCGCTTTAAACGAAATACACTGATCTACTGATTCATGCGGGCTCAATCATGACCGGTCCCTAAAATGTTGTAAAATGTAAACAGCCCTTACCGTTCCACCAACATTTGGAGACCGGTGCCTCTTTTTATCGGAGCCGTTCCCTGATATTTCTCGTATAAACGGTCAAAAATTGTTGGACCGGTTGTTGTTTCTATCCGAGCAATTCCTCCTTTTCTGTCTTGTAAACGCCCCTCAAAATTGTTTGCCGTTCGTACTGCGTTCGTGACCGGCAAAACCATCTCGCCTGAGATCATTTTCGATTAATTTTCCCAAGAATGGGTCAAATTCGCGGAAATTCATTCAGAATTGCCACGATAGTGTCATTGTGAGTGCCCTTGCGAGTACATTTAGTTTATCAGCCGGACAAAATAATTAATGCTATGTAGTATACTGAGCGCTACAATCGGGAAAAGCATAGAAAAGCGACGCAAGTGATCGAAAGAACAATTTCAGAATTTGGCCATCGGAGAGCGCTGCAATCGGGATAAGCCCGAATGAAGCAACGATCGAACTAAAGATCCTTTTGTATTGCTTGTGTCTAATCATTCTTTGGTATCGTGACAAGAACACGAAGGCTGGATCAAACCGAGTGGTGTCAAAACACATTTGTTCAAATATTTGGCTTTGACCCACTCAAGACCCAAAGGACGAAATTAAAAAATCTCAAATGCCATTATTTTTCAGTTTGCAAAATTGTCCGCGTAAGAAGCGTTCAAAAACTGCCACTATTTGTATTTTCCTTCGTAACAATGACTGAAAACTTAACTACATCACAAGATTGAAGGACTCAGCGTAGTATTTACTTGTTAACATAAATACCTAATGGCTGTACATGCAGCTCTCACCTTATCATTCGTGAGCTGGATTCGAAGCACACGATCGCCGCACAGACACAAACGATGCCTTGTGGTTAAGGGTTTCGATCGATGTGCATCTAGTGTCAGCTGCATTAACAAAATCAGTAAAGGAACTCGAAAGGCCATTTCACGGAGGTGTTACACCATAGTGCGTACAACTAGAGAAGGAGATCTGAAAATTAAAACAAAGTTGCCGTTTAATATGATATCATCTTCCGACTGACCACATCCGCGTTCCGCACGCTGAAAAGCGATACAGTACTGACGTCTGTTAGCACTGAGTTATTTCTCGCACTGTAGTAAATCAAAATGGTCGGAAAATCGTTCTAAAAGACAAACAAACAAAACTGTGCATCAAACCGTCTGCACAGGTTTCGATTACAGTGATCTTAATTTCCTCAGGTGTTGTCCGAAATTGAAAGTACGCTCACTACAGTATTGTAACCCCGACAAAACAGACAAAGGGCGATCCAATGCCAGCATCTCTCTCACCTGATTGCCACTTAATAAAACCCTTTCTCTGGTACCTTCCGTTCTACCAAAAAATCTCCAATTTTAAGCGAATTTCTTCTCCTTTAGCCGATAGCATTCACTGCATACAATAAACCAAAGGTATCTCTGAGCGTTTCGAACGAGTGGCTTTGCTTATGATTATCACGTTACATCCTTTGCTATGCGGAAGTCGTATGATGCCTCATGCCTGATCTGATTTATTAGATGCAGTTTTTCATTTATATTTTGATTGTGCCTTTGCATATTAGGTTGTTGGATTTAGTCCAGTTCCCTTATTATGTGTCCCTTCCTGTATTTTTTTTTAAAAAAAGCTAGGACAGGTGATCGGTTTCACGTTTCCCTCCAAGACGTTTATCAGGTCTGAAATGAAAGCTTCTATACTAGTATATGCACCCTGGAATTGTTTCTTTGTGATACTGGTTACTAAATTAATAAATGGATGATAAATACATAAATAAATAAATAAATAAATCTGAGCTGATTTTCCAGAAGGTGGCTACAGAAATTGACGTTTTTGTTACCTTTTCTTAAAATATTTATTTATTTATTTATTTTTAGCGTTTCTTATTGAATTTCACATCAGTAACTTAATAGATTACAATGGTCGTTAGCAAATATTTATAAAACCAAAATATTTTTCTACTACCCCCCCCCCCCCCCTCCCTCCCTGATTTGCTAACCTAGCCCCACTCTCTCTCAAACGTCTTCTAACCGCGCAACGATTTGGCTTTGAATTCGGCGCGCGCTCTGAGATCAGAACTAAGTCATTAGACATAGCGTTTCGTTTGGCTTCCTGAAGCAAAGTTTTCCTGAGGACATCATTAAGTCTAGTGAGGGGAGAAGTCTTACGAGTGCAGTTTCTGCCTCGTACTAATATGCTTGCTACCAATAGTCCTCTTTTAAGCTAAACGAGTAATTTTCAGTTACTCGGGCTTGGACTATTAAAGGCTTGTATATTGTGGGCTTTGCTTGAGGAGGTGACAGTCTTTGGCTTTAAAAAGTAGGTCTTAGGGATGAGTTCTTTTCGGGCAACGTGAAATTTTCGCGAATTGTTTACCCAGCCAAAGACTTAGTATATTTTTGTGGTGGAAAAGGGCGCTAACCCTTCCCTTTTCAAATGTTGATTTTAACATCCGGGATATAAGCTGATATGGAAAACACTAGCAAGAATGGGCAAGAATTTTCTCTTCAAGAAGCGTGAGTTTGAAAAGCTATTCTATTATTTTTCGCCGTTATAACTGTAGCGTTGTTAGGCTAGTCATCGATTAGTCGAGAAGTGCGATTTTGGTCGGATTTCCGGACTCAATGTCATAAATAATTTCCAGATGTTCGTTCGGCGTGATTCTCATTACATCTTGAACTTATAATTAACACGGAAAATCAATTTAAAACGCTGGTTTGCCCCGATTAAGCCGATTCTTTTGTGGAAGGCTAGTCTTGAGTACTTAAAGACCGGGTTTTGGTTGAGATTTAAGATGCGTTGGCGCTGTTAATAATTACCAAGTGTCACACTTGTTTAGTCGGATCACAGGTCATGTCTCATTTCACTCGGGTGTCAATGTCACGTCTAATTCCAAAGAAAAGCCCCTCTTTTCTCTTTCATAGTATTTCCTGACCTTACTTTCTTGTGATGAACCGTAACTGGAGTATTGTTAATGACTAGCATATTCCTTCAGCTTAGAAAGTCTCAAAATGTGCTCAATTTCTGTAGCCACCTTTTTGAAAATCAGCTCAGAAATAATCTGAGTAATAATAATTAAAATACTTATATAATAGTAGTCGGTAGAGTAATGTATAGCTATGAATAGTAATGATATGATAATAATAATAATAATAATAATAATAATAATAATAATAATAATGTGCTAGGCGGCCGGTCGAAAGAGACATGACAGAGATTAGTGTGCGATCACTGGTTGGGCGGAAGACTACTCAAGTCCTAGAGAAAATGCGGAAGGCCGTTTTATCGGCGACGCTGAACATTGCAAGAACTTTCAAAATAGTAACATGATGTTTTATTCTACCAAGATTGATAGACCAGCCATGAATAGACCAGCTGTGATTTTTATACATTTTTATATAAACTGTGACTTTTAGATAGTTTTATATATTTTATATTTTTAGACTATGACATTTATATATTTTTATATATTTTATATTTTTTATATATGTATCTATATTTTATTGATTTACTCACGTGCTATATTAAGTTTCGCTTGGCTCAGAGGTTACGCTACGCGCCCTGTGCTGCTTCTTATACTGTGCATACAGATAGTTTTACTGCGCATAATAATAACAATAATAATAATAATAATAATAATAATAATAATAGTAGTAATTTGACAATAAAAATCTGCCATAAAATATTGCAAAACATAGCACGACGTTTCGACGTTTCCAGAACGTCATTATCAAGTGAAAGTAAAATAATAAATCCGGTGTATATAGTAAAAAGATGAATAAATTGAAAGCTAAACAAAGAGTTTTGCTCTAATGGACTCGCTCTGGGAGTTTAAATTGGGTCTAATTGTTCTTATGTACAACATTTCATAAACAAAGACAATCCCATTTCGTGCTACGCTTCTTGAGCATTCTAAATTGGCTCTCATTGAGTAAGCTAATCTTCCCATGGGCATCTCTCAGGTGGCGACCAATGGCAGAGTATCGATGATCAGCAACGCGTTGAAACAAATGGTGCGTCGTATATCCGACGTAATTTGAATCACACAAATCACATTAGACAAATCACAGTAAACAAGGCTATGCTGATTTACGATGCATGGTTTGATCTCTTTAAGCTGTAGGTCTTGCTCAAGTTTCTTGCTGCTGTAGATTGGTTGTACACCAATGCCGATTTTTGAACTGCGATCACGCATTCGCCTCTTGACCATGTTCGCTGAGACTTGATCTTTGAACAGAATACTGACTCTTAAAGTTTTATCAGATTTTGTCTCAGCCTCTGGTGAAGAGGAATTATCACATTTGTCGATGATACCATTCACCAAAGAACTGGGGTAACCAAGGTGATGAAACATAGATTTTAGATGCATACATTCATCGACGAATGCTTGATGCGTAAAGGACAATTCCTTTGCACGATGAACCATTGTATCGATAAGACACTTCTTGTAGCGCAAATCGGTGTGACTTTGAAAATGAAGTAAAAGGCCCGCATTCGTGGGTTTACGATAGACCTGCGTCTCCAGCTTATTGCCGTTCTTTCTTCGTTAAGTACACTCACTTGGGAGGTTGATTGGACGCATCTCGACATGCCTTAATGTGACAGCGTGATGCTGTTAGTGAGTTCATATGTGCTAGATGCCTTAATGTGACAACGCAATGCTGTTAGTGAGTTCATATGAGTCAGTATGTGACTGTGCATCCGCGCGATGCGGTTCCAGTCGATACCGACATTGCACCCTTGCTCACTATAGAGTCTCCAGTAGCTCAGTGGTCAGAGCATCCGACTAGATCAAGGAGGGTCATGGGTTCAAATCCCACCTGGGACTCGGATTTTTTCCGAGTCCTCGTTTCTCCCTAATTCACATCTAATATCCTAATAATAATAATAATAATAATAATAATAATAATAATAATAATCTCAAAAAGCACTTATCTACAATTGTTCCGAGCTCTTTACCACGTAACATGAAATAGACAGCAACGAATATTCATACTAAATGAATCAGCCATATTTTCACTTAGGATCACTGTAATGATCTATATGCAGGTTTCTAATTGTTGTTCAGCGTAAAAAGCAGCCTATTCAGTTTGTCTTGCATTCAGTTTTTTTAATTTGTTTCCTATTCTGTACACCCGCGAAGGGAGGGGTACTCCCCCCGCCGACTCTTTCACACGCAAATCCCTTATGCGCATTTGTCACGAAATATAAACCCAAAACTTGCGATATAATTTCAACGGTTATTGGTTTTCACTATGAATGTCTGAGGGGGCTAGTTGGAGGGTCAGCGTTTTGTCGAAACCCTAAAGCAGTCCACCTTACTTTACGGAATGGCTGTTCTAAGTGGGATGTGCTACATGGTGTAGCGTCAACTGTTAGATCAAACCTGAATTTCCAGGTGGGGATGGCCTCCCCTAAAAACGACTGCGTGGGAGGCTATAAGGTTGGGAAAGCAGGAATTTGTTTGCATTATTTAATTAGCTATTGTAATAGGTGGGATATTAGATAGAAGAGATTAATATACGTACATTTGAAGGGGTGCGTTGAATAAGGCCCTATGTGACTTGATATAAGGTCAAATTCTCCTTTTATTTCACAAGCGAAAACAAGAAAATTTGGAAGGAGATTCTAGCAGTTTATCAGAAGTTACTGAGTGCTTTTTCCAGGCACCCCTTCATTTGTTTTGTTCGTGTGGCTCTCTATTAACCATGGATAAACAAAGTATGACTGACTAAGTAAGGTTGCTGAAGTGTGAAATGACTATGTTAGAGAGCCCCATTAACCCTTTAACCCCTAATATCAAAGAACAAATTCTCCTATCTTGTCCGCATACTTTTCTTGTAAAAGGTATTGGGAAGAACATTGTATAAAATATCAAGAAAATTCACCTTGGGTGATCATATCCTTAATTATCATGTTGTATATTAAGGCGGGGCTCTACCTGAATTTGAGTGAAATTTGAAGAGGTTTTAAGACTGGATGGAAGAAAGAAAATGATTTTTGGAACACTAACAGACAGTTGATACCCACGCAAGAGCACCCCAGGTTTCTAGTGGACTAACTTGGTATCCGTCTATTAATTATTAACTACAAATTCTAATTTTAAAACTTCACTCAATCTTCAACATTTCTTATTTCTTTTAGTTTTACCAATCCTTCAAGAAAAATTATTTCCTTCCAAATATACCTAAAAATCACCCAAACATTCATAAAACACCCCAAATCATTGATTTGTGCAATGAATGGAGGGTTTTTGTATTGCTTGAAATGCGAACAAGATATTTCCATTTGACCGATTTTAAGCGGCGTGAAAACGACTTTCAGGTGAACCCCCACCTTAAAGAACTTGATAGATGTATACCGTCAGTCAGTGACACATGCATACTCCGTAAAGAAAACCGAGCTCTCTCAACAGGAGTCTCCTGTAGCTCAGTGGTAGAGCATTCGAACTAGTAATCCGAAGGTCTTAGGTTCGACTCCTGCTGAGAGAACTCGGATTTTCTTTTTCTGACTGTTAAACTCATCGCCAATAGTGAATCTGGCCCCAGGTTGTCAAGTGCGACTAAAGCCACGGTCAAACTGACGCAACATTTGACGTAACAACACGCGACATCTCTACTTCCGTATGTTGCAACTTGTCACGTTTGGGGTGGGGTGGGGTGGGGTGGGGTACAGACGCCGTTTGCTGCCGGCAAGGCTGGTGGGAAACAAAAGAAAGAAACGCGTTCGATTATTTTGCAACGTTGGTCGATTAAGGCCCGAGTACAATCCTCTTCCAGTTTGCGGCCGTTGTTTCTCATTTTTTCGATGCTGTTTCCGTTACTTTGAGGTGGATTGGGTTACTGCCCAGTAACCTGAAATGTATGTGCGGCCATAAAGGTATGGTTTTTGAGCCGTATTGCTCTGGATAGGGTGTAGATTTTAACTTCTTTGCTCTGAAAATGGATTCTAGAAACCGCAGGTCTGAAAATGTGTATAAATTTTAAAGGCCAGGTCTGTAAAAGGGTACCGGAAAATTACTTTGGTATGAAAAAGGGTCAGAGTTTCGCGAGTCCCCAATCCAACTAGACTGACTTCTTACTGTGCCTTTCAATGACATGCGGAATCAGAAGTTTAAGATTCAACCAACCACTGCCGTCAATCACTGCAGCGGACCTCTTAGAAAACAACGCTTGGATCAACGGGATCAAAATGTCATGTTCGTGCGCTGTGATTGGCGGATTTCGATCCACTTTGTCGGTTTCTGTATTTTTGCGGTCAGCCGGTTGCCGCCGTAATTATGATTGACAGCAGTAAAAAACACAGAAAGTAGAAAGTAGAGTACAAGAAGATACGCCAGACCGCAAAAAGGCTTTTTAAGGTATGCTGTGTTGTCTTGAAAAGAGAAGAATGCGTTTCAATTTTTTTTTTCGTGGCTTTATTGAGATGTTTACTTACGGTTAATACTTGAACCGAACTTAATGTCCTTATTTCAGTTCGAATCCAAAAAAATTGGTACGGAATGGCATAACATGTGGATAGTGCTGTGCACGCGCTGCGGACCTGTTTGTTTACGGACACTCACTCACTCGCTCGCTCGCTCACTCACTCACTCACTCTTACATGACTGAAGACCCACAAAAACTATGAACATTTTTATAAAACTTGTATGGAGAAAATAGAAAATATCAGATGAATTTTTTCCAAAAAGAAATAAAGAAACAGCTAAGTGGCTAAGTCAATTTCCTTCGGGTTTAGTTTTAAGGGAAAGCTAAGAAAATTGACTTCAAGCAAGATATCATGTTTCCCTGGCATAAAATTATCGAAGGAAATGAAGTGTCCTCAATTTTTCTATTCGTACTGTGTTGGAGTGGCCTATTTACATGAAATGGTTTTAAGTATCATTCTAGCGGTACCTATCCCCCTCAAGATGGAAGGGGGGGGGGGGGGATTAGTGTGCCCTTTTTTCCACATTTTCCGTCCCGGGGATCGAGCGTTAGTCTGCCCGGGGCATTTAATGGCTTCGTAATTTTCAACTCCGCACAGCATTGTTGCTTCATTTCGATTATAAGTCCATCAGCAAAGGCAATACGCATACGGAGGACATAAATGCGAACGAACGTTCACTGGAACAATACTGAGAAATACGACTTATCGGAGACTGTCCCAAAAGCGAGCAAATCAACTTCTTTTTCAACTGTACTGAGAGGCATTTAAACAGCTCGTTTACCCCCCACCCCCTGCGGGGCATTTCTCATTTTGGTTTCTAAAAATGTAAATGCTCGGGGATTCGCCCGAAAGGAGGGGGATGGGCACTTCTAGAAATGACTGATGCATTGTATAGAAAACTTGACCGAACATCTACTTCGGCTTAAATAAAGTGTCCGTGTTAACTGTAATGACCGTAAGGCGCGATTCTACTAAACACTAGCGCAACAACTGAGAGAGATTTAGAAATTACGCAAACGGCAGAAATGACTAGGTGACCATATTTATCCTACATCTGCCGCTCGCTGTTTTCAGTTTCTCAGCAAAATTAAATGGAGTAGTTTTGCCTTAGCATCAAAGGACATATAATTATTATGCGCTATTCTCATCTTTGAACAAACTTTTTCAAGAAACAATAAACGCCAATCTCACGTTTGTAGTTTGCCATAAACGCGATTCTAAATCTATCGTTCAAATTAGAGGGAGTTTTACACAAGAAATTTACCAAGTATTTCTTAAGGCAAAAAATACGCTGGCCGTGATTATCCCGGCAAAATAATGAAGTAAAAATACATTAAAACTTTTACGTTCTTTGAATGTAGCCATGGAAATTCACCAGGATTTCTTGAAAAGTAATCCGAAATATTCCCAAACGGGATTTCTGATGGCAAAAAAATTGGAAGATTACAATATCACACAATAAAGTATAATACATGATTGGCGTATAAAACTAATAAAAATATCACCTTATATAAAGGTTGGATGAAATGTCTGTTGCTTAAATGGTTTAAATACATGATAACGTGATAACGGTTCTAAACTAAAACTTTTCCTCGGGTCATCTGTCTTTCTTCCAGCTTTAGGGTTTTTGCCAATTCTGACGTGTTAGCCTGCTTACAAGGTTCGGTTTTAGGCTCGACGGGTGAATGGTAGCAATGGATGCCAAATGTCTTGGAGGGAATAGCCCATTTTACAGTTGTGTGCTAAGTGACTTGGCTTTGGATTGTAAGCGAGGCTGGGGGTGACCTTGTTTTGATGCAGACCTCACTGCTTTTGATATGTAGATCATGCTGTTCTTATGCTAACTAGTTTGCATTTACATATGAAAAGGTCACCCCCAGCCTCGCTTACAATCCAAGGCCAGGTCACTAAGCACACAGCTGTAAAATGGGCTGACTATTATTGGGAGTTCTTACATTCATTTACATAACATGTGTACCAGCCGTTGTTACACGACCAAAATTTTACACCAAAACGCAAAAGTGCTGACACCTTTGAAATCAAAGAAGTATAAGTAACAGTTATAAAAGATTTCTACAACGGTAGGATAAAAGGTCTGTCGTTTAAACGATTTAAAATTTTCCTCTTGTCCTCGGGCCATCTGTATTTCAGTTCCGCCCACAGCGGTAGATCATGCGGGTCAATGGCCACCTTTTGGGGGAGAACAATGCACACCATCCTGGCGGCTGAGTGAGTCTGTGAGTAAATTGTTCGAAGTAAGCTGAGTTCATACCAGACCCGCTCATTTTCCTGTGGAGAAAAAAGGTTATGAAGAGGTCAAGCTGGAGTTAATTTAATTAGGGTCCCAAAGGACGAGGAGGTCATTTTTGCCATGGCGCCTGGGGCCAGGAACTCATTACCCTGGGCCCAAAGCCTTGTTCTACTTGAAACCCGAACAACAATGCTGAATTGTGGCCCTAAAGAAACAATGGAGCCCTGACGTCCTGTAGCCCTAAATCCCTCTTTAATCAGTCAAAACGCAACAAATTTTAAACCTAGCACCTAAGCTCAAATTACACTTTTGGTACCAAAACAAACCGACCTAGGTGTTTACACTGCACTGGTTCCATTTGGAACAGGAACGCTTCCAAAACTGAACCTGCTTTTTAGCAGCTTACCAAACTCGGACCGGTTCGTCAAGGGGATGGGTGGTCCTGTGTGAACAAGAGGCTTATTTGGTCCCTCTTTTAGACCGGATTCATTTACAACTAGTTCCGTGTGAACACAGCCTAAGTTTTAATGTCAATACGAAAAGCGACCCCACTATACCTGATTAGAACATTGTGAGTCTTCATCAACAGTTCCACCCAAACGCAACAGTCCCGGTGACAGAAACACGAGTATTTTGCACGCTTTTTTGATTTGCTGTTCCGCCCAACGAGTCGGGCCAAGATTCACGAGCTCGTTACAGTTCATCACATCCATCACAACTCTGTAGCCATTCTGTCTAAAGTAGTTCACGACAGATGCCACCTGAAACTGGAATTTCTCGTTTTCTGGGTAGTAGCACGCGTAGAAGAATTCACTCCCTAGTAATAGAGGTTGAAGCGTTAGAAAACGTTAAGTTGACGTGGGCTCTGAATTAAGTGGCCAGGTCCCGGTTGTTGACAAAGCGGATAACTCTATCCAGTGGTCAGATCGCTATACATCGGATGAAATGTATTCCAACCAATACATTTTATCCGCTTATTAAAGTTATACGCTCTTTGAACAAAAGGGTCCTGGTCGGTATCGTGGTACGTTTTAAGATGTTCAGTCCTAAAATGTTCAGTTGTCATTACGTTTATGCGACTGCCTCTTGCCTGTTTGAGGGATGTTATATTGTCATAAGGTTGACCATCTATCAAAGGCTTTCAACATTAATTTTTCGCTTCAGGTCGAGCAGGTAAGTCTTTCTTCTTACAAAAATTAATGACAAAATCGCAGCAGTGAAACAGAGCTGCATGGAGCCGTGTTAAAACAACTGAATCAACTTTGCGTTCGCAGTTTTGCCTGTCGAAAATTTTCCCGTCCGCCCCTCCCACTTAGGTCAAGTTAGGCCATGACTGAGCCATCTTTCTTTTTATAATTTTAACCCATTTCCATCACCAGGATTAAATTATTTATACAGTGGAACCTCGATTTAACAAATTGTCAAGGGACTAGGTAAATTTCGTTATATTGAGGGTTCGTTACGTCGAGGCTCCAACCAAAATTCAGTAAAATAGCACACGGACACTGAGTGTGTACTTGTTAGTTTCAAATAGATAGGATAAACAAGACGTGGCACTATTAGACTGCAAAATAGTCCGGTTTTTTTTTTTTTGGCCTTGGTCTGTCTTATGAAAGCGAGCGAGAATCCACGTTTCGCGCCTCGCAAGTTCGCGCGCGTCGAGGCTCGATTCCCGCCGCTCCCTCGGGTCCGGCTTTCTTCCCCGAGCGTGGGCTCATTACCCGAACAGCGGCTGGTAATCGAGACTACGCACGTCTCTCTCTGTGATTTTCATGAGAAAAAACGACTGTTTCGCAGTCTGTTATGGTTGTGCTATCGAAGGGGCTTGGCCTCGCTAACCTCGATCCATTTTCAACCGCAGCTCAAACAACACGTGTCTTTGTTAAAGCAATCAGGTTAGATCTTAGATTCTTGAGATTTTTGAACCATAATTTTGTTATGAACTCTTGAAATTATATAACATGATGGAAACAAAAACGAAAAAAAAGAAAGGCGCCATCCCTGAATATTTCCCTTTATTCTCATAGCCTGTGCGTTTGATCAGGCGGTAAGTATTACAGGAGAAATTATACACTGATCTCACGTTAGGTTTTAAAGACTATAGAGCCGTTTCGTTGTCTCTTACCTGGTAACCTTAGGTCATTGTTTATCATTGGATACCTGTGTACATTGTCGTTTTCTTCGCGTTCCTCTGTGTGAAGTAAAAAACGGATTTCTAATCATGATGTAACCAGCCACAGGCCAACTAAATAAATTCACAGTCGGAGCACAGGTGACCCACTCGGTCGTACCACTGTAGCACAAAGCAACCAGGGTTATAACTCCCCTAACCCCTCCTGAATGGGATGTCCGATGGAATGGAAGGCCCTCCCCATCCCCCACCCCCCAAATAGAATTTCTGCTGGTACCCTTAAAATACGTGGTTGGAGAGAGAGACAGAACGGAGAAGTTTCATGCCTAGAGAGACGATGTCCAGGGTCATTAATGCAGAACCTAACCCAATTTATTTATCTATTTATTTATTTATTTATTTATTTATTTATTTATTTATTTATTTATTTATTTATCCTTTATTTCGGTAATTCAAAATTTTGATGTAGGCGAGCTAACGAAAAAACCATTGAGACCGCTGGAAAGAGCACCTTAAAATTAGTGAAAAAAAAAGGCCAAGTTTGCGACGCTCATCTTTAAAATAACAAAGATATCGTTTTAAGTCTGAAATTTTATGAACGTTTGTACGGAGACAAGCAAGTTATGCCAACCACATCACCGCTTACTGTTCTCTTCCAAAGGAAACGACTGACATGGGTGGGGTATGTCGTCTGAATGGCACCGGCGCGGCTACCTCGAAGACGCCTCTTCTGGGAACCACTCGGGGGAAGCAGACCAGAAAGACAACGTATGCGCTGAAGGGGCACTCGCCAGAGACTTGCCGATCATGTCAGTCTCGCTCGATGAAGCAGGGAGGGCAGGAATTCATGACAGACAGGAAAGGTGGAGGGTTGTTGAGGCGCTATGTGGTTCATTCGCTACTTCACAGGAGTGAGTGACATAGTATAATACTTCTACATTACCGACTTCATAAGAATAGAGATATCAATGTCTATCTTACCTGTGCAACATGAATTGTTGATTCTGGAAATCTCAGAAACATCTCTCTCGTTGCTGACTGTTGATCATAATGAACAGAAATGAAACAAAATCATGTCAACGACCGAGCCAAAGTGAACCCATGTATTTTCTGCTGAGCGTTAGGCTAGCTAGTAAGGAAATGGGAAATCGCACATTAAGGTTTTCTCCACAGACTTTGGCACTGGAACCACCTTGGTATTGCATAGTATTGCATAACAAACCGTACCACAGGAAAGATTGCTCCATGGCTTTCATTTCATTTCTTTACAGAATTGCACGTTAGTGACACCTTGTACAGAATAATTAAGAGCACCCGACATGAAAGTACTGTTCAGTAGTTGGTCATTTCAATGGACAAACTTTGGGATTCCATCCATAGACCTGAAAACCTTGAACAACATAACAAACAGCACCTCAGGAAAGTATTACTCAACCGCCTTTCGTCCGAATGCCCTTGCACAGGAGCCCATGGAATGCCGTCAAGCGCTAAGGCTTTCATGATCCACTTACTCAAATGTTATTAGAACCCCCTTGAATGTGTCAAGTAAGTAAAGACGTACAAACAATCACTGGTTCACTAACCTGGCGAACAATTCGGGCACAAGCTGATCCGCTTTCGATAAACCAGAATTAAAACGAGGAGCAACACAAGACCAGCAGCTACACCTATAATGGCGACTATGACTTTGTCGGTGGGACCTGTCAGAAAAAAATACGTTACTTTAACAGCTATGTATCACTTAACGATAATGATGACACATTCAGTCACTGCTCATGGTTTTTTTTATCAACTGAGATCATTCCAAGTTATCAGTTCTATAAAACGTTTAAACGCCGACTATTCTTCCTTCAACTAAAGTTACCAATAAACAGGCCCATCTATTTGCGAACATGACTATTGCGGTTAACTCCCTGTACCTGTTCATTTGTCTAGCTACCTGTGCCGATCCTTCCAGGTACCCCAATCAGTATAATTTTCTTGGGCGCGAAAAAATTATATTCTTCGGCAGACCAGCATCGTTGTATGTTTGGCTGTCCCTCCTCTTATGTTCATTCTCGGGTCGTCTCCGTTGATCTGTTAAAGGTTTTGCAGTGTAGGTTTGCGTAATCATCTTTTCATTACGGGGATAGCTTATTAGCCCATCACCCAACATCCAACCTGTAGGACCAGGAGACACACTTGGTCTGGCCTCTACACGGCCAAGCTTTCTGCTCATTGAGAAACGAAGACCTCTTCAAAGCCAAACGTAGAGACTCTTCGGGGAGACAAACCTTAGCGAATTAGGAAATTGCAACTCAAGTAGACTGGAGAACAAAACGTTCAATCAGAGCAATGATTTCTTGCAAGCATGCACTTGAAACTTACTTCTGTTCATATAATGCATTAACGAAATGATATTATAAAGAAAATACACTACTGAAAGAGTAAACTCGTGCTCATTCGGAAAATAGTTTTGTGAAACCACTTATAGCACCCTCTCCTGAGCTAAAAACCGGATTTTAACAGCTTACCTTCTTTTTCTGGGGGTGGGGATGGCGGATCACCCGGAGGAGGACCTAAAAATACACCAATAATAAATCACCAGCTCATTTACTAATGTATTTCGGCACGGTAGGATCGAAAAGTTCTTGAGAGAAGTTTTTCTTCCCAGCCTCTCTATTTGACACAGAGGGATATAGAAAGTTCGATTGTTTAGTGTGGTCACAATGCACAGTGGGAGTCCCAGTCATTAGCCGTTTTTATACTAGAGGATGCATCATCCGTCTGGACGAACTTGGGCAAACATTTGTTGTTCGTCTGGTTATTCGTCTCTAGCATAAAGACGGCATAAGACGCATTATGCGTCTGGGCGAACTATCTTCCGTCTTTCAAGACAAACAACGGAAGATAGTTCGTCCAGACGCATAATGTGTCTCTAGTATAAAAACGGCCATTTCTGCACGTCGACCAGTGTGTTAGTTCACGATGCCGAAAATTCCAAGCGGGCGAGATTAAAAGGCACGACACTATCGTGTTTCTGTTGCCGCGCTGTCAATATTAATAGGGACTGGGAACTGAGGAGTCTGAGTAAATAGAGCGACCACAAACACCCTTCCACGCGGGGTTTACGCACCAAAACAATTTGGAAAAATATACAGCACTAGAGAAATTTCCCTGTGACTTTCATTAAGCAATCACGAAATCAAAACAGGCGGTAAAGCTTGAAGTGTAGTGAAAATGTAAGCATTGAACTCAAGTTTATATTGCCACATTTTGTACTTCTCCCATTCATTTATTCGCTCTTTTGGGAATTGTTGATCTTTGTGAATCCTTCTAAATTGCAAAACTCTGATCTTCATGACTCGACAATCCGTAAACTGAAATCATGCGAACAATTCATTTACTGGTTATCATTTATCCTAGAAATCGAAAAAGAAACTACTTTCTTGCACTCCCAGTTCTGGGGAACGCTTGTACCCAAACTTCAGTTGTCAATTAAAATTTCTCAATATTTAAATTTAAGGGCATCAACGGCCCACATTACGAGTTGAATTAATAAATTATGTTTAATTACCATACTGTTTCATCGTGAGCTCATTGTATGGATACGTGGCCACCTGAAACAAGGAAACGACAGAAAACAACGTCAGTATCACGTCAAGTATCTTAATCGGCTGTCGATATAAAGCTTATTCCAAAATGGCTACTATTCCAATATTATTTTGTTCGTATTCAAATTAGCCCTTCAAAAAGTTCAAAAATCAATAGAATATTTTACCTTGAAAGAGACAAGAAGGGCTAATTTGAATGTAAACAAAAGAATATTAAAATGTCAGCCATTTTGGCATAAGGTTTTTGATGATGCGTCGGCGAAGTCATACCCTTTTTTTTGGGGGGGGGGGGGGGGCAACATAGCTATTTAAGGACGGTGCCTGCTAATACAGAAGTATTTTGCGTACTTTATGACTATGCGAGAAAAGCAGATCTTAGCAAGGGCTATTGGAATCCTAAAGGAAAATTGGGGGTAACCACGCATTTTTTCAGAGATAATTAGCGACAATAATTCTAACAAGCGTTAAAATACAAAACAATTATGGATTTTTTTTTACATTTCTGCAATTCGGACGTAGTTATAAACCGCTAAAAAATGCTTTGTTTTTGCAGGCACCGCCATTACGAAACTTGATGAGTTTCACGGACCATCCCGCCGAGGTGCGCAGAACATATGGGCAGTAGTAAAGGAGGCACCGTCATTGTGCAGAGATCAGTTTCTTGCCATGATGTCACCACTGTTTCGGCTTTACAAACATTTCGGTACATACCCCAAGGAAGACGGAATCAGGATAGTTCCAGCCAACTCCATTTCTAATAATCCACTCCTGCCACTCCTTTTTTGGATCCTTAACAAAAGAGATAAACATTTAACCGGAGCTCATATCAGAGACCGAATAATCGGTTCTCTAGGATAAACTATTCTCGCTTTACATCACCTGATCCAAAATACAACTGTGTTGGATGAAGGAGAACGTACCCATAAAAAAGGTCCAATAACAGCAAGTTAACAGTATTTTAAAGAAAACATACGATGCTTTTGAGGCTCGAAGAAATGTTTCGACAGACACTTCTGCCGAAAGAAGTGACAGTTCTGTCACTTCTCCACTGTCATCTTCAGCATCGTGTTTTTTTTTTTTTTTTTTTCTCAAATCTGGTTTTGTTGTTGTTGTGCATCACCAGGCAGAAATTTTTGAGATTTTTAATATGGGTCTGCAAATTAGGACCCCTCTAGCTTTTATTAGGGGCATGTCTGGGTCTGGAAACTGATATGTTTAACGACTTGTTTACCCACCACAAGGTCTCTCGATTTCTTTTTGGGCAAAGGAGAGCAGAATATTCCTTTGTGCTTAAAGCACCCATTAAACTGAAATTTTCGCTTCGCACTAAGCAAAATAATGTCTCCGTGCCGGCGTTATACGTTTTGGTACATTTATATGTCATCATTTGCATACAACAACGTGACAATGAACACATTCAAGGTCTTATAAAGAACATCGTATGACTATTGCTTTACTGAAAAACTACAGAAGAAAAATTAAAACTAATGTTGCCTTGACAATGATGGAAGTAACACCGAAACGTCGCACAACATTAGCTTCAATTTTTCTTATAAAGAACGTGAACAAAACAGCGGTAAATTTTCCAGACATTTGCTTCACTTGAGAATCGTCCCTCTAGTTTACATTCAACGCGTCACAATGACCAGGCCGCCACATACAAAACTGATTGGTGACTCAGATGACAATAAGAAGCTTAAGCAGCCGCGACGACAACGGCAACTAAAACGTCGTCCAAAAATATAACTTTATTTCATTTGTGCTACTTCGCGATTATTTCAACTCGCTCAACTTCTACAGAAACGGCTAACTATCCAGGAACCAAATTGGTAGGAGTGGCGTTCAAGATAAGAAAGAAAATGAAAAATTCACCGTCGTGTGCTCACGTTCTCCAAAAAACCTAGAATTTGGTCATTTCACGTTGTTGTTTTGCAGAGGACGGCAAAGAAATGTACCAAAATTCAAAACGCACGTGCAGAGCGATTGTTTTTGCTCATTAAACCTATTGTTTCGCGGCGTTGTCGATGTCGTCGCCGTCGCCGTCGTCGTTGCTTAAGCTCCCTAATATTGTCGGCGTTGCCGTTAGTTTTGCTTAAAGGGGCACTGTGACGGAGACTTTGCTGTACGGTTTGTCAAAACTGCTCAAATATTTGACAAGGTACGTTTTCTCTAACAAGAAATTGCTCTTATAACTCTTAGAGCACCAGGAGGAAAATATAAAACGATTTCTCCAAGAAGGAACATGAAATTAAATAAGCGCCCAGGGCGGTTAATCGAATAAATACGGTATCTAGTTGAAGGTGCTGCACAGTTTATACATTGTTATCAACTTACCTTTGGTACCAGTACACAAGTTTCGATTTTGGGACGAATAGTCTGGTAAATCAATGCATACGACGTCCAGTTGAGGTACGTTTCTAAACAAGATCATGAAATGATAAAAAAATGGAGACGTCAGGTTATGTATGGGTCAATTTCAAATGTCATCATAACCCCCCTCCCCTCTTCACACCCTTTCGCCTCGACGAAAACGAAGCAAAATATTTTCATCCACACCAGCGTTTTCGTATCGTTTTCATCTATTGACACTAAAATGCTCAAAAACGATGAAAACGACTGGGACCTGGAATTGCGCATGTGTTAACATCACAAGACCATCCTGCATCTTGGATAAATGCTGCGATTTGGACTGGACACTTTGGCATGCGACGCTTTTTACGTCACCGTTTTCACCTGTCTACACTAGAAACGAAGCGTTTTCAAAACGATGAAACCGTTTTTGAAAGTCTCCGTTTTCATCGGCGTTTTCGGGTGTTTTAGTGTGGACGATAGACGAAAACGTATCAAAACGCATGCATTTTCAAACGAAACCGCATTAGTGTGGATGAAGCTTTATATATTGTTTAATTCGGCTCCATGATATGGGGAACTTTCTTGGAAACGTTATAGGTGGTAAGGGAGTGTTCATAACTGATTTCACAGAGAACAGGATCCTTGCATCTGCGTTGATCACATATTTTTGCTGCTAAAAAAATAGTACAGTCCACTCCCGATAACTCGAACCTTCAAGGGAAATTGAAAAAGGTTCGAGTCATCGGGAGTTCGAGTTACCGAGGGTAAAATTATATAGAAAATGACCTGAAAGGAAAGGAAGATTGGTTCGAGTTAGCGCGAGGTTCGAGTTAGCGAGGGTTCGAGTTATCGGGGGTTCGAGTTATCGGGAGTCGACTGTAGACTGCGAGTAGTCCCTGATAGTATATGGAACGCGCAGTGGGAGCGTCATGTCTCCTCACGGAAGGCAATTATGGCGTGTACCTTGCGTGTTCCGCTCGCGTTACTATCCCTAATTCCGATTAAATTAATATAAAGTTTACGACCTATCGATCGACCAAGACCCTCCCCCCCCGCCCCTTGCTATAACTTGTTTATTGCGCATGCGCAATTCACGAGTTCAAAAGGGACTATTTGCAGAACAGATTCCATCGGGGTATGTGAGATTCACACAAGGGTAGCATGTAAAACAGTTACTCTGTTCTTACCGTATTTGAGCAGTTTTCAACTGAGTGTCGAAAGTTCTTAGGCGTTTTCTTTGGCTTTGCTTTACTACGCTGTCATTGGCTGCCAAAAATTCCACTCTCTTGACAAATTGAAAACAAAGCCAAGCCCAATCGTGACTTGCTCGCACGCGTTTTCTCGCGTTTGGCGCCGGTTGCATGTATTTTCTTCGAGTTCTGATTGGTTCATTGCGCCATTTACGTTTGTTATGAGTGGTCAGAGTAATAACCGGTTTTAGTTTTACGACACTTATTGAAAACCGCTCTACAAATATAGCCAAGATCAGTTGGTGAGCTTACCGTGAAATGTCTTGATCCACTTCACAGATAAGTTAGGTTTTCTTTCCACAAAATCCACAACAATTTTCGAGGGTGTCCTTGCTCCGTAACCGTCTTTACGGTTAGGATTGAAACACGCTGTGTAAGATCAAAATATGTTTGAACTTAACTCCGAGAACAATATATTAAACGCCCGCAGCGTTTTCTGAGGGAAGGAAATTATTTGATTTTGTTTTATTCGCTTTCGCTGAAATAGAAAAGCGTAGAAACTATTTCCTGGTTATTCCAGTTAGTAAACCCTAACTATTTTCTGGTTGCAGTCGTTTAGCCGTGAATAGACCCTTCTCCAAAATAGCGGCAACAGATTTGAATGAGTTAAAATTGAACTGAATGAAAAACTGATACAAGCACTGGAAAGAGCATCTTTACGGTAGTAACCTTGCAAAGTTTCAGCATATTAGGTGTTATATCAGCTTAGGAAATGTAAGATGAAATTTGACAAATTTACAGATGTTTGTATGACTGGGGGTGTACGTCATACCCTCAGTCATACAAACGTCTGTAAATTTTTCATTTTTCAAATTACATTTTCTCAGCTGATATTACACCTGATATGATGAAACTTTGCAGGGTTACTAAAGTAAAGGTGCTCTTTCTAGTGCTGGTAATGGTATACGTTTTTAATTTTAACTTATTTGAATTTTTGGCCGCTATTTTGGAAAAGGGTCTATTGTCTTGTTTATATCATAATTATAGTTAGAGTTGAAGTCTAATTGCAACCTGTACTAGCCTTTCTGTAAGCTGTTAATTGCCTGTTTAAATTTCAGTTCAAGTAATTAATTTTGCAAAACTTGGATTACGTTTCAAAGCTTAGAAACAGGGGTTTCACTATGGACCAACCGCGGTTGCCGCTATAGTTAATAAGCAGAAGTTCTTTTGTGTGAAACAACAGAGCAACCGTATTACGTCATGAAATCCGAGATGGCGGCGCCCGGGAAATTTAAAAGCGAAAATAGGCGACAATCATATCTAATTTTAAGCACACTTGAATGTTATTTCTACTTCTAAAACTGAAATTTAGAATGTAGACACTATTCCCAACAATAAACCGTCCATTTGTTTTTGGAGTAGAGGTCCCTTTAAATAATCTCAAATTAAATCGTAAACATATACAACTTTAAAATTGCCAGCATAAGTTTGGTGGACCTTTCTCGTCCGCACTGTTAGTGTCCCGCCTTGATCTTGGTCTTGGTCTTGGTTGTTTCGATTTTGTTATTAATTCAAGGAAAGGTAAGCTTTCTGCTGAAAGAAAGAGAAACGCTGTTATTCCGGGCAACCGCAAAGAACTTTCTGTGATTGGTCAATACTATGTATTATTGCGAGAAATGTAACAAAAAAGATAGGTCAACATGTCCGCGAAGGAGCTGCGATCCACTTAATTTACCCCATAATCGCTTGTAACTAACATTCGCCTTTCAAAAATGAGTTTATTTGATCAGTTATTGCCATGTTCGGTGGTAACAGAAGTTACATAGATAAAGCAGAAATTAAAAAAAAAAACATACATAGAATGTATGAAGCATAATCGGCAATGAAAGATGAATTTCTTGGCAGGGAAGTAAAAATGCGCAATGCAATTCAATGGAATTACCCTAAACAAAAGCACATTCCCTGCTCGCTTTTTGGCGATTTTTTTTTTAAAGAGGGGGATTTTACTGGGTGAAGGTACAGGATGTCGTTTCTACCTGCTCTTTTGCGACGGGCACATTCCCTGGAGCATAAATTAGATGATGTTTCCTGGAATAAAGAAAAGCAGTGTCATGAATCAAGTGCCGTTTATGAGATGCCTGTCAATTTTCTATCTGACAGGTTAGTATCCTAAGAAATTATACGGCGCGCACTTTGAGTTCGTTGAAGACATAACTGTTACATTTACATGACTGTGTGCTATTTTGCAAGTCGAATAGAAATAAAGTTGGTATATATGATGTATCTATTAACAGGAGAATAATTAGGAAAATAAACACAAGTACGTTTTTCTATTCTGAAATTGAAAGTGTGCACTTTCTAAAAAAAACGTAATGATGGTATGCGGCGTTGACCAGATCCCTTGACCAGAGAACCAATCAGATTGCCGAAAACTGTTGCGGTTAGTGTAAGTGAGAGACCAGTTTTTTGACCACTTTTTGAGAGAGGGGTGGGTAAATACTAACATAATTCCTACAAAGTTTTTGCAGGAGAAAACAGATCGTGTACAGAGAAATGAAGTAAAGAATATCTTGCTAACTAGTAAAAGAAAATTCATGCAATGTACGCATCCCCATCCCTCCCCCCTCTTAGAAAAAAATTGTCCTGAAAAAATTACCTAACCCTCCACCCCCCAAAACGATGATATTTTCCCAACATCCCCTCATAGTAACAGCTGCAGGATATAAAGAAAGCCGTGGTCTGATTGGTCTCTCACAGGCCAAGTCTCCCAAGGAGCTCGGGTGGCGCAGAAAAATATAACTACAAAGGAACAACCCAGCAGGGAAGAATAACATGCACTGCATATGCGTACCCTGGGAGCAGAGCCCGGTCTTGGGGCCTATTTAGAAAACTCCTCATCCTAATTTATTTTAGAAGGATGGAAGGGGGCTCTGCCCGTAAGGTTAAAGATACACAACTCACGACTCTAATACATCTATTAGGCGGGCACGTGGTTTTCACATGATCGCCAACCACCGCGATCGCGCCATCGCTAGTAAATGTGCACCTGTACTTTTTATAGTATCACAAGATTTCTGACCCCGGATGATGCTGAAAACTGCCGTCTAAAACCGATTTTACGCACGCTAGGAAATTGCTCCTTTGCAAATAAGAAACTGAATAATTTCAGCGTTTTCCGTGTGCGAATTAAATTGTGATGCATTGAATATGAACGATGGTTAACTTTTTAATCAACGATTCCATGCCATCTATTTTGAAAATCGTTTTGAAAAGCCAAAAACCACACTTGCGTCAGTGAAAACCTAATCATACCAGCATTAATGAATCTGACAATACGAATGGCCAAGATAGAAATGAATTGAATGTCAATAATAGTTAGACGGATTTTCCAACTTCTACGAAGAGAAAAACATGTTAGTAAAATTGGCTAGTCTGATTGATCGCGGTTCGTGTTTCGTATGCAAATTCAAATCGTGCCCTTAGGTGTTTTAGAAGCAATTCGTGAATGCGCGATCGACTTCGATATAAATTTAGCACATTTCGGACCAAAAAAGGCAAAGACTGACGCGTAATAATGCTCTAGTCTGGGCGGTTAGCTTAAACTTTCGAAAACCGGGCTGGTTATTACACTTCATAAGGGGGTTAGTTTCTAAACAAACTGCTGCGGGTGGGGAGGGGAGTAGACAATAATGTTTGGTTCATCAAAAGAGTTGATGACTAAGGAATAATTGGCCGCCATGAAGAGGTTTGAGTGCTGACGTTCCGGGCCCAGTTGCTCGAAGCATGGTTAGCGCTAACCCGGGTTAAATGCCATGACAACCTATAGGTTTTAATACCTCTTAACCAATGGTTAGCGCTAACCACGCTTCGAGCAACTGGGCCCCGAGCGTTAGCCCTCCGTCAGCGATTCGCTCTGAGGAGGGGCTAACGCTCGACGTCAGCTGTCGAATCCCTTCACGGTGGCCAATTTACGTTTAGTTATCAACTCTGTTGATAAAACAAACATTAGTTATTACACGACTCTTCTATTTAGAACAAAAACATTAGCTTAATACAAATACACCCAACTCTCGTACCACGGATGCACTTTCGAATCAGATCAACACTTCCTCTGCGTTCAGTTCTATTTTTTGTTTGTCACATTTTGATTTTGAGGAAGTTCTCCGAGCTCCTTCATTAAACATTTATTAAAACGACAGTGTGGGTGTTACAGTGTAAGTGTTTCAGATGTTTAATAAAACCATCCACAAAACAGCTTTAATTAGCAAACCGCAGGCAAAATGAAATATGTAAATTAACGGGGTGAATTTTACAAACATACAGATAAAATGAATTATTGCTCTATATTCTTTGGGTAAGTAGATAACAAATGTTTGTTTTGTGATCGATGTAAAACGTTTGTAATTGGTCACTTCACTCCGATCCAACCGATTTATCTTCGCAGCTAACAGAGCGTGGTTTCTTTATTAAAACTGGCGAGCGACCAATTTCTCAAATCAAATACCATTTCCTATATATAAGTGAAACTATATGAAATACAAATTCACCTAAAAACAAAAGAATCGAGATAAGTCAGAGTTCCTTTCTACTTCCCGAGTCTCTAACTAACTACTGGCGCCTTTTGGTGTACGGAACTTCTATTTGACCAAATTAATGCTGTCAAAAATTCAATAACCTCTCTCAAAGAATCAATAGGCCCCTGGTGGTCCCTGATATGACACTGAATTTGCGCGGACCAAAGTTTCATGACTTCTCCCTGTCTAGAGGGGATCAGTCTGATTAAAAATTTCAAACAAACAAACAATATTTAAAAACTCGCTGGAGCACGTTCGAACGATTTTGGGCAATTCAGTTTAATTCTTATGAAATGAGAAATATTGTTAGAAAACAAAACCCTTTTTCTACACTAAAGGGCATATTTGGGGTTGATATTTTTGGTTTCCAGTCTCAAATGCTAATTAGATTTTCAACCGAATCATCTTCAAACCTATAGTTTTTTCATTAATTTTTCTCTAAAGTGCATTACCTTCCCCCTTAATTTCGTCTTCTTATGAAACATTCTAAAACTAGTTATCAATATGTCAGAAATATTTCTTGGGCCTAGCACAACAAACAGTTTCAAATTTCTAAAAATATCAGTGCTATAACCACTGAAACGCAACAAATACAAAGCAACCTATGATTAAAAAAAAACAATGTTTCTCGAATTTTCTTTTCAATCACCCGTATCGAATCCCCACAAAAACAAAACAAGTTTCTTTGTTTTTGTCGCAACAAACATTTTTAAATTGCTAAAAATATAAGGGCTTAAAAGCTACTGAAATGCAACAAATACAAAACATCCAATCGATCAAAAAATGTTTCCCGATGTTTCTTTGCAATCAGCCATATCGCATTCCCACAAGAACAAAACAAGCTTCTTTGCAAATAATCCTTTTAGTGGCCGGTATCTACGTGCGCTAACAGAGTTATTGTCTTCTCAATAGGGCTAAACTGCTACAAAACCCAACACAAAAATGGCTAGACATAATAAAAATATACTGTTGGAGCTGACTTAAGCCAAATCATGCAGGTGGACGCGGTGCTCATGCAGTGAAGGTACGCTGCAGTGCCAAACTTAAAAACCTAAACATTCACGATACTATATGGAAAGCGCTCGATATAGAAATGACCTTCTCACCAAAATAAAACCAAAAGCCATAGAAAATCTTGTTAATTGACACATCGCGTGACACCCACACGTAGAGTAAACAAAGACAATGAATAAATTAAAAAAGCGTTATCACGAACGTACATTGTGTTCAATGTACATTAAGCTCTGCTTCACTCAAGCTTTGCAAAAAACGGTGCAACTTGCTGTGTATCAAATTTTTGGGCCCTTGTGCGACTGTTCCGCTCTTGCTCATACGGCATTTTGCGATCTGTACTGTTAGCAACGTTTTAGTATTCTGCGAACTGCCTTGTTTCTAACAAGGGCCGCGGCGAAACCGCACTTTCAAACTTTACAAAGTACACGAGTTTGGTCTCTCTCCACGAAGATTTACTTGGTGGTTTTGCCGCTATATTGAAACAAAAAAACATGCTTCAGGCTTCTTTTTTTTGTGCTTGGCATGCATTCCGAATGATAAGGGTTGAAATATCCCGGGTAGACAGGATATATGTCAGCTTGCCAGTTTCATGCTGTGATAGCCTCGACGATCGCGAAGGTTGCGTTTCAAGACGTTTTGCTTAGATACACTGAACAATTCCATTTGGTGTGATGTATAACTTCGAGCAACAAACTTGAAGTAAATGCTGCTGAACAATCTAGTGTTGCGAAGATAAGTAAACATCACACGCGGTAATCAACAGTAATTGCTCTTCTCGAAAGTTTCAGCTTTATACATGTATTCAACTTCCCGTAATATTGATTATTGAACAAACAAAAGAAAAATGCGGGGGAAACGCGCTCTTCCCGAAATATTATCACAGAGATGAAATTAAAATTTCATTTGACTTAAACGTCCTCATATCAAAATGTACATTTTGAAACATGACTGAAGCTGTGAGCCTGTTTTGAGGGATGATATGAATGCACTCAGTACAGAACAGATCGTGAAAAATAGACAAAACAACCATGCTGTAGTTAGAAATTACGCTCCTTACGTACCTTTTCAAAGTGCTTATTCCTCCTGTATGAACAAAGAAACTGGCAAATCGCGTGTCGTTGGCGAAACGTTCTATCGGTCGCTTGATCTTCGCCACTCACGGACACCGGAACAGGTTGGCTTTCAATCGAATCTCGCACGAAGCCCAGCAAAAGGAGAGAAACAATAAGATTCTCTATCATCTTACACTGATTGGGAACAAAATTTGACTAACTTCGATTCGATTCGTGGACTTGTAATAGGTGAAGATTACTTCACTCCTCCGATCGCCAGCAACAACACATCCTTCGCTCGTGATGACGTCGACTGATGTTATAATGTATGCTAATTACATTAAGTCTTGCGAAATGTCGTGCGCTTGCACTTGGGGAGTGGGGCGGGGGAGAGGAAGGCTCAAAGCAAACCAAAAAGACAAAACCGAAACAAATAATAATAATAATAATAATAATAATAATAATAATAATAATAATAATAATAATAACAATAATAACAATAAGTGACCATTAGGATTTAGGGGTTTGATTAGAAGTTAGTGATGTCGCCGCGGCGTTGCAACGTTTTGGGGGTAAATACAATAATTAGAGTTCGCTATAAGTTCCCTGCCCAGCACGAACTTTTTTCATATCATGTATGTATATCTTTACGAGGTAGCATCTAAATTATAAGTCAAGTGAAGTGAACTGACCTGTCCCTAAAAATAGCCCCTAAACTATTTAGGCCAAAACACACTAACCGGATGTTTTTAATTTAGCACTATTAAAATTTAAATTGCTGTATTCTTGTTCTTAAGAAACTTTTACGGAGCAAACGATGTCATTGATAAGCATTTAGCGACAATTTCAGCAAGTTTCTTTAGTTTTGTAACTCTTTTTCGGCTAACAGTTTTCCTCACTACTCAGCCAAGGAAGACGTGAGTGTGCTACGCTTCATTTGCTTGTGGACGAGACAGATACACTTGCTTCCGATGGGCTCCCACCCATGACAAGATCAATGCACTTTTCGCCTTTGTTTGAAAGAATTTACCGTTCACGTGCATGGATTGGTCGGCCAAGGACAAGTGATGGCAGTAAGGCTTCGTGGTAAAGGGCATTACAGGATTGAAATGTTGGCGGACGAAAAACATTGAGCGCTGAAGTACAAACAATCGACACTGATATAATTGCCTCAAGAAAAATAAAGGTGAGGGCAACACAGAAATCAAGGCCCATTGTTTAATTCAAAGTCGGACACTTAAGATAGTTGACATTGCCCCTAAAGGAAACTCAGTGTTCGTTCAGACTTACAGGGCAAAAATCACGCAGGATTATAGTTTATTCACTGAGGGAGGAATTGCTTGATATTTTCCCATTGGTGCACTAACAACATTGTTTGTAAACAGAAAGGCACTAAGTGAAGTATAGTACAGTTTATTTGACCAAAGGAGTAAGATCCTCGTGGTATTGCCTCTCTGACTGCAGTACCCGAGTAACATGCTTTGTTGATAGTCTTGATAGCAATGTGTGCGTCCTGTCGAAATTTGAGGACCCATCTTGCCCCGGGCATCTCAGCGGCCCGGCACCAAGTGTGAAAGTTGCCCTACACTCTTTCTTTTTTTCACATAAGAATGTTGTTTTTTTCCGGCCCAGGCTGGATATTTTTATTTTTCTGCCGATTTAAGGCTGAAAAAAAATTCTTGTATTATTCTTAAATTATAGCGTACGACATTTCCGTTTTAGAATGTGTATTAATATCAAAGATATAATTTATCATGATACTTATTGCAGTTTAGCTCATTACTTCTGTGCTGTACACTGTACATATTTATGTATTACATGTACCGTTCATCGAACTGTCATTAGCATTGAACATTTGGCTACAGCTAGTGCAGGTTTTTTCGTTTTGTTGGCTAGTTTGTCGTTTAGAGAAAGAAAGAAATTTTATACGGTTAAGTTTAAAACCAACCTCGTTCCCAGGACTTTTCCCTTCTCGTGGGGGAACGAGGTTGGTTAAAAACATACTAATCGTATTGTATTTACAGATTTTCAACACACCAATATATCCTTTTCAAAATCTCAGCCTCGGTTTTATTCTTCAAATATTCTTAAAATTTCGCAAATTTCAGCCTCGATATTGTTATAAAATATATTCTTAAAATATATGCTTTTTGGACAACGAGGGAGTGTATGGGACGGTAGGGGGGGGGGGTGGGAGGGGTAAGATTTCCCCACACCTTTTGTCGGCTGTAAAATAAATAATGCATAAAATAACCCATAAAATAGTTTTGCTTGTTTGCGATTGGTCAAAATTCGTCACGTGACGTAAACTTGATATTTCTCAAGGGTTATACCTCCATATATATATATTTTTTAAATCTTGGAAAGTTAAAATGGAATGAATGACATTACTTCGAGACTTAAGGATGAACGAAAGTTTTGTGGCAGACGGGAGGCAAATTTCTCAAGCGGTATGGCCAAAAACCACTAAAACGTCAAATTTGCACGCTCGGAGTGAAATAAATATTCGTTGGTCGGTAAATAATAACCTGTATTTGGTCTTAAGACTGTACACGGATATTTGTCATTATTTCTTCCGAGAAACAAAGGGATCTCTGGTAGAAAACTGTGAGCTTCGCGCCAAATAAAAGTTCTTAATTGTTTTTGTGCATACTCTTTATGTCACATGCCGTTATTTACCAAAACCAAGATCAATTATAGCAAGACGCAGGCGAAATGATAAATAGATCTTCGTATTCGTAAAGAAATTGCCCGAGGCTTCAATTGACTTAACAATATAACTTTTTCTATAATTCAATTGACTATATTTCCTATATATATCTGTCGAATAGCCGGTTTATCTTGTTGTTCGGGATATGTTTTAGGCGTAGGCTAAACTCGACCTGATCGTTACAGAGGAGTATCAGTTTCTGTTAAAAATTCATTAGAAAGTAGCCAGTACAGGTGGTATGGAATAGTCATAATGGCATGATAAAAGCGTATGCAAATCATTGTGGATAAAAGCAATTCAAAATTAATAGGAAGGCTAAAGGGTCACAATTTTATGGCACAAGGGCTTTTTTCCTAATTTGTGGTAATTGTTCCACAAGGCAAAAATATCGCAAATATTAAAATAGGCCTTATCACGGTTTTCGACGCCATTTTGACGAGTACGCAAACACGTCTTGAAATATTAAACAGTGTTTGTATGGAAATCCGATGTCAAATAATTTTCATTAAACAGCCTTTCTGAAAAATTCATGAATTGGAAACTTTAGGGACTATGCAAAGGATTTTACAGGAAATAACTGAGAAATGTAGCTGTGCTAGAAAGCATCTACAGTCGAACCTCCCGTAAGCGACCACCCATAATGTCAAGGAAATGTGGTCGCTTACGGGAGGTGGTCGCTTACCAGAGGTCAGACCGCAGGGAGTCTAAATTTCGGGTAATTTGCATATGGTAATCGCAGGGACCTAACCCTTTGGCCAGTGCTTATCGAAACCTAACTTTTCTTTAGACTGTCTGATTTAGGAGCAAACAGTAAACAGCATTTTGGAATGTTACGTTTCAAGCGTAAAACATCTGCAACTTTCGCGTTTGTTTGTTTGTTACATAATCCAGTTGCCATTCTTTATCGCCACAATTTTTCTGTTGAGTAATACAAGGTTGAGAGAGTCATCACCGGTCGTGCATGTATAAGCACGCTATTTACAAGATAAGAGAGTTTCTTTCCTATAAGGGATTCAACCTGATTAAAGTGCACACTATGGTGCATGTGTATGTTATCAATTGTTTTAATGGTAAGCTATTTCGGGAGACCGTTAACGTAGCTCCGGCTGTGAGATTTTAATACGGCGTCCGCTGTAATGATGTGGGCCAATCCACATGTTGCAATTTCCGCCCATGAGAGATACAGCAGATTATGTGTCAAGTGGTCGCCTACGGGAGGTTAAAAACAATTGAAAATTCTAAACAATCATCTCTAAAAGTGGTCGCTTACGAGAGGTGGTCGCCTACGAGAGGTTCAATCTATAGTGATTTGACTCGAAAACTTTTGGTATTTTGGAAAAGTGGTCGCTAATGAGAGGTGGCCGCTTACGAGAGGTGGTCGCAAAGGGAGGTTCGACTGTAGTTGCGTTTTGACATTTCCATGCGTACATTTGTCTGTATAGCGAACCAGCCGTGAACTGCTACTAAAAATAGTTTGCGGGAAATAAATACGGGGAAATGTATGGAAAGTTCAAAACACGACTGGACGCTTTCTGGCACAGCTAATTGTCTCTTCTTAAAATCCTTTTCCTAGTGCCCAAAGTTTCCAATTCATGAATTTTTCAGAAGCGATGTTTTATGAAAATTATTTGACATCGGATTTCCATACAAACACTGTTATTTCAAGCCTGTTTGCCTACTCGACAAAATGGCGTCGAAAACCGTGATAAGGCCTATCGAAGTTTGCAGTAGCATTTTCCTCGTACAGTGTTTCGAACCGGCCGACCGGACTACCTTGCGGGTGGTCGCGGGGTTTAAACCGCGGGCCAGACCAACACTCAAGATCTTTAAATAACTGAGGAGAAAGTGCTGCCTTTTGACATCTGCAAACAGTTAGACTTTCCAGCCTTTTCGGAAAAGGTAGGTCCTGTCTCACAACACTTTTTCCTAATAGGGCAGGTGATAAGGCACTGCTCGAATGAGTAGGGGACGTAGTCCCCGGTGTGGTGGTCTATTTCGGTCTCTGATTTCATCTGTCTTTCATGAGTATGTTAGGTGGGTGGTTGAGATCAAAATATGGACCGATAGCGGCTGCCAGTGGCGCCTTTACATGCTGACGTCCGATCTCACCCAACAGAAGAATTGTAAACCACCATGGGACTATGTGGTTTGTGCCGCATACAAACACATTACCAGAGCTAAATGTTAGTTCCTTACGAACAGGAAAACTGAGGGAATGTAGAGAAACGTCACAACAAACTAAACTCAGACATAGCCAGCGAGGGGTTAGTAGACATCAGTCATCCAAAATTATTTCGAATACTCGAATCTGATTGGTTCAGATAGCAAAGACAGCGATCGCATGCTTGGAAAAGGAAGTTTAGTTAATATTTTAGTTAAGATTAATTTGCCACTGGTCGACAATTAATATTAGTTCAGAAATCTGGGCCGGAACAGATTAGATCCCGCAATAAGGGAAGCAGAGTCACCGGACTGCTTTTAAACGTGGACTGTCAAAAGTCATTTTATGATCCTTTTATAATTCTACTTTTAACTCTTGTATATATATTTTTTCATTTCTTGTTTCTTGTTTCTATAATTTAGGTTTTTATTTGTTCTTGTAATTTTTTAGAGAACCCTTCTGTAAACCACTTTCGTGATGTTGGTTTCCTCATTAAACATTACCCTCAAGTACTTCATTAATTACGCGGGATGCCAAGAGGCAGCCCGTGTCTAAAATTCGGTGACGTTTCGTTTTCATCGTAGTCGCAAATGTGCATCTTTCAATTATTAACTCGTTCTACATGTATCAAATTCAGTTTTCTCCTAGAGGGGATGTTTTTGTCGCATATTGTCCTTATTGTCTTTAAGAAAAACGGTCAAATAAGAATGCAATATCTTAGTGTATGTTAGGAGGGAGCGGACGGGAGTTTTTTGCTACTGTGACGTCACGTCCTCGTGATTTCTCGGTGGAACTAAAAATGCTTCTTGAGTGGCCATTTTGTTTTAATGTTTTAGATTCAAATGTGCTGTTTACAGAAAGACAATTGAGCCTTTTGAAGCAGCGGATCGAAAGGATAAGTTTTAAGAAGTACTCGACAGTTTAAATGATGGAAAATGGACAGCAAGCGGCGAAGAAATTTGGTATTGACTGGCCAGATTGTGTTTTGCGATGCGGAGAGGAAAGGTCAAGCTTCAGCTTAAAACATTACCTGCGCTGCAGACTTTGTCGAACTGATGCCCAAAAATTAATAGAAATCCACGTCATAAAAAAAAGAAAGGTATGATTGACAATTTCTATTTAAAGTTTCGTGTTGTGAATGAGATGCTTGAAAATAGTGCGCAAATTATTTTGAGGACGTTGTATCGTCTGTTTTGTTCTGCTTCTTGGCAACGACAAAATGGTTAGACTGTAGGCGATAGAGTAGAGCAATAGAGCTAGAAGAGCGACGTGAGCTAGAAGAGCACGGCTCGTTCGCTTCAATTAGCCCGCTCCACCATTAAAAAGGAACTGCTATCAGCGTACAAAATGGGTGGTTGCTTGGTTAAATTCTTACAGCTTTTAAACAAAATGAACCGCGAATATGAAGATTAGCATTTCTATTAACAAAATTATCAGATGATAAAAGAGGAATGGGTTTGAGTTAAATGGAGTTTATTGGTTATGTGACAATTTAGATGTACAATCGGAAATCATAGGATAACCCTTGGAAGTGGAATAAACGAAACACATATATGAAATGAGAATAAAAGAATAAATAACCATCTCTGTTATGTTAGGCTCGATTTCTAGCCGCTGTTCGGGAAACGAGTCCGTCTCTTCTCGGGGGGGAACAAAGACTGGACTCGAGAGAGCAGTGGAAATCGAGCCTATGTTATGTACGCAGGTTAAGTAGTTACGAAGAGAAAGCCTGCAAAAATTCAGGATTGAATATATTTGGATTGCATTGCCGCCATGTTGGTGGACAAAACAAAAGAACATTTCCTCGCATAGTTTTCATATAAAAATGGAAGAAAAATCTTATCGTTCCTATCCACCAACATGGCCACCATACAATACACCATGACGTCACATGCAATTCTCCAATTGTTTTTCATGCTTTCCCTTGGCAACAATTTAAGCTGTGCAAATAACTGCGATGGTCATTCACTTATTAAAGATTACTCCTTTTATCTGCTTAGAATGTCTTAGAACTAAATTAGCATAAATTTAGTATCTCAGTTTTCAGGTAAAGGGCATTTCGCAGGTCTGCTTTAAGGACTCATGAAAGCGTTCACCGACAACTTCAAACAGGGTATTACTAGTCCAGATAGCTAATGGAACTGCATTTACAACTGCAACTAATATGTGTCTTTTCCATTGTCTTCGCCAAACAGCCATGACAGCCATATTCTGAAAGTGAGTCTCAATGGCTAGAGACAGGCTTGTGAAAAACCACTCAATGACTAGCTGAACTGAAACATGGACGGCAAAAGACTGTATCAACGTTTGAAGGGAACTGTGTTGTAGGTAAATAAGTTGATACAAGTATAAGTAACCGTTAACAGCTACAATTGCAGTTGATTCAGACAACATGCTCATGATGGCGATATCAGCCATTAGTCTCTCACGGCGAGGGGTGCGAAAACTTCCCCAAGGAGCTGATCGTCTTTCCCGCAGAGTGTGACAGGCGTGATCAATGAAAACCATTGTGCTCCGTTCTACGACTTCCGCAGCGCCATGAATTATTCCAAGAATAGCGATAGATGGTAAGCTGTCAAGTTCCGCTTGTAAAACCCTAAAAATAACCGCTGAACCGATATACAGTGGAGCCAACAAAACGTAAGAATATGCTGGATGAGTAATGTTATATAACCTCTGAACACAAATTCGGGAGATTACTTTCAAAATGACGACAATGAGAGGAGAAAATATGGCGATTAGTAGTTTGCCTTCTTCATTTTCTTTGCTGTAAACAGGATAAAGATATCTGGCTATTAAGCTACCAACAATGAGAGGTAAGCAGCCTGGTACGATCATTTGGAAGAGCAGCATCAACTTCTGTTTTGTTGACCGAGGGCAGAAGTGATTCGTTATAAGGTAGACTTGCAAACACACACTTATTAGAAAAAGGGCATTGAGTGGATCCTTATTAGAAATCTTGGAGTGAGATATTCCAAGGAGTTGTAAAGCAACACGATAAAGTGTGTCCAAACAGTATGTCAGGAAACACAGCAAGAAAAGTCGTCCTCTCACCCCAGTTAACTGGAATGAGCGAAAAAGAAATAAAATATTTGCAAAGTACCAAATGTAAAGAAAGGCACAGGAAATGACACTTGAAATTGTTCTCATCCATTGCACTTGTAATGGAATCAACTCTTTTGGTTGAAATTCATAGTTATGTTCAATTTTGTAACAGAGAAAAGAAGTCACAATGTATACTGTACCAATAAAGCAGGCGGTTAGAAGTGAAATCAGAGCTCCCATGTACAACGATTTACACACTGTTCGGACTGCGGACGGTCTAAATCGCTTCCAAGCCATGGCTCTATTTTCATTTTGCTGATATTCCGGAGTTTCTTCGTTTTTCTCCGGTGTGCACGCATCGATAACCCTTACATGAAGATGCCTGGAGGTTAGATAGTCCAAACATGTGGCCTCTCTGTCGCTGTATTCTTGAAAGATAAGCTCATCAACAGGATGATAATACCATTCTCGCCCTGTGCTCTCTAGAGGACTGTAGCCTAAAGACTCCGCGGTGAATTCAGGTTCTTCTGGGTTGTAGTGCTCTGTCACTCCTCGTGTAAAACTGAACACGATGTGACCAAACACCTCTATCAGTGTACTGCTGCTCATGTTAGTGAGTGGATATCAGATGAAATTTCAAAAGTACCCGTTAGCTGATGTTGAAACGTCCAAAACGAACTGAAATGTTTTTATGACTCTGATCAACATATAACTCAGCTGAAATGATCGGTATCTAATGATGTTGCAAAATTTGATAGGGGAGTAGAGAACTGTGTGCTATCTTACTCCGAATACATGGTGTCCTTAAAAATTGATCTGACTAATGTCGCGCAACATACACTCTGCTAAGTTACTTGTATCCGACAGTGATTTCACCGGGGGTTCGAAGCAAAGCTATATTCAGCTTAGTTTCGAAGAAGGATGCCACCCTGTGGATTCCGGTTTCAAATCTGGCCTTGTTATTAATCTTCCGCGGAAGAATAATTGCTTTAGTACAATTACCCAGGTGATTATCAGAGAAAAACAAGAACGGTACGAAAAATGTCAATTTTGTTTGTTTCTTTCAAATTGTCACCTATCAGTGAACAGAGACGCGCAGTCTGCCGATCACATGCTCAATCGATAAACTGCTCATTCCTCAAGCAGTACGTCCGTTATTCTTAACTTCTCTGCTGTTTCAATGAGAAAAAGTATTCATTTGACTTCCTCAGTGAATCAATGTTGGGTTTCTCCGATCCGTTTACCAAAATAGATGGAGATGAGCCAGGATGTTTGGTGTACTGACAGGCTCGAGGATGACGCGTGTTAGCAGGCGCAAATGATGTCGATGATTTCGAAAGTCGATGAACATCGATCGTTTTCGATCGAATTCGATACTAATCAATTGACAAATATCGGAACTCGATAAAAATTAATCGCAAGATTTCTAGAGATTATCGACTCCGATCGATTTGCAAAATCAAAATTCGATTTGATCGATTTTATTCGACAAGTATCTGAATATGAAAAAGATGTATGGCGGGAGATAAGACTGCAGTCGAACGCGGACTAAGGAAGGGAGAGCCAATCAGTCATAGCAAGACTTCATTAAAACCGGATTCAGCCCTACACGGATTCAAACAAAAATGAGCCCAAAGGAGGAGCAGCAAAGTAACTCTATTCACATCCTGAATCTCAAAAAAAAAAACTCTCGAACGTTCGTTTTTTTTAGAAAAACGTGGCTCAGGGAACATCAGTTCCGGTTATACAGGGAACGAAATCGGGCACGATCGAACGGTTTAGCACGGCTGAACGAAATAATGTTAACCCTTTCTCAAGGTAAACAGCCTATTCTTTTCCCTCTATTGGTTGCTCAGTTTTTATTAAACTTTATTGCCTTACAGATTATTGCCCTACTTTATTTGCCCTACAGAACTTTTTTCATCTCGTTTACTTCCATTCTTTCAAATTCTGTCTTAAATTTGTTTTGTTAGTGAAACCGTTCTGTTAAATAAAGAAAACTTTGTGTGAATTTAATTTGTTGAGTTCATGTTATGCTGGTATTGACATCGACAACATTTCAAGATTTTTTATTACAATTAGAAAAACTTTCATATCTTGCTTTCGAAAAGTGTCACCCCGGACTAAGCTGCATCTTAAGTGCCTTTCGAAATTACTTTTTCTTTCATCGTATTTACTTCTTCCTCAGAAACATCAACAAATCACTGAGCGGCCATTTTGAGAATCGGTGCTCCGCTATAATCACCTCGCGCGAGGTGATTATTTAACAAATAAAGAAGCCTCGACTGCGCTCTGTTCTGTTGTAAAGCACACAGGAAGCGGCTAGTACGCGAAAGAAGTTTAGGGGGAACACGAGACGTAGTCGAGTGTTTCTGCCTACTTCTTGAGTGTTCTAGCCGCTTCCTAAGTGCTTTACAACAGAGCAGAGCACAGTCGATGCTTCTTTATTTGTTTTATGATAAAGAATCCCTTTATTTCCCCACGCATTCACCCTCATTTTCAAAACAAATTTCCATTTCCAAACGAACAGAAGTGGCGTTAGCGTGCATCTGTACTTTCATAAAGCACGCTAATATAAGCCAATCACAATCCTTGTTAGAATGGTTCAAATGATTTGATTGGTCGAACAAGACGAAAGCTGTCTAACATGTGAAAGCAAAACATCAAAGTTCACAAGTTTGCATGGTTCGAAAGTATCGCCAGTGCCTCTTCATAGTTTTTCCGTTTAAAAATCAGGACGGAAAAGTAAAATGCTCAATGATTCGGTGGATTTGTGGTTCGTGGAAACCTCGACTTTATTAACATGGCAATTCGAAAACAAACTGCTCAAAAAACTTGCAGCTAGTATTAAACCAACTGCTGCGCTGTGTTTTGTGAATGGACAACAGTCGAATTCACGGGAGCAAGAGGGTTGCTGAAACTGTTGACACCGTTAGGAAAACTGGGCTGCTGTGACTGCTGTGGCCCCCCACTCAATGCTCCGGAGAGGATATCTGAAGGAGCTGTCAGTTGTTCACTCGAAGGACGAGCGTTGCAACTTCTGAGGCTTGCCTCAATGCGGTGAGCGGAGGTGGAAATGATGTGTTGTGATGGAACTTGCACGGAAAATGTTAGGATCTTGTAAGCTTATGCATATGTATTCCTTAGCTAATTAAATTTTCAGTTTTGCCAATTTTTTGTTTGATTTTTTTTATACGAACTGGCCAACGAGCGTTTACCGTATTTGAGCTTTTAACACTGTACTTACGACATTTTTTCGTTCAAAAGCTTGAGCTGCCCATTTCGTGTAATCTTTGGTGTTTTTCGTCTCTGCCTGCGTTGTAATTTCGTCAGTTTCGGCGGTTGACATGTTTGCAAATCTCTGTTTGTTTTTGTTTTCTACTTGGCTCTGTGTTTTTATCACCAACCTCTTCGGAAACTTCACTTTCAATCACCGTGTTATTTGTACTTTTTGTACTGTTACGCCATTGAAGCCAAGAGCTCGTTTTCGTTTTCTAGGTTATATATAAGACGTGTGGGTCCGTGTGGGTCAAAATAATATTAATAGTAATAATAATAATAATAATAATAATAATAAATAAATAAATAAATAAATAAATAAATGAAAAACCGGGAGAGAAGTCTAGGCATTTCACAAACGGGCTGATGGCATGATACCGTTGCTCCGTGCATCTGCACTCTGCCGATAAAGCACGCTATTTCAACCGATCTATAAGCAGAAAATTTATCAGAGAAAGAGATTTTGCTCATCGTTAAGTTACTTTTCCTCTTGACAGTTTACTGTGGAGTTTTCAATACTCGAAACAACCCAAGATAATATTGGCAATATCCCAATGATCTTCATCTCGTTGCTCTACTTGCGTTTCCTTAATTTCTCCAGTGAAATGCACGCATCCACAACTCGAGACTGCTAGACGCTAGGTTAAGTCCAAGCTGGTGGCTTGTTCGTCGCTTTATCATTTGTTAACATGCATTAACAGGATGATTATATAATTCTCCAAATGTGGCTTCTGAAGCATTGAAGAGATCGCGCTGGTTTCAGGTTCTTCTGGGCTGTAGTCAATGCGCTGTCACTTGTCGTGTACTGAGACTAAACACAACGTGGCCAAGCAACTCTATCGGCGTACCGCGACTCGTTTTAATCACTGGATCAGATAGTAATTGCCACAATATTAAAAGACGTCGTTAGTTGGCTTTGAAACGTATAACAGTGACCGAAATGTGGCGATATTGAACTGAACCGGAATGTCCTCATTTCAAAGTTAAAATGAGTAATTATTGCAATTTGTTGCGCCTAGAATTCAATGTATCCCTGAGGAGTTTACACGGAATTATTTCAGTGTGTTACATAAAAATTTACATACCGCGTCGGTATATAAGCTAATGTTTTCCAGCTAGGTTTTTTTCTTCCGTCTCAAGTTTGTATTGCGTCGTGTTCTGCGAGCGGGTACATTTCTCAGTTGGGAAGCGTTCTTCGCATTTCATTTTTATTTTCAAGATTTTTATGGCCACAGTTTTGTAAGTATTTCTCTTAGTTGTTTGCTTGTATATTTCGGTTTGTTTATTTCGCGTAGTTCTTGTAATTTTGTTTCAGTTTGCAATTTATAATTCCCGTTTTATTTTATTTCAGTCGAATCACTCACTAGCACACTTGTTTTGGATTATACGTTATCTTCGTATTTCGCCCTTTTCTTCTTCATTAAACTTTGGAAGTGCATTCAAGCTGTGGCATTTTATTCTTGTGTTCGTGGCGGCGGCGGCTTCGGCCTGCCACACAATTATTTTATTTTAAGTAATGATTACTTTTATCGCAGTTGATTGCGAATGAACCTGCTTAGAAAATTTCTAACAAAGTATTCACATATATACCTTGTTATACTGCAAACCTAGCCTGGAGGTTTCATTCGACGAGGTTTAGCTTCGACACAAGATACTGGTATCTCAGGATTTCGGTTTCGAGTCAGATTTAGTAACGAAGCAAAACAATAGTGACCCTAGAAGTTTATTTTTAAAAGTGACACAGGTATGCTCTATACTCAGGCATACTCTTTTTTCCGAGTGTCATTGACTGAAAAAAATACATCTATCATTTCAGTCACCAATCTTAAAATATAACATCAAATTTCACTGCTCGTCGACACTCAAATCCTAGCAGTATGCAGGATGTTTGTCCTATGAACCTAGTTTAATGGCCTTAGCTCCCACGAGTCTCCTATAGCTCAGTGGTAGAGCATCCGAACTAGTAATCGGAAGGTCACAGGTTCTACTCTTGTTGGGGATAGCAGTCTCCGAGAGTGAGCAGTATTGCGCTGGTCAACCCGTGATACAGCTGTAGTGTCTCTTTGAAATGTTTCAAATTGCATTGGAAGAAACCGTAAAAAAAGAAATACTTTTGCAATTCTACATTAATAATTTGAAATGTTTGGAATTAGATGACGATGCCATGCAAACGAAGCGGTGTTCTCGAGAAGGGGGTTCTCGGTATCCAAATCTGGACCTTTCTTTTATAAAAAAAAGTTTTGCTTTTAAAATGATACTTCTCTCTAGAAATGAGAAGATTTCTTAATACCTCGTTCTATAAATTAACTAACTTTCAACTGATACATCCAAAATGCTACAGTTAATTGTGCGTTCTCTATGAATAAATTAAAGTCGAAGCTGATATTTTTGACGTTACAGTGCATTTGAAATTCTACACTATTTTCTAGGAAGACCCTCGAACTGATGGAAATTTCGTTCTAGATCAGGAGTCCAGTTGGGCGGGACATGCCCGTGTAGGTCTTGTCAGGGGTTAACTCCCACCCCCCCCCCTCCCCCCTCCTCTCGGGCTTACTCTGCAACTGAATTTGCATATAAAACTTCCCACGTGCTGGGCCGCTGAAACTGCTCGTTTTTATCCCCTTTTTTTGTTATTGCTAGCAGTTAAGATCATCGTTTCCATTAGGAACTTTCGTCTGACAATGTTTGTTTCTCGTTACAAAGGCTCTTTTTGAACAAGCGAATCCCTGAAAAGAGTGGCATTAGTGGGTAAAATATGATGAATGATCTTAAACTGAAAGATAGCAAGTCTAATGTCTTTAGTAACTTTGAAGGGAATGCTCTAAGTAAGTCGTATCGATTCTTTGAGGAAGTTAGCCTGTTTCATCCTCCTCTCTGCTGAAGGTCTTTCGAATTTCTTTTGTATAAACATTTGGCTTGCAACTTTGCAAGAAATTTTGTCTGCAGAAATTTTGTTATTGTTATTGTTACCCTTTTGGTATGTAACTTTTGTTCACACTCTATCACGCCATCCTTTAAATGCCGAAATATACCAAGAATCAAAATAATAATAACTATTGACTCGATAGGCAAAAATATTTGAAAAACTCAACTTTACAAAATTATAATGAAACACATATAGAAAAGGTAAAATGCTCACCGTGTCAAAGACTACGATCTAACCTCTTCTGGCGAAGTCTCACCATATAGCCCACTACTTGGCGTGAGTAGCCCCCCCCCCCCCCCCCCTCCCTAACCTCACCCGAAGGAATAACTTGACAAACGACTCAGACATTAAAAGTGCGATAAAATAACAACATTCGACAGTAACACCTAAATTTACGAAGAGTTTTTATCGATTTCTACCAAATTTCTCTAACCACAAAATAAGAATCCTTCAGTAGAATCTAAAAATATTTTTAGTTCATAGACCTATTGCCTTATATTATTTCCGTTATTTACTTATTTATTTTTGTTATTATTATTATTATTATTATTATCATTATCATTATCATTATCATTATCATTATCATTATCATTATCATTATCATTATCATTATCATTATCATTATCATTATCATTATCATTATTATTATTATTTTTTTTTTTTTTTTTTTTTTTCACCTTCAAACTAGAAAACGACCAACTTCCTCTTTGTGGTTATCATTAAATAGCAAGTTTTGAAATGACCTCACTAACTCACTCACTAATGGCAGCTTCGACGTTCTATCCAAACTGACGTTAAAACTCGACCGGTGGCAAAAGCAAATAAGTTTTGTGGATCAGCATTTTATTTGCATTCTTTGAAATGACCTCACAAACTCACTCACTAAAGACAGCTTCGACGTTCTGTCCAAACTGACGTTAAAACTCGACCGGTGGCAAAAGCAAATAAGTTCTGTGGACCAGCGTTTTATTTGCATTCTTCTTTTGAAGGTCAAAGAAAGCGAACATGGGTCGTGTTATTCAGCTTTATATTTTCATGCTACTGTTCTGTATGGAACTCATCACAGCCTGCCCAGACGGTAAGTTTTCCTTATTCGAATACTTTTTTCCTCCATTTTTCACTAAAAAAAATGCTAAGTTCTCCCTAACCCCTTAACGAGCATTTCCGTTACTACTGACATGGGATGGTTTTATTAGTCAGTTTTCTCTTCAAATGTTCTTATCTTCTTATCTTGTGTCTGGTAATATTACAAGAAGACGTTATTTCTGGAAGACGTATTACACTGGTTCAACTTTATACTCAGCTTAAAGGCTCGTATATGAATTTCATATCTTCAACAACTGGGTATTACTTATTTCCGGTTAAAAAACTTTCAATATCCGTGTTCTATAACACTAACTCGACCGGACAGCCCCGAATACAAACGACAACCAGCTCAAAAGATTGATACATTGACTTCCTGTCTCTATGTTACGGCCTTTTACCAATCCAAGAAGCAATCTTAAATACCCCCAATGTTTCGTCGAAGCAGCTATAGCTATTGAGTAGAAACTGTATGTAGCGATAATATTCTCAGCGAAAGAAATTGACAGCTTACCGTTTTCGTTCTGTAACAGTATGAAACTACAAACGACAAAACTTTCATGCCACTTGGCATGTTTTGGTAAAATATGTTTTTAAACATATTTAAAAAATAGTGGTTTTATAAAAAGCCGTTATTGCCCTTTATCTAACCTAGCGATGAATTTTTGTAACTTGCCTTCCTGCAAGTTTCACCTTTAACGACAAAATGTTTAATCGTCGAAACTTTGAGCTATATGGTAAAATTTAAGTGGATTCGTCTTCTTTAGGGGCCGACCATTTAACTTTGAGGGGGGAGGGTGGGTGATTTTCCC
>NW_028145480.1:5427500-5632500 GCF_977016875.1 Pavona decussata | reverse complement strand
GCCTTTTTCTTGAGAAACTTGACCCGGTATAGCAACACAGAAGACACGCTGAGGAAAAAATCCGTCCAGAATTCTAAGATTTCTGTCCACATTGGGCAGTCATCCTAACTAAGCAGAGAGACTCGATTAGTCAATTTCATCAGTGCTTGTTAGTTAGAAATCAGCAAGCTGGATCTCTCTTTGTTAGCAGTTCCTAGTCCTAAAAGAGCTCGCGCGCGGCTACCTAGTCCTAGGAAGTGTCTTGTTATGATCGACTAGAATAGATCTTCTAAAGCAGGCATCGTTCATTGCAACTCTGCAGCCATTTCCTTGTTGTAAGGCTCCCTCAAGGTTTTCGTTACATGGTCGTGTCTGTTGATTACAACTCGGTAGTCTGCGAATCATTCACAGACTACCGAGTTCATAGTATAAACACCTCTCATTACTCCCGGCAGCCAACCAAAATGTCGTCCGGAGTCAGAAATTTTTCGTTTACGTTTGGCAATGCTCGATATTGCCTGACAAAATTAAAGTGAAAGAGCGTTTGTTTGCACATCAGTGAACTATGGTGCAAGTAATGTAACGACAGTGCTAAGTAACGCAACGACAGTGCTAAGTAACGCAACGTTACAGCAAGTAACGAACGACAATGCTAAGTAACGTAACGACAGTGCTGAGTAACGTAACGACAATGTTAAGTAACGTAACGTCAATGCTAAGTAACGCAATGACAGTGCGTTTTCAATGACAGGCTTTAAAAAGGTCAAACTTGTTACGCGGGATGCCCTGAGGTCAGACCACGTCTAAAATGGGGCTTGGTATTTTGTTTTTTTTCTTCATGGTAGCTACAAATCTGCACATTAATTGCGTTCGAGGAACGAGAAACGCTTCCTAATTTCGTTCGGTCTCTGCGTGCAGCCAGGAAATTTTGAGATTTCGTCGTGTGAAGACTCCACATTGTCCACCCCTCCAAGTTTTTTCAGGGGCTTTGGACCTTGTTGTCGCGCACCTCGTTTTCGTGTTCGTATTATAAAGCAAGCGATCGTGTTTCATTACAAAAGTCTGCAGCGGCCATTTACTCCAGCCGAGGCAAAACACCCACTAAATTCGATGGACTTTGTGTAAAGTGGCCAGCAGACTGCGCTCGTCTCACAACTGAAGTCCGGGATCGTTTGCTATTAACAGTACTGTAGCACACAGTTTTTATCTCTCTGAATTCATGAGGTTTCCATAATAATTTTTTTTATGCTTGTACAAGGCTTTCAATATGCTAATTAGATCTGAACATTCAAAATGTTTATCGCTTCATAGCGGCGGAATTTTCGCGTAGAGTACATTCAAAATGTTTATTGCTTCATAAGCAGCAGAATTTTCGCGTAAAGTATAAAAATATCTTTCTTGTTGCAAGAAAAAACAAATAGTATACCGTCTCAGTAACATTTTCATTTCTCTCGACAATAGATTTTTATACTTGTACTTGTACTTAGTAGCTAGTAAATATTATTTTACAATAACTGTCCAAATTCTCTCGCGCTGATTGGCTCGTAGCTATTGTCTATAAGAGTACAGACAATAAAAATGACGTCAGATGTAACGCGCGCGCTTTCTCAACGAAAAAAATAGTCAATTCCGCTCGTACTTTTTCCATGTTATTGTAAAAAACAAATCGACGGCAGTTTTCTATGGTCTATACTCTTTTATTAAAAACTGAATCATTGTATAATGCAATTCGAGGGATTTGATTGGCTTAGCGGCCATGGTATATGAGCCATTATAATCCATCAAATATTTTCGCTCGCGCGCGATTGGTCTAAACGCCTCACGTGACCGAATATACCCCAGCTAAAACTGGGGAATATCCGAGGATATTCCCAAAGTGATATTCCCCAATTTAAAAAACTTCAAGGAGCGTCAAGTTTGCAATTAAAATGAATGTCACGATGGGGGAACGGTTTGCTTTCGTGACAAAAAAGGAGATAAACCTGCTGGTCGATAAACCAGTACCAGAAAACAACATACGCTCTAAACGTTTTTGACGGTAAGCTGTTCGTAAACGAAATGTTGAAATACTCAAGCTCGTATTTGCGACATTTTCTCTTGGTTTGAGCTCTGTTTAACAGTCCTTAAATTAAAAATGTGGTAAAACTGAAAAATATGAAAGGCGAAAAGTTTTAGCCCATCTCATTTAAGAGTATTTATGGTTTTCTTTCAGTCTGGCGAAATGAGAAAGCCGAGATTCTCGCATGTTGCGAAAAATATTTGAAGGATAATAAACACAATAGCCTCCATTTGACTTTAAAAATATGCTCAGATATTTGTCTTTGGACATTATCTGCTCCTCGAAGCTCATAGTTTTCCTCGAGCTTCGCTCTCGGAAAACTGTTCGCTTCTCGGAACAGATAATGTCCGCGGACAAATATCTGAGCATATTTTCGCGCCAAATGGAGGCTATTGTTTATTTATACCATGGCCGAGAAATGGCGGCCATTAAACTGCCTTCTGGTTGTTCTTGCACAGCGAAATCAGCAAGATCTAGCAATATTTCTTGATTGTTTTTAAAAAAAACAATTATTCCACTCGCGCTTGTTGGATATGAGATGATTATAGCCAACTCGGCGCTACGCGCCTCGTTGGCTATCTATCATCTCATATCCAACGCGCGCTCATGGAATAATTGTTAAATAGACCATAAAATGACGCCATAAAATGTCCAAAACTTGGCAGTGAAACCACTCGCCTGCGGCTCGTGGTTCCACTTGAGTTTTGAACATTTTTTGACGTCATTTTATGGTCTATAAGAGTATAGACCATAGAAAACTGCCGTCGATTTGTTAGATAGCAAATGGAAATCAAGAGTCGATCGCCTACGGTAGTATTTTTATTTGTATGTCAGGTTTTTATGCTTGTACACGCGCATTTTTTCAATATGCTAATTAGATCTCAACATTAAAAATGTTTATCGCTTCATAGCAGCGGGATTGTTGCGTAGTGTATAAGAAATGCATTTCTTGTTGTTAGTAAATAGTAGTAGCAAGTAGAAATAAAAAGTTTACCGTCTTGTATTTAAGTACGTTTCTCAATGATTACAGACGGTAATACGAAAATATTTTGCAAATGTCACGCAACCTGAATTATACTTTTTCTCTGTCAGATCTGTCACGTACTCGGGTTTACCCCTAATCTCGTAGCTTCAGGGTGAAAGAGTGAAATAATCCCTCATGCTCCAGATGGTTCTTCAACCTCAAAATTAAATGTTTCGTTTGCCCATTAACTTTGCTTTATTCAGGCTGGGTAAGCAGCAGTAGAACTGTGGTTATTAGTTTGGGAAGGAAACTTCAAATATTCTGTGAAGATGATGATTATTGCAATTGGTGGTTTGCATTGCCGCCATGCTGGTGGACAAAACAAAAGAAAATTTGAATAAAAATGCAAGTGAAACATCTTGTTATTCCTGTCCACCAACATCGCCGCCATGACGTCACATGCAAACCATTAATAAGGAAAAGCTGCATAAAGAGTAAAACGAACGAATTAAGTCAAATTAAAGACGGTGCCTCCTAATACCGAAGTATTTTTGCGCGGTTAATTTCTATGCGGGAAAAGCAGATCTTAGCAAGGGCTATGGAAATCCAAAACGAAGACTGGGGATAACCGCGCATTTTTTTAGAGATAATTAAGCAACAGTTATTCTTAAAAACAGTAAATTGCAAAATGTATGGCGTTTTTTTTCTCGCCAAATTGAAGCCTTATTGTCTCTAAAAATGCATGGTTAACCCTAATTTTCTTTTTGGATACCAAAAGCACTTGCTAAGTTCTGCTTTCTCCGCATAGTTTTAAACTGCGCAAAAATATCCCTGTATTAGTAACCACCACCCATAGGAAACCTGAGTGTCTCGAGATGCGCAGAACGTATGCGCAGTAACAATAGTCGCACCGTCCTTAAAACGAACAGGAAAGGGCCCACCATACCTAAGTTTTGTGCTATGCAAGGAATCGAACGCACTCCAATAATCTGTAATTACTACTAGTTTATTCACTGAACTCTGCTCTCTCCTAGAAGGGATACTATTGTTCTGATTGTCTTCAACAAAACGGCCCAATCAAAATCTATTATCGGCGCGTATATCACTAGGGAGGGGACCGCCCTTATCTTTACCAGTGTGACGACAAATCATCGTTTAATTTATTCATTAAACCTGGATCAAATTCTGCTCTCTCCTAGAAGGGATGTTTTTGTCCACTATTGTGGCCGCCATGTTGTTTACATGTTAAGACTCAACTATGCGGTTTTCAAAAAGAAAATTAACCCCTTTGAAGCGGTAAATCGAAAGAATAATTTCTAAGAAGCACTCGACGGTTAAAACGTTGTAAATTGGAGAGTTTCTGGCAAAGGAATCATGCTTTGTTTGACAGTTGTAGAACCATACAGAATACGTGGGGGAAAGGTCATTGATAAGCTAAAACGCACATCACATTGATGCTTAAACGCTACTGGAAATCCACTTCACAGAGATTAAAGATTTGCTTCTAAATTTTTACTAAAAGTTTTCATTCAGGAAAGCTTTTTGCCTGCTTTTCTTTGTTTGTTTGTTTTTTTTTGTGAAACGAGAACAATTCTTACACTTTTATCGTGAGTCAGGATGTGTGTCATTGTATTGATATCTTACATCCTTTTTATTTCAACTTTTCGGTTAAAAGGTGAAATTTGAAAGAAAGAACGAAAGAAAGAAAGAAAGAAAGAAAGAAAGAAAGAAAGAAAGAAAGAAAGAAAGAAAGAAAGAAAGAAAGAAAGAAAGAACTCAACCATTTTTTTCCCAATACGGTCTCACGCTAGTTCAATAACATATATGGAGAGCTTCTTTCTCTGTTTCTTAACACAAGCATATGTACTCCAAGATCCACTTCGCCAGCTACTATTTGTTTACAAATCGTCATATTTTCGCTGGTAATCCACAGCCAGGCCTTAAGCAGAAACACTCTATTGTTTTTAAAAGTAGAAACCTAATAAGTGTAATCGACGTCCTTTATTGCGGACACCCTCGGGACCGCGAGTTAGTGTCTTCAATAGCGGGAGTTTATTTCAGTCAAACGTATGTACTCTATTTTTGCCGGGGATTTAGCTGCTGTCCGTATTATCGGGGTGTCCGTAATAGCGAGGTGTCCGCAAGTAGTTTTTGCACATGGAAATGTAAGTCGCCTTTTCCAGAAACACAATTTTTCTGAACATATGCTATGAAAAACCTTGGTTTTATTTACAAATTATGTTTCAATGGTGACAAACTGACATTCTTATCACAGGCTGTTCAATATGAACTTACAAAACTTTAAAAACAAAAACAAAATCGATCTTCTTGTCTCGTGGATTTCTTTTGTAATCAGTATATCAAGTTATTATTTTTCAGAATCACTCTGATGATTCATTGGTTTGGAGTGATTTCGGGGGAAGTTCCGTTAAGTTCGTTGTCTACTGATGAACAGCCCCCACGTACAGCTATTGAAAGATCTTGTTCAAAACTTACGAAACTATTATCCAGTCTAAAAACTCTTTGGAAAAAAAAAACATTTACTGAAGAAAAGAGCGGAGTCCAATTGAGTGTTTGCAAGACGGCCATGTTGGAGGACCAAAACAATACAATGATTTTCCTATGGCAAATATAGTCTATTTTTATGCAAATATCTTCTATTGTTTTAGTCCTCCGACATGGCCGCCGTGCACACACTCCATAACAACTCCCCCCTTTACAATTTTTAAATAAGAGGCTGCATGGAAGGTCTAAAATTTGAACGCTGTACATTTTTATGTTACATTGTCTGTTCTAATTGAATCAGATCAGATGTAATCTTCCGTTCTGAAGTTCCATTTCAAACAAATTGGTCAGTCTAAACACTCCTCGAAAAACAAGGACTGATATTGAGGGAAAACAAAGTCCAACAATCAATTCTCATCAACAATTTTTACATATGTGGCAGAATGGGAGGTCTGTCATTAAAACGCATTAGGATTTTTTCAAAATCATCAGGCCACTTGTAGATGACTTGGACCCACAGTGGAGGAGGATGTCTAGAATTGCTAGGCACGCCTGGAAGAGATATGCACACCATCTTTGAGGCCGAGTGATTTCTGGCGTAAAAATCTCGCAGAACTTCTAACTCAATCCAAACGCGGTTGATATCCTGCCAAATGAAGAGTTGGTACGTTATAAGGCGCCTTCACACAAAAAACTAAAAGTGAATTTTACAGTTCATGTAAATCTGGTCCGGAGATCATTTAAAAGGCGGGTTCACACTAAAGACTCAAGTGCACTTGACTGCTTAATGTGAACCCACCTACTGCTTTGGCCAAGTAAATATTGCGGAACCTGACGTCTTTACATGATAGGTCCGGCGGACTGGTTTGAATGTCTGTTTCTCTGTCTGTCCCTCTCTTCCTCCCCCTCCCCTCCCCGCTCCTGCATTCAGTCAGTTTTGCCCAGAAACGTTACAACACGTCGAAAGGTTTTGGTCTGGAGCACATTAATGATAATTGTTTTGGCCGAGTAAACATCAGGTACTCTTGTCCACGTATTATACAGCTTGTTACTGCGTTTTTCCGGGGGGTTAATGACGTATTTCGTAAAAATAAACGCTACCTGAGAGTGCAATCCTTCGCAGCCGTCAGTTGCCAGTCTCAAAAGGCCTGGAGACAGGAAAACCAACACCTTACTCGCTCTCCTGATCTGAGTCTCTGCCCAACGCGTAGGGCCCTGGCAACTAATTTCGCTGGATACCATAGCATCCATGATGACGTCATAACCTTTCTCTCTGAAGAGGTTGGCAATGGAAGCCACTGTGTCGCGAAAAGCGTCGCTCTCAGGGTAGTAACAGCAGTAGTACAGTCCTAAAAAGATTTGAAGTCCCATGAAATTCGATCATAAAATCAGCGGGATTGATGAATACATACATGTATGTGATATATTAGATACTGTGTTAATCGCGGTTAAACGTTAAAAAATAAGAAAATCCGTTAAAGATAAGGTTTTAACTTCGGGGGCTTGAAGCTGATCAGATTTTTTTTTTTTGGGAATCTGTGAGTTTACTCGCTCCTTTTTCTGTTAAGGTCACGTGTCTATGCGAGTGGTCCAATGACGTCATCGATTGAAGCACACTTACATTACATGAATACTGACCAAATTTGATTGATATGACGAACCATGATCTGAGTTATAGCAACGGTCTAAAAAGATAGGTAAATAGACCCTTACAGAGCGAAAGAAGTCGTGGATGCATCTCTGTATAATTATACACTTAAAACAGTATATTCTAGAATTGTCATACTGAGTAATCAGAGTTCTCACTGTACCGTTTGGCCTCTCTGGATTTGAAGGGCTGCAGGTAGCATCTGCTGCTGTGGAAATTTAAATATATTTGATAAAAACATTAATCTAATTAAAATAACAGGTCTTTCAGGTATTTCATGAACACACCTGATTGCTTAAGACCACCAAAATGATAATTTCAAGTGATTGATTGATTGTTAAACTAGCCGGATCACCTTTTACCAATTTTATCAAAGAGAGGCAAGGGAAATACTTAAAACAAACCCACGAAACTGTTTCAAGTTGGAATCCATTTTCATCCTGGTCATCCGTAGCCAAAGATATTTATTAATAGTTTCTGTACACCTTAACTAGACTGGGCTTTTTTTACGTTTTCTGTGACCACACACATTCCATTACTCCGGGAGTATTGAAACTATGACAGTGACACTCGGAGGATAAACAATATGTCCAAAGATGTTTTCTACAAAATTAGCAACGGGAAGTGATGACGTCATGCTTTCCAAGTGGCAGCCATCTTGGATCCGCCATCTACAAGCGGTTACAAACCTAAACCATTATTTTAAGGGTTCCATCAACGCCAATGTATTGAGTGGCTTTGGAAAGTGATGATAACAAGTGATGACAGCTCCTTGGAAAGGGTTGAACAAACAAACAAACAAACAACAACAAAACATTGACAACTTAAAATACAGGCACACGTAAGACATGGACGAAGGCGAGTTCGAATTTTTACTTCATGGTTACCACAATCTTTATTCGTACAAAATACCAAAACAAATATAAAACACAATTGAAAAATCTTATTATATAGGGGCTAACCACTTTTCCTTAAAAAAAAAAAACAAGGAATAATAGAAATATACGGCGGTTTTCAATTGAGCGTTGAAAAACCAAAACCAAAGTAATTTCTCTAGCCAATCACAACAGACGTTAACAGCACAATGAATCAATCAGAACTCGAAGAAAATACGTCTCAGGTGCCAAGCAGGGGAGGACGCTTTTGGGAAAGGTGTGATTGGTTTTGGGTTTTGCTTCGCATTGGTTGAGAAAGTTGCTAACCAATCACAGAGCATAGAAAACCGAAACCAAAGTAAAACCGCAGTCACTTTCGAAACTCAACTAAAAATATTATTGGCCTATTGGTTAAGGGTTACACTAAAAAACAAAATAGGCAACTACAAAACAATACAAAAAACATTACCTGCAATGTTGTTTGATGACGTCATAACTGGCTGTCTAACAGGATCTATTGTAATTGAGAAAGTAAGATTAATAGTCAGACAACTGAAACAGGGGAATTAAAACACATACAGTGTTACAGTGAAAAATCTTACACGTACGGTGTCAGTTTGCTGACCGTAAAAGGAGGTTGAACACCCTGAATGTCTGAGGATGACATTGCAAAAAATTAAAAGATTGATCACATCACTTGCAAAATGTTTAAGGTACGTTTTCGCATTGCAAACATTTGGGACCGAGTAATTTTTCCGTTAAGTCCGAGGTGTCCCCGTAGTTCGTTTTTTTTTTCTTTAAACGAACATGGATATATTACCTCCAATACTGCAAGGAGGTTTGCTCCTTCTCCGGTAGATAAGGGCCCCAATTATTAACACAATTATGACAGCAAGGGCTCCTCCGACAATGGAAACAGCGATTTTGAAGATAGGAGCTGAAACCAAGAAAACAATAAAGTTGTTGTCGTTGTTCAGCAATAGAAGGACCCCATAACATGAAAACCCTCTAAAATCTCCGAAGGAGCCATAAGTGGCCCTCAGAAGCCAATTTCTATAATAATCCTGTTAACCTGAACTACTTAGAAACCGTCTAAATGTTGCACAAATCAATGTAAATTACTTACTTAAGGACGGTGCCTACTATTGTTACTGTGCATACGTTCTGCGCATCTCGAGATACTCGGGTTTCCTATGGGTGGTGCCTCCTAATACAGGAAAATTTTGCGCGATTTAAAACTATACGGAGAAAACAGAACGTAGCATGTGCTCTTGGTATCCCAAAAGAAAATTGGGGATAACCATGCATTTTTCAGAGATAATTCAGCTTCAATTTAGAAAAAAAAAATCCCATACATTGCTTTATATTTTGGCACTTTTTAGAAATATTGTTGCTTGATTATCTCTGGAAAATGAGTGGTTACCCCCAATTTTCTTTTTGGATTCCAATAGGCCTTGCTAAAATCTGCTTTTCCCGCATAGTCATACACTGCACAAAAATACTTCTTTATTATTAGGCACCGTCCTTAAATCTGTTCATTCATTTATCTCGCAATCAAACCGTCCTTCGTAATAATTTCCTTCTTTCTGTGTTTGTGTTTACTTTGTATCTATGTAATACCTGTATGTTTTATCCAACTGTCGTGTGTCAATATAGGAAAAACATTCTCGCAAACGATACAAGCTCTCTCTTTGAGCTTTTCAGTGCTCTTAGAGCAAATTTAATTTCAATTAAAATTAGATTTTAAATACAAAAAATATAGCACGCTCAAAGTAAAGGATTCAAAAAGTATGAAAGTATGGTTTTCCTCTGAGATTAACTAGTTAGCCCTCACCTTTTGACGTCGGGAAAAATATAGGTATGGAAGCTGATAAAAGAAATGAATTAAAGTAACATGTAAGTCACTATTACTGAAAACAGTATAACGAAAAGAACAAACACAACAACAAAACAACAAAACAGAGTATACAGAGAATTCTAAGATACGCCATCTTAGTTACATGGAGCGTGGAATGAACAAAAAGAGGCAGCCATTACTTTTGGAGGTGGGTCTTGAAGCCAAAAGATTGGATTTCTAAAGGAGGTTAGAGCAAAAAGCAAGGGAGAATTAAAGGAGTGCTCTAAAGTAGAGCTTATAGAACATATCTTTCAAGAAGAAGCAATCTATGTGACTATGAAAAGACATTATTATGATAACTTGATCAATGGCTGTAAAATAATCAACGAACTGATAACTGATCTGAAAAACTTCATACTTGGTTTTGATGGATCGTAGGTATAGAGTGGTATGTTGTCTTTACCATTAGTTGCAAAAGGATAGGCAACAACCTGAAAAACAAAACACAATTCAAAAATAATAATTAGTCCGCTTATTCGTATTTCGGAATATGATCAATCAAACGCAACCATAGATACACAATGTACTGACACATCATGACAATTATTATTAACACATTTTTCGCTTTAATGTCTAAAACACCTAAACCGGCAAAGTGGCCGTAATATAATAACTGTTCTATACAACAAAAACAAGGTGAATCACCACAATTTAAAGCTTCATCCCCAGTAGTGATCAGTTACAGAATTTTTCTCACAATATCTGACCATGACCCAACATGAATGTCAAGTGCAACACCAGCTATCTCAAACCCAAACTAAAATTCTCACAGCGCAAGTTTTCAGTTATTTCCTTGAGTGTTCAAGATTGCAGGAGTCCACAGTATTTATGAAAATTATGGGGCCAGTTTCATAAGGTTCCCCTGAGTACTGCTTTTTAACAGTATATCCAACTGTTGCATCTATAGCATCTATAGCTAGAGAGGGTACAGAAGGGATAAGATGAGAACTGGGATTTGCCCTTTTTTTGCTGGGAAGATGGGGTTTTGACATACTGGGAATGAGAATTGCTCATTAAATTTGGGTCCTGGCCTTGGGAATGGCATTTAGAGAAAAATTTGGACTGGGAAATGGGAATACAGTCGAACCTCCATGTGCAACCACCTCTAGATCTCATAAGTGACCACCTATCCAAAACACCAAAATTTTCCCAGTCAAAGCCCTACAGCTCATGACCACTACCACTTGTTGAGGCGACGGTATTAAAATGTTTACATTGTTTTTAACCTCTTGTAAGCAACCACTTGACACATGGTCTGATCTCCATGTTCGCTGTATGTCAGCCTACACTTCTCAGAGTTTACAAGGAACATTAAATGTCACTAAATTTTAGTGACAACCTAGCACTGCTCGCAATGTGACAAGGAAAATGTATGCAATAAAATCTCTTTGAATAAGTAGATGTGTCAGACCTGTTCCCTGAAGAGACTCTCTGTGGTTAGAGTCTTGTAAGCGACCACCTCCTGTAAGAGACCACTAAATCTTGCTATTCTGGGTGGTCACTTACAGGAGTTTTGACTGTAGTAACCTTTCTTCAGGACTCTCTCTCTCAACAGTACACATAGGCACAAGGATTGAAGTACAAATCTTATCTTAAGGTCACAATAATTAAGCTGAAAAATGAAAATTGTGTAGTCTGTCTACATACCGCAACGAAGAGATTATCTGGCAAACCATTTGGTGACCTCAATGGAGCATGTTTTAGTACAAAATATGTCTTGCTCTGAAATAAAGATCAGTAGAAACATATATTAGTTTTTACATGAATGTAAACATTTGAAACATTTATTTCGAACTGTGGATGAAAGATCAAATAGACGAAGGATCCTCGCAGTTTGTACACAACTTAAGCAGTTGCGAAAAGAGAGCCTGAAAAGATCAGGCTTTCTTTTCGCAATAACTTAACTTAAATAACTTAATTTGATATATTATAGTTTTTGTCTTCTTTTGGTTCTTTCTTGATCTTTACTAATCAAAGCACTTAATTGTCACCTGACAAATTATTACACTCATCTGTAATTTGCCTTGGGACGTAATATATCCTCATACTCAGAATTACTCATTGTATGGTAAAGCAACTATATCCGGCTTATAGATGAATATTGTACATGTATCTGATGATCAATTCTGTTACCCCAATAAACACTGACCTTTGGTACAAGTATGCAATCCATAGAATGGTTTTCCTTATACTTATTGTAGAATCGGAAAAGCAGTGAATAATGAGTCCATTTGCCCTCTAAAATATAAATAATAATGTTATTCAAAGGCATTCATTTACTTAACAGTCGGCAAATCAATTGTTGCCATTTACAACAAAATTGATGTTACAATAATTTATTTATTATTATAGTTTTATTGTAGTTTATGACCTTAAAAAAGATACATGTAGCTATTATTAAAACTGACTTTACCATCCATGTGCTGTTAGGCTGAGAGACAGTGAGCCTGACTCCAGTCCACTATACATGAGACTTGAAAAGAATGCATTACAATTTGAGGGTCACAACATGAACAATTAATGGTTGATCATGATAACTGTTGTATGAATTTAAAATACTTGTTCCTGATTGGCTGAACATGCTATTTCTACATTTACCCGGTAGTTGGTTTCTTCATTTTGTGTTGTGGCAATGACTTCTTTCAGGTTCTTTGGAGTTTAAGTTTTTTAGCCGGATTGTTTGTGCCAAAAATACTTGGAAATCAAGTGCTACAGCTACAAAGGAGATTCCTAAAGGTGAACTTTCGTTTCTTACAAGAAACAGCAAGAGATTACTTTTGTCAAAAGCTAAAACTTTGGATTTGTTTAGTTGAAAAAGTGAAAACATTCATGGCCACTACCAAGTGCTTTCACCTCGCTACGGCTTCTTCCAATGAACGATAACCAAACAATAATAACAGGTCAGTGCCCTTTTGATGGGGGGAAGAAGCAGGCCAAATTCAGTGAAAGAAATTACTCTGCAAGTTCCTTCTCTGAACCCATGGTTTGATATTTTTATCAATCTGTTTTGGTGTTATTGTCAAGCTGTAGAAAGCTTTACAGTGCAGGTGACTAAAAATTATTCAGTTGATGCTTAACATTTGGTTTAATTGCTGACATTAGTTTGCTCATGAATTAAACTTGTATTTTCTCTTAATTATATGTATATAATAACAATCAACTTTTCTCGTCTTGTCTGTTTTGTGCGCTTAGAAACAGGTGAATTGTTTGTTTGTTTTGTTTACGTGTGAGTGTTTTCATGCCGGGCCGGCGCTGACTGTTTTGCAAAGTGCCTCAATAGTTTTAAAAAGAAAATTTTGCCCTCTACATGAGGCCTAGTAAAATTAAAGTGTATTTGACAGATTTTTTTTATTTGCTTAAGATCGAATCTTCATGTGTGAAATACCTGTAAACTAGCTGGTGAGCCTAGCTTGCTGGTCTCACAAAAGCTAAGCGTATTTTCACAATAAACTGCTATCTATCTATCTATCTATGTTGTTCTCGTATGGAAATTTATGTTATAAACATGTAATCGCATGAGCTTTCCCAAACTGTTTTCCCAAATTGCCCAAGTCGTGCAGCAACAAGATGTATGCCCTAAAGTGAAATACAATTCACGCCTATTTGAAAGGCCTTTTAAAGAGAACAAGAATGGTGTTTTCTTTTCTTTCTTTTTTTTTCTTTTGGAATATCTTCTCTTGTTCCAGAGATACTCGGGTTTTTGTTCCAAAACTGATGATGTCACAGATCGTCTCAGTACAAAGATAGCTCACAAATATCTTGGGAATTATTGGAGTGGTGCTTCTGAAATTTGGCAGTCACCAATCATGTAAACCAGGTAAGAAACAAAATGACACCCATTTTGATGTTGCCATGGCATTACTCTCGGCCCAGTCCCTTTCTGTGATTCCCTTTCATTTTTGATCAGATGAGGAGAGGCGGCCAGGGATGGGATGGGAAAAACGTGATCAGCATATGATCACCAAATTATCCATTCCAATGTCTAGAAAACTCAACATAACACTTAAGCTCAATAATTCACCTAACATCTTATAATCTAAGAAAAACTAAGTGTAAGCTTGTTTTATATTTTACTGTAAATCAATACAATAATTTTTATCAATGTTGACTACCGATAAAATGAAAGTTCTCACGGCTTGAAGCTAACATTCTAACCCACTAGTCCAGTGGTTAGTGATAGGTCTTATTTCACAATTCAAAACAAAATTTTCACCACCCAGAATTGCCATGCGCAGTTTCACTGATTCATTTTCTGAAGGTAAATTACACGACTTTCTCCATTATTAAAAACCTATTTACAGGTTCTGCACTGTCATCCTATTAAATACATAAAGTCCTTATAAACAAGATAATTTGTTCCAGTTTAAATAACCTTTTTGAATTTGAAACCACATATACATTAGAGACAAATCAGTTATTATTATTTTTCGTTCTATTTAAAAATTAGTTTCTCTTCTATCAATTTGCTTTAATTTGTAATTAACCTAAATTTTTTTTTCGATCCAGTGCTCCCTCTAGTGCTTTAAAATTTGAACTAGGCAAAATGGCTACTGAAAGCACAAAATGAAGTAGCCAAAACTGACACTTAACTAGTCTGTGACTATTGCTGGCTACCATTTGTCTCAAGCCCTGAGCTTCACTATTCTACCTATTACAAATATTATTGTAAGAGGTAGAATAGACAAGCTTATATGTAATATTGGTGCATATGTTATATTTTTTGTCATATGATTGATTAACCATGAGAATTAACTCAGGGTCCAAAATTACGACCAGCTGGTCACCAACTAATGCGCCTAAAAAATTGAGTGTTAGCGACCAGAATTCCAGGGCTATTCGCCAGCAGGCGACTAACTATTTGACTTTTCGACGTTTTGAATCAGCGTTCAAGGAATTAATTTCGGAGGAAAATTTAGGGTTCTTTCCAGAAGCGGACTTAGTTTTGTCTTGTCATTAAAAATAGAGTTGACTTGTTTAAATATATGTCTACCTTTTACATCATCTAAGGGCTCCCAAGACACATTGTAATTGTGTTCCTTTGGTGAATACGGGTGAAACCTAACATTTGAGATACTTGCAACGCGTGGAGATGGTGGTGGAGAATGCTCTTCATTATGATAATAACCAAGGCAGCGGCCTAAGGAATTAAAAACAAGTGAACACCAATATCAACAACATGCATCAATTACTTTCAAGTGGGCTAAATCTTATTTTGTTGGATAGTAATTTGATAAGCACAATACCTACATCCAGTTTCTAAACTGAATAACCTTAGGTACATTAACCAAACTGCATGCTAACAAACTTTCCTTGTTATTATCGCTTAACCTGCTTTGCTTGTATTATATAGCACAATTTGCAGTTATCAGACAGACATGGCATTTATAATACAATGAAAAACCAAGTTGACTTCATAAATAGATTTTCCATGGTGAAATTCCAGTTAGCAAAAATGACAAGTTTTGCAGACACCTGATTTAAACTTGAGAAAATATTACATAACTAGAAGTTTGAATTTTACAATTTTACAAAGTGTATGCATGGTGGTGGGTGATCACTACCTGCATGTAATGCAACTGTGGTATACTCTAAAGGAATGCATGAAATACGTAACAAACAAGATAACAACTCAAGATGGCATTATTGAGGGGAACGCCGCCTTGTGGTACAGGTATAGGTTGGTCAATGCGACTTCCGATTTATGTGACGAAAACCATCTCACTTATCTCCCTAGCAATATGAGCTAAATGGTTAAGACAGCACGTGCCGACCGGACAAGGGTATTGGTTAGCAGGCGATAAACAAAAGCAAAGACACAAACAAGCTTGGGGGAAGGCGCTGTGCAGACTTAACCACACCACACAGAGGTGACCCTAGTTTATTAAAAGCAAGGAACACAGCCACCCCATCTCTAAATACTGACTACACAGCCGCTCACTGTACAACAGAACTACAAATTGAACCTTGAACAGTTTGCTGGAGCTTTTATAGTTAGACAACGTCGTCTGCTTACTTAGCCAGTAGTTTAAACTGTACTATACAGCAGCTTGGCTTAACACATGTACTTATCAAGTTATGAATGCCCGGCATTAATACTTTTGGCCAAAATAATGCAAACAAATGTCACAATATACTATAAGGACATCAACAAAGCCATAACGTTGTGAGCTAAGCTACAACAAAACTATTGATTTTGCTGACCTTGGAAGCATGACTACACAGTAGCTCCATTGATACCAACACGCCATGAATGGCTCAATGAGAACAAAAAGCTCACGAGAGTCACCTTCTATTTACAATACTTTACTGATCTGTCAGTAAAATCTAATTTAATTAATTAAATATCCCAAATGAGCGTCAACAGTTATTTCATGTCAGTTTTGCTATACTGTGCTCTGTAATTGGTTGACAAAACCCACAATACTTTCTTAACCAATAAGAAACAAAACTGCAAAGCCAATTGTGACTTGTAATTGTACGCATCTTCCCGTCCTTGGCACCATGCAGTTACACATTCATTTGCTTTGAGTTCTAATTGGTTCATTGTGCTGTTTGTTTCTTTTGCCATTGGTCAGAGTAATGACTTTGGTTTTGGTTTCATGACACTCAATTGAAAAATGCTCTATCCCTCACTTATACTCTTGTTGTCAGCTTTTACACTGCGTTCCACCCTCAATCTTCCTGATTCAAAGTCGTGTTCTTTCTCTTGATCTGTGTCAGAATTTAAAAACAGCAAAAGTCAGGTATTCATTTCAAGTGACACATACCACAAGTTCAAATTAACTACTTTATCTACTCCATTAATTACCTACTTCTATATAATCAACATTAAATGAGGCAATCATAACAAGTTACCTCTGGGAATCTTTCCTTGTTCACAACCTTTGATACACTCCTCAGTAGAAATCATCTATGCAAAATTAAGACAAACAAATTTAGAAAATACCCCATTTACCTTAATACTTTCAGAAAATATCCATACTTCACCTGGAGGTTCCTTTTTTTTTAATCCTCCCACCTCTCTGGGATTAATTCTAGGTTCTCTCCTCCCATTTTAGTAAAATAATTTTGGCTTTAAGGCTCACCCACCCCCTTTCAGTGGCGGTGGGTGTATACATTTTCTGACACAGCACAATAGTTAAGACAGCTAGTTGTAAATTTACTTTGTTGATCTTCCTGGCACATCATGTATACAGGAAAAGTAAAGTGGAAAAGATACTGGTGATTGGTTGGAAATCTATAATACCCAGTTTCAATTTTTGTCTTCTCTGGGGAAAGGTTGGGATGGGGAGGAAAAGGGGTTCTGAATTTCCACTAATTCCCATACCCAGACCTAGCCTGTGAGAGAAGATGACTTTTCCTGCTTTTGTTTGGTGTGCAAACCTCAAGCTCACCAGCGTGTCCCATGACATCAAAACTGTTATTCTGTTGCTTACCAACTAAAGGTATAATTAGTCTGTGATACAAGGATGATTCAGTACACATGCAAAATGCGTCGTCAGCGATAACTTGGACATCAAGTTGTAAAATGAAAAACTTACATGTATGGCAAATAAAATGGTTTGCCATGTTAACATATTTAGGACAAATAAATATTTACAATGCTTTTTTACCTTGACGATGACTTGATTAGTTGAAAAATGTTTGGTTTTAAATATTTTTTAACTTTTTAGCCTTGTAAACAGTATTGTAGGTAAATCTCAAGCGAATATTATGGACCACAAATAAATATTGTTACAAAAAACTGTGGCTGTGATGCAAAACAGACTTCAGCCTTCATTAAAATATGCACAGCGATTGTTCTATAGGTTTAGTGGTTCAAAAGGATCAAAGGGCAGAATAGGGCCATGGCATCAAACAAGACCAGTTACAATCCACTGTACTGAAGAAGCTAAGATAGCGACTTGTTCATTTACCCTTGATTCTTAGCGTATGAGAATCCTAAAACACTCATAAAAACGCACAAAAAACTTCAAACCAAGCTGTAATACACAATGTTGTTAGTACAGGGATGAATATAGCCAAAAATATGGCATGCTATGTGCCTTTTAGCTGTGTAAGGTTTGCAAAGTATTGTAAGGTAAAATGTACTACCACCATCTTTTTCCATACAGTGGATAATTTAGCAGGCCCAGCATGCTGCATGATCATTCTCGACATTTCACGGTCTTAACTATAGAGGTTGCAAATTAGGCTATCACACATTAAAACCAAGCCAAACCAAACATAACTAAAATGCTCTTAAGACGGTTACTTTATTAAAATCCACAGTCCCTAAACAGGCACAATAAGATGTCAAATGTATGGCCTTTGAGGTAAAAAAACTTTGAAGAAGTCTCTTCACACTGTCACAATCGAAGTTTCCAGACCAAAGTAAGCCTGCGCAAATGTATAAGAACCCGAATTTGTCAAAAGACCAAGACAAAAGCATTAAGGAAGTAATGTGAGGTACAAGTAGAGCATTACAGCCTTTAGTGCAACTCTATTTTTAACCATAATTAATTTCCATAACACATGAACCCTCTCAACATGTTTTATATCAGACTCCAATATAGCTAAGTGATATTATGCTTAAGCAAGGTGTAAGTATGCATAGCTGACCTAGACCTTCTTGAAGGCTTACTAGCAGTGAAATGATACTGTGGTTGACAGTGTTTTTGTCACTGTTTTGCTCGATACAATGAACATGATGCGCTTTAGCTCGTAACACCACAGATTTCCCAAACTAGGTGCCTAAGTCTTTTAAAAATAGTCCAATTAGGCTTTTATTTGGAAAGGGTTGTTATTAGGAGAATTTTGCTTCATAGATTTGAGTGGCTTCTTTATTTTTTAGGAGGAGGGTTTATTTTCAAAGGGTCCAATGTTCAGGATATTCTTTTATCTGCACATTTTCTCTTGTTTTGATGTATGTTTGATTTGAAATAAGTTTAATTTGTGCAAAGTCATGAGTCTGGTTTAAACTTGTTTTGGTTTAACTGAGTTTTTGTTTCTGTAGCCATTATCAAACTTATAAAATTAACCAAAATCTAGGAGCAAAAATTAAATCACAAATTTAATAATAATAATAATAATAATAATAATAATAATAATAATAATAATAATAATAATAACAATAGTCTTATTTATTCTTTATTCCTCCAGTTTACTATTCATTCGATTTGGGGAAGTATCATGGGGTTTTTGACCTCTTTTGTTTAAATTGGTGAAATAACACCTTCACTTTGCTACAAAATAATTCTAGAACAACGAGGGGAGAGAAGTCAACTCAATTCTTGACAGGAATAACACATACTCTGTTCTAGTGCATTTTGGAAACAAAAATACGAAAACTTGAAGAACATTAGCCTAACATTTTTCAAGTTTCAATCCATACCGGCCTACTCCGTCTCTGGCCAGAGGCAATAATCTATAGTTTTATTGCATTGGGGTGATAATTTACAACAAAACTAGACAATCATTTTTTGTTTCTGTTGTCAGACAAACATTTCTGACTTTTGAAATGACATCAAATTTTCGTGATACTTCCCCTTTAAGTTACTTGTATATTTCTTGATTAACTTTTTTAGGATTTGTGACCTCTAATATTTTAAATATGATCATGTTTTGTTGTGCTTCCACTTTGTGCTTGATTTCTGGAGAAATTTTATTTTCCAATCTCACTCAACAACACAACACCTGCAAATATGGCTATGAAGCTTCTCCGTTGCCTAGGCTACTTTATATTTCATTGGCGACACGTGTCGCAAAGATGTCAAAATTTGATCCTGATATTTATGTAGCAAAGAACATCTGTCACACGCCATATTACAACATCTGATTTTTTAACCTTTCAATGAACTAAAAAGAAGAATAAAAAACGCACTTAAATTTTCTTGACATAGAAGTCTAGTAACAACACATCAATACTAAAAAGGTTATAAGAAAATATAAGCTTGTCGACCAATGTCATATTGTTAGGTAAACAAGTTTTAATATAGCACGGATCGAGGGTGACATCTGCATTTGAAAGAAGTGAACGGCGAATTCAAGAGGACACATTTAACAGCGTAGTCAAAATGAGCCAAAAGGATCCCAAAATGAAAGAAATACAATGATTTTAAAACTAAACCACGATACTCTCTGGGCGACACATTAAAAGCTGTAAGCTTAAAAGCTTGAAATATATCTGACAGAACTTCTCGAAACATTGTAAACAAGCTAAAATGGTTAACAAATAGCAACCAGCGTCACGACTTATTTTAATCTTGAAAGCTGAAACACATTTTTAAAAAACGATGAAAAATTATTATTTAATTGAATGGTTTTCCCAGTGGTGTTCTACATACATTTTGTACATACTACAAAGAATGAGATTGCGCGCTGTGAGCGCGGATGATATCTCCGCTAATGTAAACGGATGGGTAATCTTAATTCCTCCTAATCACTCAGAGCTAATTCGCAGTCGAATATACCCACGTATATGCGTACCTACCTTTCGATTTCGTTGATGTTCTTCACTCCATGTACAAAGGTCCAAGCACAGTTTGTTTGACGGTGAAGAAGTAGGGGTGTTTAGTCTTCGAGAATGACCGCCCGAACGCGTTCCACACTCAGCCCTGAGCAAGTTAATGATAATTACAACGAGCAAACTGGCCAGTGGAGAAAACGAGGCCATCATAAGGGCTGGAGTTTTTCAAGCTCTTAAAATTTTCTACAGGTTTCAAACTGCAAGCTGCTAGTTCTGTCCTTCAGCGCATCGCTAAAGCAACACCGGAAAGGGTATAGAAAGTGTGGTGTGCAAAAAATTTGTTGCGCTGTGAATTGGTCACGTGCTTTAGAAATATTACACCGAAATTGAAAGATATCAGCCGTCCACTTCCGGTGGCGTTACCTTAACTAAAACATTGGAAGGAAGGGAGGGGAAGGTGTAAGTAAATCAAGCCATTCTCTGAATCTTGCCCTACCGGCGCAAAGTCACAAAGTGTTTGGGGCCAAATTGTGTTACAAAAAAAAAAAAACAGTGAGCACTCAACCTACCCCACTTCCTGTTTTTTCCACGAAACGTGCTCGACCGTAAGCAGAACTGGAGTGGATAACTGATCAGCAGACCTTCAGCAAAACCGGACGTAGGTAAATGAATTTACTAACCGGCCTTTTGCCAGAAGCCGCCAAGCCCAGAATAAAACGAGAAGGCATCGAACCTAACCTTGTTTACTAACTTACTTTCCATATACGTGCCTCCTTCACCTTTACAGAGGATTCTTACAGCTAGTCAGCAATCATTCCAACATAAAAACTTTTTAACATGTTCAGATCACAATCAATTTGTCCAGCTTTGCTCCGAAGGAGGCGACAGAATCTGACACAATTATGGTCACTGTCTGGTAAGCTGTTCCAATCTACCATAATAGTCTTGGAAAATTTGTCAGAGACACTGCACACACATACATAACTGTGACAAGCACTTGTACAAAGTAGTTGTAAAAGCCTAGCCGGTCCACTGGATAAATACGTATTTTGTATAACATCGTGACTCTACTCTTAAATTCCTTCTCAACTGATTCTAAAGTGTCCCATTTTAGATCTTATAACATTTCAGCAACACCGTGCCTGTCTTTAGACATCAGTAGCGTGCAACTCTCTTCTGCACCCTCTCGACCTCGTTTGCATACACTTTTTTATTATTATTATTTTATTAGAATATTGCTTTTCCGGCCCAGGCTGAATATTCTTAATTTTCTACCGATGTCAGGCTGAAAATATTCTTTTGAATGATCTTAGATTATAGCGTATGACATTTCCGTTTTAGAATGTTTAGGAGTATCCAAATCAGTGTTTGGTGTCCGGACTGTCATTAGCTAGTGCAGGTTTTTATCATTTACATGAATGGATGGTTTTGCCGTTTAGAGAAGGGAAGAATTTTATACGGTTTAGTTAAAAAATACAATTGTATTATCTTTACAAATTTTCAACACAAAAAATTATCATTCTTTTGAAAATCTCAGCCTCGGGTTTATTCACAAAATATTCTTAAAATTTCGCAAATTTCAGCCTCGATATTCTTATAAAATTAATTCTTATAAAAAAAATAATAAAAAAAAAAGAGTGTATTTAAGTTCTTGGAATTCGATTGAGGAAATGTTGTCTGACGATGTTTTTTTCCGCTAGAAGTGTTGGAGAGGGAAATTTGAAGTAACTCGCCGCCTTAACTCGGGGAACGGCAACTCGCTAGCTTGCAGGAACAGAACTCTCGTGACTCTCTCGTCACAAACTACTGGTACATGTATCTTCGAGATCTACTACAACTGGACTTTGAACTATGGACAGCTGGGAAGCACAAGGTATAGTTTAACTGTACGCAAAAAATCGACGTAACCAGTATTACAAGCAAAGTCAATTTGTAGCTAGCGAGCGTATTGAAGTTCATTGAAAGGTTAAAAAATCAGATGTTGTAATATGGCATGTGACAGATGTTCTTTGCTACAAAAATAGACTGACTACAACTAAAAGAACTACTAAAGTTTATGTTGTTGGGAAAGTCAAGCCGCGGGAAGAACCATTATTCCATCGGTAAAACGTATTTTTTTTCCTTTTCTTTTCAGTTTTCAGAACGACTACATGTAAAATAAGCACAGCAGCTAGAAACACAGTTAAAAAAATTATTGAACGTATGTTGTATTGGTTGTATTGATGCAGATAAAACAACGAGAGCGTCTGCCGGCTCTATTGTACGAGGATAATACTTACTACTTTAACAGAGTTCACTGTTTTAACAAGTCATCTGATGATGTCAGAGATTGAGAACTAAATACGGAATCTTAGCTGTAACATATACTTTTAACTACAGAGTTCATTTTTAAAGGGGCAGTATATGGGAGATCGATGGGAGATATCATGATTTTTGGCCAAAATTCACTAAATTTAAACTTTGAACACTGTGTTAATTTATTTCTCAATCGCTAATTCAAAGAAACATTAATAGTGATTCTAAGACGAAAGGTTGAACCAAAACATAGTACAACTGGCGATTTTTAGTGCGTTACAACAGCGAAATTTGAAAACGTCCGCCAGACGTATTCAAATTTGAACCCCTCTCTATCTTGGTATCTGCCCTTGGATAGTTTCTTTGCATTCTGATAGTCTTTTAATGGAATTTTGTCATTATATCTTGGCTGCTATCAACCGAATAGCGTCTTTCCGATTTTCGATGTGTTACTAAAAATAGCGTGATACTGTCCCTTTAACAAAGCACGTATGGCGAACTGAATGCAGAATCTTAGTTTCAAATCCAACAAATGTCAAAACAAGAGAAATACAATACAATAAAATATTTATTTTGCCATATACACAACAATTACAGATGGAAAAAAAAATGAAGAAAATTGATGAAAGAAAATAAATGGCGAGAAAACCTGAAAGAAACCAGGAGGCTTATAACAAGTCAGGCTTCCTCACTTAAAATAACTAATCTTATATTAGAATTACAATATGAACTTATGGAACAAGACAAGAGAAAAAGGGCAAATAGAAGAACAAAAAAAGCAACACAAGTGACAAGCTATTGAAGCTCCCACCGGAGCACTTAGCAAACAGTTTCAGGTACGTGCAAGTAGATCTTAATTCCGTTTCATACATCCTTTCCATAACAGCTGTTGAGTTCGCGAGTTCCCCAGGCTTGAGTTACGAAACAACCTACGTATAAAAACAACTTACAAATATTGCACTTCCTTATGTTGTTTCACAATCAACTCGAAATTTCAAAGAAGGTACACCACGTACAAAACTTACTAGCAAGGGAGATCGCTTATTCTAGCTCTTCGCGTCCTCGAGGATTTTTTTTTTTTTTTTTTTCTTTTTGGTTTTAGAACACTGAGTTGTGATTTCCGCATGGAAATGAATACCTTTTCCAATAGGCCTTATCACGGTTTTCGACGCCATTTTGACGGGTAGGCAAACAGGCTTGAAATAACAGTGTTTGTATCGAAATCCAATGTCAAATAATTTTTATAAAACATCGCTTCTGAAAAATTCATGAATTAGAAACTTTTGGCACTAGGAAAAGGATTTTAAGAACAAAATTGGAGGGATGTAGCTGTGACAGAAAGCGTCCAGTCGTGTTTTGAACTTTCCATACATTTGTCTGTATAGCGAACCAGCCGTGAACTGCTACTAAAAATAGTTCGCGGGAAAAAATACAGGGAAATGTATGGAAAGTTCAAAACACGACTGGACGCTTTCTGTCACAGCTACATCCCTCCAATTTTTTTCTTAAAATCCTCTTCCTAGTGCCGAAAGTTCCCAATTCATGAATTTTTCAAAAGCGATGTTTTATGAAAATTATTTGACATTGGATTTCCATGCAAACACTGTTATTTCAAGCCCGTCAAAATGGCGTCGAAAACCGTGATAAGGCCTATTCCAAATAAAACAACATTTCACACTTTGCACCACTTTTCAGGATTACGTCCGCCGCAAAATTTCGCGATAATTCAATGACCGGCAGGCAAAAAAACGGAGAAAAGGACAACGTTTTCAACGCCAAAGTAGATTTATCCAACTGTTTTTTTTTTTTTTAATCTTTATCGGCTGCCGTGAATGCTGTCTCTGGTTTACAGTAGTTTAATTAATTTTTCGTGACTAAAGACTCTTACACCAGTCAAGACCGGCGTTTAGGGGACTATGATACTCTCGCATGCACTTGAGACGTCATCTCTTTTATTGCGAAGGGTCCGCTTTGACAATCGATGATGGAAAGAAAATCCCTACTGGATGAGCATGCTAGAATGATAATTAACAAAAACGATTTATTCACATAGTCGAGGAACAACTTGTCCTTCAAAGCCACTGACACTTTTCGTTAAAAATTTTACCTTTCTCGACATTTGGGTGGATACTCTTGCAATGCCAACAGAGACAAAAAAAACACAAAATATAAACCGCTAAAACACATTTGTCTATCTCTTTTTTCAAAGAACCTTGCAAAGACCACTTGAAACAGGAGCAAGTTGTTGCCGAATGTTCACATATGCAAATCAGGGTCGGTGCTTCCTTAATACAAGGTTATGACTGATGGAGAAGCAGATCATGGCGATCAGGCGCACAATGCTACTCACTGGCAAAAGGTAGGCACCGTCCTTATAAAACAACTGAAACGATGTAGGGTGGATCGAACGGCGAAAATTATAGGATATTGCGCCGGCGACGCGAAGATATGTGAATTTCATTTTCGAGTGGTAAAAACAACAATTTTCTCACTCGCTGCGCTCGTTCGTAAAAATACGATAAAATAGCCCTTTTCACGGTTGATGATTCTCATTTGCATCACCAGTGTTATCCAACGTGGATGCGAGGCAATTTCGGGCAAAAACTACAAAATAGCCCGAAATTGCCTCACATACATGCTAGATTTCATTGTAATTCAAATGAGCTGAGTTAACCGTGAAAAGGGCTATTCATATCTTCAAGCCAACGTGTAATTTTTTTTATTTTCATTATATACATTTATTTATTTATTTATTTATTTATTTATTTATTTATTTATTTATTTATTTATTTCATCATTAAGTATACATTAAATTTATAAAACATTAAATGCATAAATACAGAGAAGTGGAACTTCTTTTACTAAATACACTGGACCGCGGATAGCGAAAGCTAATCGAAGCGGGCAAAGTAAGACAAGAAGAAGATACACAAAAAAAAATAAGGGAGTAGAATATACTAAGAGAATAAAGTGATTACTTTATGAAACAAATAAATAAATAAATACATACATACGTATATATGTATATGATATACACTGGCGGTTTGTGGTTATAAGTTATGAATATTGCAACAGTTTAGAGATCAGGGTAGACACGTCAACATAGGTATCCTCAAGTGTCAGAACCTTAAGCAGCGCTTCGTGGTTTTTTCTTAAAGTTAAGTTTGGATAGTTTCCGAATCACTGTTCCATATTTTAGCTCCAATTCTGATCTTATATAGACGAAAAACACGAAAGTTACAACACTGAAAAAAGCGGAAAATGACGTCATCACTATTAAGGACTGATGAAAACTACACCACTCGGGCCCCGGATGTAGTTTAGTATGAATTTAACGAGTGGCCATGATCTATTTTCCAATAAAAAAACTCGTGTCTTAATAACAAAACATGAAGGATACTGAGTTTTGTCTAACCGAAACATTGGGAAAATTTATCACGTATACATTTTCAGCTGTTTGATCAAGCTTGCACCAGTTCGTTGTCCATCTAGCAAACTCTACTTCAGAGTTACTTCGGAGTCCTCGTTATGCTTGTGCAGCAGAACTGGGTTTCTCACTACCACGTGGTGATGCCAGCAGGTATTTTACGTATCATCGTCAAAAGTGTATTAATATTTTAAATTATATTTTCATGAAATTTTTGCTTACCATTAAGACAACAACTCATGTACTTCGTTCATTTACCTACTCTTCCATAAGAGAATGGAATTCTCTTACAGATAAAATACGAACTGCCTCTACTGTAAATAGTTTTAGTCGTTTAGTCCGTAAAAGTAATTTTCTTTAGATAATCATTGTAACAATCATATATAATGGTTTTGTATAGATCTTTTGTATAAGGAGATACTAACATTACCTTGCTGTTCTATAATGTTCTATAATCCGCATCGAAATAAAGTTCCTACCTACTTACTTCTCTTCTCCTGTTTTCCTGTTGTCTCTATTCTTCTGTATCCTGTTTTCCGTTGGTATTTGTTCTACATTCTTCGGCATTCTCAAGCAGGTATTTTCCCCGATTCCTGTACTCTAAACCAAACTGACTGAAACGCTGGCACTACGGCGGGCAATGGGCAATTTTAACCAAGCCGATATGCTAGGCTTCGTCAGGGCCAGGGCTACAATGAAAAAAAAAACGGTTTTCAGAGAAGTCACATCAAGTAATTAATGATTAATAATGACATGACGTAAAAGTTTAAAAGCCTTGAGATTACCACTAAAGCTCTACATGTGAGAGTGATGTAGTATTCAGTGAGTGACACAGGCATACTCGGAAAAAGGAAATCAGAGTGTTCCTAGACCTTCCGATTACTAGCTCGAATGGCTTACCTACTGAGCTACAAGAGGCTTATGGGAGCTAAGGCCATTAAGCTAGGTTCATGGGACAAAACATCCTGCATACTGATAGGATTGAAATGCCAATGTGTGGCATATACACAATGGAATAAATGTTATAGTACATTTTAAGCCTGGTGAATGAATGAGAATGGTCAAGAGCTGCACGGCGGAAAACATTCTCGTCCCCAGAGCCTCGTGTCCCTCTTAGCCGGCGGGGCCTTTGCACGAGGGTAAGGAGGCCAACTGGTCCTCCTGCCCAGCCTCCGGCGGCTAAGAGGACCAGGCGGGTCTGGGGACGAGAATGGGCGGAAAAAGGAAATCCGAGCGCTCTTCATGTATTTTTAAAAAAGAATGAGCATTCCGTTGAAGAGGTAGGATCTGCTGCTGCAGCATTACAGTGATTAGGATCATCAGTGGCCTGCATGAAGCATGTTTTTAAGTCTCTCCTATGTACATTTGGAAGTCAATCATGTCAGATTAATACAATAAAATCTGCAATTCCACAGCGACAAACCAATGAGTGGTGCCGGATCACTTGTAGACCTGGGTCAGCAAATTATCTCAAATACAAAATATTAACGGCAGACTGATCCCAACGGCGGAGGTTATCAGATTAATAGATTGGCAATTTACATATGGGTCAAAAACTGACTGATCCATCTTTGGATTGCAGCGAAATGTGTCGTGCCAGGGTATACCTTGAGTGTCGCGTCAGGAGTTTTCTGTTTTGTGCGGATCAGGATACGAAGGTTAGGAGAAAGGCGCTAAGCGAAGACAGGTGCTCCTTTAAAGATTTCGTACACACGTTCTGAGGAGTGGAAAACGCGTTGTTTCTTGTGGATGATTTTCTGAATGTTGGGTAGAGCTGGATTATGTGGGCTGACGAATGGAGCTGTATCAGTTTTCCTTGCTTCATCCGGCGAACGTTTCTTTATAATTAAAGCTTCATTTCCTTGATATTTGCTTAGACTGTAAAACAGTCGGTTTTTTCTCTTGAAATTCATAGAGGGAGATGCGAAGCGCAGAAAGCGAGAATTCAGGAGGCGCAAAGCTCCGAAATTAGAAACGTGGAATCTCGCGCTGAGGCCGCGCATGCCCAAAAGGTTTTCTGTATTTCCTCGCCCAGTCGCTTTAGACTTCCCTTTCAAAGGCCGCGCGTTGGTACGACAATACGGACTGTTTGTTTGGCCTTCAATGAAACTTTCTTTTAGTTATATCCCCGACAAGAGATCCGGCAGCAAAAGGTGTCGGCACCGACAAGTTTATTTGTGCGTTTTGAGGCCTTTTGCATTTCCCTTATTTCTCCAATTTTCTATTGCAAGTTCCGGAATGCGTGTTTCTTTTTTTTTTTTTTTTTTTTTTTTTCATTCGTTCCAATCTTGCAATCACATTGGTAGATCGAAAAACTTAAGTGATGGCACAATGATGACCCAAGAATAAAACAAAATTGAAATGGAGCGGTAATTTCCGCTCCAATGGATGCAAAAGGAAAAAGTGAAGTGCCTCCGAAAGTCATCCGTTTGTTTTGAGACTCAGTTCCGTTTGATCGGCGCGTTTCATTTGCATTTCATCCGGCTGAACTGAATATTTTTGCAAATGGAAAGCGCCTCTGATTTCTCCTGTATTATCTTGTATCCCACTCCTGCTTTCTCCCACTCTCCTGTTTTAGAATGCATCTGTCATTTCCGCGTTTTCCGGTATTCTAATGTATTATTCTGCATTGCCCTGCATTCTTCCGCATTCTCATGTTTTCCCCTGTAGAAAATAACAGAAAATATCTGAGGAATGTAGCTGTGCTAGGAAGCATCTATTTGCGTTTTGACTTTCCATACATTTGCCTGTATAGCGAACCAGCAGTGAACTGCTACTAAAAATAGTTCGCGGGAAAAAAATACAGGGAAATGTATGAAAAGCTCAAAACACGACTGGACGCTTTCTGCCAAAAGTTTCCAATTAATGAATTTTTCAGAAGCGATGTTTTATGAAAATTATTTGACACCGGATTTCCATACAAACACTGTTATTTCAAGTCGTGTTTGCCTACTCGTCAAAAACCGTGATAAGCTAAGGCCTATTTCCGTTACAACCGGTTGGCACGAAAAACGTGGAGAACCTCCAAAGATTGTCCGTTTATTCCGGAAAATTTCCGTTCGATCCGCACGTACCATCTACATTTCCACCTTTAATTCCTTTGTTCTATCCGACTAAAGCAGATTGAATGCTCTTGAAATCTTATGTTTTCGCTACCATACTGGACCGAGTTGTACAAAACCCGATTAAGCTAATCCTGGGTTAACGTGAACTTTAATTCGAGTTTAATTACTAATCAACAGAAGTCCTTCAAAAGAATTTTGTCCCTCAGTTTTGACTAAGACTTTTCTTAAAACCATTTTTAACGAGCGCGACGAAAACCTCGGCTAACTTTTAATCGTGTAATCGGCTTTCGAACAACCGGGCCCTGGCCGCTAGTGTGAGGACCAGGCATCAGTTGCACAAAATAAACGTCGATATATCAATTCCTAATTTTCCTAGCTCCTGTTTCCCCCTCATTCTACGGTATATATACATGTACTCATGTTTTCTTCTGTGTTCCTCCGCATTCTCGTGCATTTACCTACATTCTTCTGCTTTCTCGTGTTTTCTTCACGATTCCATATACTCCCCGCAGTGTAAGGACCAGGGATCTTTCGGAAACTTACGCATTCCCCCCGTATTAACCTCTATCCCCCTACTTTCCCCCGTATTCTCTAGTATCCTCCAATTTTACCCCGTATTTCCCTGTATCCTCTTGTTTTCCACTGAATTAGCCTGTACTTTCCGTCGTATCCCTTCTATTTTACCCCGCACTTCCCGGAATTATCCTGTACTTTCCGCAGTATTCTCCTTTATCCTCATATTTCGCCCGTATTCCCCTGTACCCTCCTATTTCCCCCTGTATTAGCCTGTATCCACTTATTTTGCTCCGTATAAGCCTGTGTCTTTCTATTTTCTTCCACATTAGCCTGTAACGTCCTATTTTCCTTATATCTTCCCTGGTATTTAGCCTGTATCCTCCCCGGGCCTCCCCGGGTATCCTCTTATTTTGCTCCGTATTAGCCTGTATCCTCCTATTTTCCCTGTATCTTCCCTGGTATTTATCCTGTATCCTCCTATTTTCCTCTGTATTAGCCTGTATCCTTTATTTCCCTGTATCCTCCTGTGTTTCCCCTTATTACCCTGTGTCCTTCTGTTCCCCCGTATTTCCCTGTATCCTCCTGTGTTTCCCCGCATTACCCTGTGTCCTCCTGTTCCCCCGTATTTCCCTGTATCCTCCTCTTTTCCCCGTATTCTCCTGTACCTCCTTTTTTCCCCACTATTCTCCAATTTTCCTGTTTTATGCCATCAGTATTCTTCTGTTTCCGCTGTATTCTGTTCATCTTCCTTTTTCCCGTTTCTTCCGCTATTCGCCCGCCAGTCTATTCCCGTATTCTTCTGTATCCTCAATGTATCTTCCTTTGTTTCGCTCACACTTCTGTAGTCTTCTGAACCTCATTGAAGACTATTAAAATGATACCGTGTGAACTAAGAATAATACAACAATTTAATAAACAGAACGACACTCAAAAATTTCGTGACTGCTGGGATCAAATTTTCCATAGGAACTCGCTTGGTATCTAACCGTATTCAATTATTTTCACTGACTTGACAAGTTATATTTGCATATAAGATGTGGTGTATATTTTTGCTAATCCTCACACAGGACCTCAAAATGTTGCTCAAGACTAGATCTGATCTTGTCATAACATTTTTGGGTGCTTGAGTTGTTACGTTAACCTTTCAAGCTGTACCCAATTAGATCGTATACTGGCAGTAACGTGCATATTAATCAACCCTTCTCCGGCCTGCTTCCTTAAAAATTAAATAACGGCTTCCATCATCTTTCTGTAGCTGTTTATTTATTGGATGAATTGTAAACATTGACGTCAGCAAGGCATTCTCTATGACAGGCTGTTTATTTTTGTTTGACGTTCTTGTGGGGGCATGTGCTCACTGAACCAAACAACTTCCGTTTTCTTCCTTGTGCCAATTGATGACACTCCAAACTTATTCCGCACTGTGAAATTCAGTGATTTTTTGCGTATGGCACATCTATATTTACAGTAAAAGATGTGGTATAGGCTATCGTGACCAACCAGTGTAGCAATGCAGAACTGTTTATTGCCGCTCATCGTGACAATGGTCTACACTGTCCGCAGTACAACAACCTTCTCGACGCGAACATTTGCGGGTGAACTGTCCGAATCGAGACCGGTGAAAACGGTTTGTCTTCTCCGTTGTGCTAAGGAAAAGGCTGAACTGAAGGTTAGTTTTGAAATCTAAGGCTTTACAAATAGCGCATGTCTATTGACAGTAGAAGAATAATAGCCATTAAATGCGTGTTATCTATCGCTATATTAAACACACCCGCAGCGATAGGTATCGTGACAAAGGCGTATGGTAATTTAATGAAAAAGGTACAGGATGTTTTAGAAATGAACGCGCTAACAGCCAAATGGTAAGTTCCACAACAACAAAAGCAATTCATCTTCATTACTCCTTCCTTTTAAAGTCTGACAACTTTAAATTCGAAATATCGCTTCAGTTGTAGCATATAGATTGCACAGCATCGAAACCCCAACACTAAGTAAATAATTATTATAGATGGAAGCGTTCGTTTGAAACAACCCCGTCGAGTCTCCTCAGTTGGAAGAATACAGGAAGTTATAACACTTAATCTTGAAAGCTCTGCAAAATTTAATTTTCGATACCAAGAGTTTCAAAAGATTTATCGTGAGCGTTATTCTTGGTTCACATCACGTAACATGTTTTATTCTTGTACAGAACAAATTACAATGTCATCGGTAAACGTCACGGCCTACAATTTGCAAATATCCTCTGGCTGGCTTTCACTTTTGTATAAACGATTTCTACCGTAAGACTGGCTCGCGTAGCTGAAAGTGAACTGTAAATATTTTATTGCAATCAGTAATATAAGAAGGCAGATAACATACGTGCTGTTTTCCTCTAATCCTTGTTATATCCCTTCCTCCTCAATTTGAGTCATTTTCGGGTACTAATTGGTCGACGCGTACCATATTCATTTTCTCGTTCTCTAATTAAATATTCTATTTCGCAATTTATTCATAAAAAAAGGAATTGCGTGTATGCTATATTCAAGTAATACATGGTCATTATCATATAAGTAGAAAGCAAAAAAATATATTTTTAAATTGTCGCTTTAGAAATCGTTCAAATGATTAGATTAAACCGCCTGTCAGTGCGCTTCCAAAACGGAAGGAAAAAAAGTCTGCAAAACAAAACACTTCATGTAAGTAATTTTCTCATATTGGAGGTTGTGTTAGCTTTTATTTTAATTTATTGGTCAGGTACATAATTTATTCCTTAAAAACCTTAGTTGCTCCACATCAACTCGATCATTTGGTTTGACTTGCCGCAATGAGAACGTAAATAAATATTCCTCTTTTGCCTTTTGCGGGTTTTCAATATTCAAGATGTATAAGAAAACAAGCTATGCGACAGCTGCAGCTGTGGCACTTTGGAAGAAGCCAACCCCTAGCTTGGTCTCATCACATGACAACTTTTTATAAATTCAAAATGAGAGGGTTTTAGGGCGAAATATCTCAAATTTGGTTGCAAAAATTTGAATGACTTAATGTATGAGACAGGTGTTTCCTATGAAACGTCACATACGCCTCAGGGAGACATTTTAAATTGTCAATACCTGAACGGCCACTGAGTAAGCTAAATTGTCGTGGTTGGACCAAAGTACGTCGTTCCATTATACAGCACAATTGTATTGCTGTACTGTATACATAGTTGTCTGCCAGTTACTAGGATGAAGATGCCATTTTCTTAATGACACCTGCTCGAGTCTCATAAGTTTGACCAGTTGTTTATCAAACAACCAGTGGACCAATTCTATCAAATTCTTTCCATTAATTTGCACACCTGCAGTTTGGAACCATTAGTCCTGTCGGTAGTCTAATCTTCCTGAGTGTTGGGGATGAGACAGGTGTTAATCTACGTGTAAGTTTATTTCTTCCTCTACCTTCAGCCTCTGTCTTTTTTTATTTAAGCCTCTGCATGTGCACTTTCCTCTGATAAAATATAATGCAATGCTCAGAAACATTTCCCTCTGACCTGCTTATAGCCACCAGTAGGAGTCTATAGCTACAGGTAGCTGCTTTCTGCCTTTAAATTACTAAATAACAGGTCAAGTCTTCTTCTGTGGTTTAGTTTACGCAGGTTCCTGGCCTTCCAAGCTTTTACAGGGCCTTTAATTTTGAGAAAGGTAGATTAGTGAATAAAGGCCCCAACTTCTCATACAGAAAATGAGAATTAAATATTAAGTGCTGGTGTAAAGTTAATGTTTAGAGTTGAGATGTAGAACTTTTAGGGGTTGCATTGTTGTAGATTAAATCTCTTGTGTAGTGCTTTCAAGTGTGTTAACCAAATTACAGACCAAATGAGACGGTCATGTTGAAAAAAGGTTGTTATAGCAACATGATCTTCTTTGTTGAAATTATTTGTGTACCACTTTTGGCGCACTGGTGCAAATTTTATGCACCAACTTCGTTACAATATAGTTTTATAAACAGTAATCCGACAATACCACTATCAGTCTAGAATAAACCCTGTAATACTACGACACTGTCCACCAATCACAAACCAAGAATTTATTTACTTATAAATTGGTTTGTTTATTTTAATTTAGTCATTTCTGAGCCTTCTCAAAATGACCCAAGATGTTTTGATTGAGTCATGAAGTATTTAGGGTATTTAAAGCAAAACTGAAAACGTTTTTCAAAGACTTAAAATACTATTGTTATTTTATATAATCCTTGGCTGCCATATCAGAGGGGTCTAAAATGTGCTTACAGCTGCTGGCTGTTGGCGCACAGTCATTTTGGTTGAGTCTAATAATTTCTCAATGTGTTTCCTTTTGTTTTTGTTATTATTTCTTTGTTTCTTTTGCTAGGTCATTTCTGATGACTGTGTTCAAAGCTGTGAAAAAGAGCTGATATTAGGTAAAATAAGCATATTCACAGTTGCATGGGAGTACATCAGAGGGTTGTCTTCAGACAGAATAACACCCCATGCCAATGGTCACGTAATGAAGGCCCAAAGTGGGCCTAGACATCTACGGGGGTATCAGGGAGCATACATCCCCAGGAAATTCTTAAAATTAGACCCAGGAAATACATTTTCCTGCACTCTGGAGCAAGGTTTAGCTGCAGTCAATTTCAATTTTCTTAATACCTCATGTGTATGCTTAAAATAACAATTTTATAACTATATTTAAGCATCACCCATAACATTGAATGAGCTCATAATGGTTGTTTTGGATAACAGCACTGGATGACAGCTCTCAACTACGTGACTTGATTCACCACCAGCCAGAAGGTTCAACTCCCTTCAGCTGGTCACCAAAATATATTTGTTTTCCTTTGTATAGTATCAGGAAATGCAACATATTCCTTCAATTCACAAATGACAATTCATTTTTGCTTTGACAATCATTTTTCATGGAATTTGAAATGACCAAACTGATCGAGCCCTTAAATCAACCTAAAGGTCAGGTGGTTTAATTCCAACTCCCATCAGGTGGTCAACAATTTTTTTTTTCTTGGTAGTCTACCAGGAAAAGCAACATCTTTGAATTCAGAAGTGAATTAGGGGTGCTGGCGCCTGGAAAAAAGCCCTCAGTGACTTCTGATAAATTGCTAGATTGTCCCTCCAATTTGCATTGTATTCACTAGTGAAACAAAAGGAGAATTTGACCTTACAGCTTGTACATCAAAAGTCACTTAGGGCCTTATTCCGCACACCCTTTCAAGTGACAATTCATTTTTGCTGTGTAAATTTTTTAATAAAATTTTAAATGCAACTCCCAAAATTGAAACAAGCTCTTAATCATTTCTATTTTACTGTACACTGTAGGTCACACCAGTGATGCCAGAAAAGGAATGATTGAGAAGTCTATCATTCGAATTCCACGAAGTGTTGACAGAATGAACGCAGTAATTAATGGTGAGTTTATTTTTAATTTTCCCATGCATTAATATGCATGTACAGATTACTGTATTGTTGACAATAATTACTACAGTAGCAAGCTAGAAGAAGACCTCCCCCTGTCAAACTCTTCTCTCATAAATTCAGTTTAGTTAAGCTTGTAATGCATGTGCAGGCACAACAATATTAAAATGATAAATAAGAGATAATAACAAAATTAAACATATTAACTAATAGCAAATAAATCAAAATTAAGTGGGTGGGTTGGCAGAGGGGGGGGGGGGGGGGGCAGGAGACAGGAACAGAACTTACATCCCAATTTAATATATATAAATATCAGCACATGAAGTTAACTAAACTTTTGAAGTACTTTTTTGTAGTTACCAATTGGAGCTATAAATAATATATATATATATTTACAGATTATGCACTGACAACACACGGTACTTACTGTACTGTGAGGATAGCATGCTGCGAAGTTGTAATGGTCGATATTATTGTTGAATAGGCTAGTTATGGTATTATTATTTTGTGTACTGCACATAATGTACAAATATACCTGACCATTAGAAATTCAGTTTATTAGTACCAACCGACGAACCAAAGTAATTACCTACAATACATAATATTACATCTACCATGGCAAAATGATTTATATCTTCACAGAATGTAAGATGTCACCACATTATCCAAACCCACAAGAAGTTAAGGGACTTGCAGTTGAATTCTCAACAAATCATCCCCATATTAAAATTTCCTGGAAAGCTATTGATCATTCACAAACAGGTAATGAAGCATAAGTTTCTCACAATGCTTCATTATATTTTATACAGCTATACATGTATGCGTTTATTAAATGTAAACAAAATGTAGTTTTGTGGACTGGCATGGTGGTCATGAAGTCTTTGTGCAATGACACTGCCCAGACCAATTGTTCCTAATTGGTACAAAATTGCAAAATTTCTCACATTAGATTATTAATATCTTTTCAATAATGTAGCCTAGCTGTTCTTCAAATGAAAATTGCAAAATTCAAAACCCAATACAATAGCTGAATTTTTACAGTGTGTCCCTCGTGCATTGAGCATGAGAGAATCTGACAGGATAACTTACCAATCCCCCAACGGAAATTTGTTTTCTTAACATTTTCTTGTTTCTCTGTGCAATCAGTTCCTTTCTATTTTACAGCTCTTGTGGGATTCTGTAACAAAAAAAAAAGAAGAATATTAAAATCCAGGTGCCCATTCTGAGATGATTTTTATCACATCAGGAAGCCGGCCAGTTTTTACAAATCTGTCAAATTTTCCACATCTGATTCCTGAAGCCATTTTATTAATTCATTGAAAATTCAACAATCACATCTGTGAAGTGTCATATGAAAATTATTTTGTATTCTTTAATGAGAACAGTATATTCTTCAAACAGAACGAAATCATGTGCAATATTAACCCACTTGAAATTTTATTCTTGGAAGAGCTGACCTATGTTCACTGTAAGTTATTACACTTCTACTAGCTTCACACAGCACTAACTGGTATTAGTACTTAGCCACTCAAGCTATATGACTATTATTGTCTATGACCCAAGTAGAAAATACAACTTTATCATGAAATAAAAATTAATTATTCATTTTTGATCTTTCACACTGAGTACAAAGACTGAACCTACTTGTGCAAAGCAGAGTTTAGAGTTTATACATGTAACACTAAACCTATTATGCACGAGGCATACATGTCACAGAGCTTTATAAGCAATAAATTATTGTCAATAAAAATAATTATACATTTACGTGATTTTTAGTTATGTAGGCTGACATTTTGTTTCAAAGAAATTTCTTCTAACATGAAATTAGATTAACTGTTTAAAAATTTTTAATGAGGCTCATACAGTAAATTTATGTTTTATGGTGTTAGCCAAGTAATAATGTTATTATTATTCTCATGATTTTCCCTCCAGATTTTAACTGGACAACCTATGCAGTAATCTACACACATAGCACAAGGAAAAAAGTCAGCTGCAAAGTTGTTCCAAAGGTTAGTTGTGACTTAGCTATCAATTTTGAGAAACACATTGATCTATGGGGAGGCGACATTTAAAAACATGTGAAGGTTTAAATTTCTTGTGCTCCCTCAGTTAACACTCTGGTGGTGGCATGCAATGTTATTGGATAGACTTCTCAAACAGAATATTCAAGGGTCATTCCTTTGAGGCTAGGAGGGTCTTTGTGTGACATTGTTTCCTTGCTATACAAGAAACTTTAGTCCACATTGTCTCCCTTCATTCCCCTTCATTCCCAGGTTAACCTGCACAAGGGACTCACATCCCATCCAGAATGGAAGTTTTACATATGGCATATATGGCTCGGATAATTTGATAAACCATCGCTGTGTTATGCATAATAGTTTAACACTTGAAACCCTTTAAAACTCTAAAACTTTTCTTGAAAAATTTTCTTGAAAACCCAGAACCAAACTCAGTATTTGGTGCCTGAAGAGGAAGATTGGACATCTCCAGATCCCTTCTATGCTGAGGTATGTATAAAAAAAAAAAACAAGTAAAAAGTACCATGAACATGCACATCATTTATTTCTTTAATGAGCACTTAGTTGTACAGTTCACAGCCATGAATTAAGTTCCATCCATATCAGTTACTGGTGGGTGTTCATGTAAAAAATTGCTTTTAGCAAGCATAAAAGAAAACTATGCCAACAAGCATTTAGACAATTTCTACAATTAATCTGGGGATTTGTCATCATCATCATCACCGTTACCATCATTAAATTTACTCTACCTAGCCTAGTAGAGTGCTAAATCATGTAATTTTAGCTCTCCTTAATGATCTTTCTTCCAAAAATTTAAAACTAAGAGTTGCAAAAGACCTCACTTGGCAAGTTTTTGTAGATTTTGAGGTTTTTTACTTATTTGTTTTACAATAATATTGCATAGTTTGCGCTTGACCTGAAATTAAGATCTGACAAAACAGATAGAGACTGAATATTCCTGATCTTAGAATTAAAAAAAAATATAAGAGCAACATTATACCCCTATCTAGATCAGGGGGTGGTCTTTTGAACATTTATACATTGTAACGTTTTTGATATTAATGCACAAACGACACAACACTTCATGACTTTTTTAGGAATTTATCTTAGAACAATTTAATATGGTACAGAATGTACGGCAGGGTTCAATGATTTTGATGTTACCACGCCAACCAATTTTGACAGGCAGGTTTTCAGAAATTGGAAGATTCCTGTTTTTAATGTACAGAATTTTTTTTCTTCTAGAAAATTTCATGTTTTTCTTTTCTCTTAGGTCAATTTTGGTGATTTTCTGAGTTTCCTGAAAATTATCAGGTTATCATTCATCAATTTGGGCAATTTCATCCAGATGGCAGATCCGTTACTTCCTGTTGCATACTATCTAAAGTATTCCCTTAGTCTCACTGTCTTCGCTGTCAAATTTGCGAAGTTAAACAGGGGGGGGAGCGGGGATTTGCATGTACAGTATCCATATAAATTATTTGGCACACAGTTGCTGATTACATCTGGCAAAAATTAGTTGTCTCATACAAAAAAGAATAAAGGCTACTGAACTTCTGAAGTGCACTGCAACTGAAATTCATGTTGATGTTGTAACAAGTGCCATGTGCAAAGTATGCCCGGGGGGGGGGGGGGGGGCGGGTACTTGGGTTCAGTGTTGCTGGGTATGTGCCGCTGGCCTCTCAGAGCCCCTGCCCCATTATAGTCTTTTTTTGTGGTCAGTTATAGACCCCATCTTAGTCACTTTTTGGGAAAATGTAATTTTCGCGAACCCAACTAAGTCACTTTCTATTTATTTTTTTTTTCTTACCCCAAAAATCCGAAAATGTGCGACCCCATTCTAATAACTCTACCGAAAATGCAACCCCATTCTAGTCAATCCAGTCGTGAAAATGCGACCCCATCCAGCGGCACATCTCCATTAGCCTCTTATAAGGGAGTACCCCCCCGCCCCCCACCGGGAAAGTATGGCATCTTTTTTTGTTTACAAGTGCACTCTTGTGACATTTTCTGTAAAACTGACAGTTTGAATTCAAACTCAAGTTCACTTGTGCACTTTTACCTTCTGCACATTAAACAATAATGACTGAACAAATTCTCTTGACATTTATTCTTAGGTTGTTACGCATCCTTACAATGGAGAAAGCTCTGTTAAACTCAAGACCTTTTTACCAAAAGGTAATTATTTGAAAGCTGTGTTTTCAATGTATAATGGTTAGGCTCCAAAGGAGTTCTGTGACATTTGCGCCAAAATGCTCTAAAACAGATGTTAAAACCTAACCAAAGAAATCACTGAACAGAATAACATTGTTTTAACAACACAAAGGGTATATAAAATCCTTGAATTAGGAATTTTCAAAACAGAAGAAAAAAACACCTATATGTCAGAGGAAGAATTGTTTCTACATAGTATTTTGCATGACTTTTATATTGATGAGTAGTACATGTAGGATAATTGGTTAATAAGCTCCTTTGGGACACTTAACGTGAACTTCTATATCAGAGAAATTATGCCCTGACTTAGTGTTTTCTGATAAATGGTACAGTTTTGTGAACAACAAACAGTTGGCCAAGAAGCAAGGTTTTGACGGGCTGCAACTGTGAATTTTGAGGACAATTTTTCAGCCCAACTGGGAGACTGGGTAGAAAGGGAGTTACATTATTTTATTTTACAATACTCCCATAACTTATTATCACACATGCACTTTATCAATACTATTATCCATGCCATGATCAACCTCAAAGAAGTGCAGGTCAGTTAGTTTACCCAAGTTTCTTGGTACACTGGGATAAGATTGAAAATGGAAAAGGTGGAAAATGTGAAGTCCTTTCTTTCTTCAATAAAATTGACCATCATCATCATCATCACCAATGGTGATAGACAGCAAGACTGGCGCTCAGAAAGCTGTCATCCGATTTTGTACTGCATGATGCATTTTGAGAATGTGTGATGGGTACCATCAAAGAGGTGATATCCTATATGTAGAGAGTCAGTAAGAGCAAGTACACATAAATGCAGAGCTGTCTTATTATTTTACCTTTATCAGTTAATCAATCCACACCCTTATATTTCAAATATGATTTTAACAAATTCTGTAGCACTTGCAACCATGTTGAAATTATGCGTTGAAATTTTACAGATCAGCAGAAAAATGTGCCCCTTTTTGCCAAGTATTTAGGGCAAATAATAACTTATTGAAGGTGTTGCACTCATAAACTGCATGTTGAGTCAAATGGTTATGTACATGTGTACATGTATAACATATTTTACTATGTACATGTACATGAACATGAATTAATTTTAATAATTAATTATTTTATTCCTTTAATTTTTATTATGTTCACAGTTACAAAAACAACATTTACTCCAAGCGTTCCTACAAAAGGTAGGCCATACTGTATTTAGATTCTACATTCCTGTTCCCAGGGTAAAGAGAGGATAACTTTATAAGTCATGAATAAGTCAGTATCCAACAGTATCCATCTTAGAAGCCAAAATTTTAGAAGCAAAGTATGAAGCTAAACTGAAATTTCCTGGGGGGAGGGGGTGCAAAACAAAAACCTTCTATGGGGGAGTATGGGTATTTTCTGGAACTGCACAATATCATTTTTATGTTAATCCATAAGAGGTTTAATTTATTAATCTTTATTGAGCTGGGGAACACTGCCTTGCAGTAATTACCCACTCAATTTATCTCTGATCTCCAACTATTTTTTTTTTATCTTTAGTTAACAATAAATTAAAATTATTCTTTTTGTGCTTACACCCCCCACCCCCCCCCCCTCATACACAATTTTTCACTTAATTACCCACTGATTCTAAATCAGTGGATGGGAACCCTTCATCAGGGGTCTCTCATTTTGTACCAATAAAGCCACAAAGGTTGCTAGTGAATCTGCTCATACTACTTTCAAACAAAACTTAATTAATATATACATATGCTCCTTTTTCATTCACAAATTAAAGTTGTTTACTCTTTGAACAGCTATGGTTAGGTTGAGTCAACAATAATTTGTATTTTTCTTTTCTTGTTCTGGCAGACACAACTAAACTTGTGGCTTCCATAGCAGGAGGGGTGATAGCTGGATTAGTACTTTTTCTGGTTTTGTATTTTATAATAAAATGCAAAAAGCGAGGAGAGCCAAATTGTCCCAGTAAGTTACAAATTGTGTAAGTCTGGAAGGGTACAGTAGACTGGGATTAACATGTGTAAGGTGTTAAGGGGGGACTAACTGAAACTACCATATTGTTGCTATGGAAGTTCCTAACCATCATATCTAACTAATCTTGGAAAACCTAACTTCCACGGAGCAGTTGGTAGGATCATCTTTTTCTGCTTAATTAAAATATTTTCAAGATTTTAAAGTCACTACCTTATTGGCAAGTAAAGTGATCAGGACAGAAGAAGGCTTAAAAATCACATAACATGATAATAGAATATCCCCAACTCACGAAATAAAATCAGAACTCTACCCCTCTTTTCTCTGAATTTTAGGGATTTTTCTCTCTGTAACTGGCACTAGTTACACGCGTGTTATGAGGCTATTTTACAATCCATAAGTACCACAAAACACTGCAAAACACTTGAGTATCACAAAATACCATCCCTAAAAATCCCCTAGCAGCAACTCTTATTTTCTAGTTAAGTTAGTATTATGTTAGACTCCATGAGAAATCCTTCAAGAACTTTTTCTCTCTTTTCAGACGACAGTATATCCCCAAATTAGAAAATGGAATTAAACCATTAATAAATTAGATTTTAGAGCAATAAAATAATGTCGGGTGAAGGTTAATACAGCTGTAAGTTTGAACACACTTCCACCAAGTTATTCTGCTGTTTAAGATTGAGGCCTACAGCAATCTACTTGTTCATGTACTGAACCTTCCTATGTGTTTCTTAGTTCCAGTATTTTTTTTTCTACAGGGATACATGTACCTCCCCCGTCACTGCCATCTCCTCCAAGAGAAGAAGGTCAGTCATTTGCCGATCATCCAACCCTCTCCCCAGGCATACAAGTCATGTAACCAAGGCAGTTGCTATTTGACAAACCAACAGCAATTTTATATGTTCTATACTCTTTTAGTATAAATCTACTAGCATTCTACCATGAATGCTGTTCTCTTATTGGCTACGCTACTCACTATCTATTCTGTTGTAGATAGTGAGTAGAGTGAGTAGCCTAACAATGTGCATTTGTCAACAAAATGGCAGCGGCTTCGTTGCATTTTCGAAGTGTCTGTGAAGAGGGTTTTTGGACAATTACTGGTCAAGGCAACAGAGAAGACAAAAATTGTAATGAAATAAAATTATGGAAATGAAGATTTTTCACGGTAAGAAAAGGAATTGAAACAAGAGTTAAATGATTTTATTCTTCATTCAGACCTTGTAAAATCCGCAATTTTATAATTTTGAAAACATTCAAAGTTGCATTCCACCAACACATTTTGTTGTTTTGCTTCAAAAGGGCACTATTACGTCAGTATGTCTTTGATTGTCATCTTACAATAAAAAAACCTCAGCTCCTCATTTCAGTTTTGAGCGAATGAACAGGTTTAATATAATTTCTTGAAGGAAAGGCAAAGGAACGCACACACAAGCCAATGCAAATGAACCTTGTTGTTAAGTTTTGAACGACTAGTAGATTTATACTAATTAGATTATTCACTCTTGATTTCTATCGCGTGATAGCTGATGAGGGCGAATCACTTTTTACCACAACTGTTTCTAATCTCGCAATCTGATTGGCTAATTTTCGGTTGTCGATACAAGTCTAGACAATGCTGCTCGCGTCAATCAGCGCGTGGAAATTTTGACAGTTATTGTAAAAATTTTCTTTGACATTGATATTGTGGTAAAAAAACAAAATCAAATGTGGTTTAGCGTTGTCTGTACTCTTATCAACAACGATATTCATCATCATAGTGGGCAAAATTTGTTGTGGAACATTTTGACCACTATGATGACGAAAATCGTTGTCGATAAGAGTACAGACAACGCCAAACCACATTCGATTTGTTAATTAGACCACAGAATGAGGTCATTAAATGTTAAAACTCACCACCAGGCTTTAACTGCTCAAATGCTCGGCCTCATTGCTCAAAGGAGCTTAGTAAAACAAAACAAACCCTCGACTTTCGTTTGCCAAGACTTTTACACAAACAAATACAGACAACTCCAGCACTTCGGGGAGCAAATATCTTTTGTAGGCCCAAAGAGATTGAAATAAATCGGAGCAACTGAAGAAAAATCCACATTTGTCTGGTCTGATACATTTTGAATAAACCAAGATGTTTTTGCCAGCATGAATATCCTGATAAACTAATCACATCACAACACTGAACAATAGAGGCATTTGTAAACAATAACAAATGCGCCAAAGGCCTTTTGGGTGAAAGTGGGCCTTTAAGTTAAGTATATTTTATTTGAAAACTGGACATTTTCTGGCAAGATTTTCTCACAGCCCCATACATTAATTATGTGTACATGTTTGCGAATCAAACTCTATCCATGCTCGTTCTTTGTGTAACGCGGTTTATATAAGGTTAGTATGACAGTGATGCACGTATAATTATGTATAGGGCTGTGTGGAAGTCTTGCCACAAAATGATGTTATAAGACTTACTGAGTTTTCTTTCATACCTTTCGTAAGAATTCATTTACACCAAGCATCAAATTCAAATTGCGACGAACATGCACTGTACGTCGAGGAAACCGCCTTCAAGGTCCACAATCTAAAGATTGTTCCATGTGATTGCTCTCTTCAAGAGGACAATCGCCAGCCTCCTTTACCCTTTCGAACAGGCGGTTTACGTGCGTTAATACTGCAGAAACAGTTAAGCTAAAAAGATTTTTAAAAACAGTCAAAATATTCCTTGATTTCTTCTGAATTGTCTCTGAATTGAAGATATCAGGAGTGGCGATGGCGCCCGCGACGCATTTCCCGCGCTTTCATGTCCATGACCAGATCACGTGTCAGTCACGTGCTGATCATCGTTCTTGTATCCAGGGCCTTCATGGATTCACCGCGGTTAAACGTGAAAGAAAGTAAAAATGACAATACAACAATACCCTACTAGCAGATCATGAGGTTTCTTTCTGGCAAGTCTTTTAGCATGTACGAAGTCGTTCGGGTCTCAAGTATTTCGCGTAGTCGGCTTCAGTCGGGTAGACAAGCCGACTACGCGAAATACTTGAGACCCGAACGACTTCGTACATGGTTAAAGACTTGCCAGAAAGAACCCTCTGTTAGCAGGGTAGTCTAACAAAGGTTAAACCTCAAGGGACATTGCGTACCATTTGTCATCAATTTCATCAACCTTGTTATCAACTTCAACTTCATTTTCCTTTGTAGAGCCGATGTACTATGCATGCTACTATCCTGAAGGGGAAGAGTTCCGTAAGGATGTTGCTTCCATTGTGAACTACTTCCGCAATAACGGTTACAATGTTAAAATGGACGTTATGGACTCCGGAGACATTTCTTCCCAGGGCCCCTCGCGCTGGGCGGAGAGCCAGATAAGGAAGGCTAAAAAGGTGCTGGTATTCCTGACGCCCGCTTTGGTAAACCTGTCCCGCGTCGACGAATGGGCTGACAGTTTGCAGTCTCAGGTGACTATTTGTTTTAAGTTGTTTTTCTTGATGTTGTTGTTTCCTTTGAAAGGTTTACGCAAATGGAATTTAATGTGCAGTCACAACGGGCCCCGTTTCTTTGCCGATTTCCAACCTAATCGACGCATATGCATGGGGGCATCTGAAGACAAATTGCCGAATACATATTTTTGATAAAGAATAAATGTAATTCCGAGTAAATGCATCGTGCCAATGATATGGAAAACAAATGCAAGGAAACGTTGGTGTACTTAATATTTTTGACACGTTGCAGTTGATCTCACAATATCGTGAAATGGAAGAAAACTTTTCTGTTAACTGCAATGAAATATTTTTCTCAGTCAAAGATCAATCTCACTGAAAAGTTATAAGAAATGAAGACCAGTCTTCAGAGTATTCAATGTTTCTAGTGCGGTTTGCCAACCGATTGTGGGACATATTTCAACACGAAATGATTCTGGTAACATGTATTTTGCAACGTTTTTCGCGCAGAAGCGTTCTATGGCGAACCTGATTGCAATTTTGAAATTTTTTGCACCGGCAACGTTGTCTCGAGAGTTAACTCTAGTTCTGAGGTACCGTACCATTTGCACAAACCGCCGGGTTGTCGTCGGTTGTGCAAACGTACGTTTGTGAAAATCTTGGGCCTTGCGTTATATAATCTCGTACCCAGATCTCAGTCGGTTTGGGGATGTTGATGGGAGATCTGGGTACGAGATTAAACGTTATACTCATGAGTCATCGAACTTATACTCACAGGATATCAACCGCGTTTGGATCGAGCTAGAGGTTCTTCGAGACATCTACACTAGGAAGCGCTCAGCCTCCAAGATGGTGTGCATAACACTTCCAGGCGCATCAGTGAAATCCATGACTCTTCCCCTGTGGGCAAAAGTTAGCTACAAGTGGCCAGGGGATGCTAAGGGAATCTTGAAGCGTCTAAACGGCAGGCCACCGATATTGCCAGTGTAGGAAACAGTTGAGGATGAAAGGAGAACCGGGACGAATGGGTTTCATGGTGATTCAGGAAGGGATGGGATCCTTTGTGGGACAAGGGTGGTTGTGTGCATCATGATATGCCGTAAAACTCCAAACTGACAAACTCCCCCCCCCCCCCCCGCCACCCACGTCCCAAATGTGGTACCCCATTTAAATCTCTGACTCTAAATTCCTCCTTTTAACAAGCCCTCCGGAATATATTGAAGCTTGTGCAATGTTGGTGTAGTGTCCTTAACTGTTTTTATCGATCCAACCCAACCAATTTTGAAACGCAAAATTATATCAAACAATAACCGCTCCTAAAACAACTGTAAGCCCATAACTCTTATTCGGAATCTTACGCTATTTTGAAAATACAAGTGGAGGGTGTACTCGTCACTGCAACCAGCTTTCACCGCACTCATTACTTCGTGGAAACCATACTCAGGTGTACGTTTTTGGCTCTCAGTCTTCTATCTTTAGTGTGAAAATAATTTTCGAAAAAAAAAAACATTTTAAGCCTCAAAACTAATGTTTCATTTTTGTTAAAGTCTGAAATAGTCCGGCTATCATTTACTTTTAGTATCACTTTGAATCCCGGGGGTGAGACTCTCATATGAAAGGGGCGGGGATGTTCGTCGGAAATTTTGAATTAAACCCCTAAAGAAGACCAATCCGGGCGTGGCCCAAGCTTTTATTGACCCCTAAACAAGACCTTCACGGCTAAATATATCGGCGTTTTGCCCAGAACACCCTAAGAGAGACCAAAATCCGAAGTTTACACTCCTAAACGAGACGACGAGCATCCCCGCCCCTTTCATATCCCCCCCCCCCCCCCCCGGGCTTTGAATCGCTAAAACAACACATTTTTGTATCAATGGAAACGTCAAAATAATAGTCCAATTTACTTAAATAATACCCTACTTGAGCGCAGAAACTGGTATTAATTTTCTTTGACCGGAGATGGCCCGGATGGAAACGGATTGCAACCTGAACAAATTACCTGGGACAGTTTCCGAGTTGCTGTGAACCTCATTACGAAAGCGAGGCTAAGTGCAAAGCTTTTCATACGAAAATTAGTTTGTTTGTTTGTTTGTAAAAAAAAAAAACCTCTAGCAAGCGTGTAGGAGTATTCCTTTCGGACTGCGACACTCCGAAAATAAAAAAAATGTAAATATATGTTGATTATTAGTTTCCGCGAATTGATAGTGAGGGCAGCTATTATTAAAAGTAAGCTATTTGCAAAAAAAAAGGATTACCTTGTAAAATAATACGTCCATTGAAATGTCCACGATTGCAAGCGTAAAAAAAAATAACTTGTCGCCGTTTTCAGTGAAATTGATTAAAAAAACGTCTTTGAGATCACGTTATTTATAGAAACGAATAACTCCAAATACAGTGTTATTTAGGTATTTTTGCGCAGTTTATGCCTATGTAAGAATTAACGCAGATCATATACTTATGGCTATTGGAATCCAAAACGAAAACTGGGGATAACTACGCATTTTTTTCAGAGCCAAATAAGCTTCAATTTCATTGTTATGCATTTTACAGCGTGCATGATTGCCCCTAATTGTCTTTTTTGGGATTAAACAACCCTTGACAAGGGTTGCTTTTCTTGCATAGTCGTAAGCCGCGCAAAAATATCTTGTTTTAGTAGAATTAAGAAATCCAAAATGCGCAGAACGCATGCGCCATAGCAAAAAGATGCACCGTCCTTTAAAGTTTTATTGATTTTAATCATGTTATCTGGGCATCTTTGTCGGTGCATTTCATATTGTGACTTGACGCTATTTTATTTAACCTTTTTATTTAATTAAACATAGTTTCAAATTGTTTGTGCAACTGAGCTACTTGCCAAGTGAAGAACTTCAGTTCCCCAGTCGACTTCTTCCCACTTTTGCGGTAAGTACAAGCATGGCCGCAAGCTCAATGGAAACAGAAGACAAGTCGTTTAGAAACCGGCGTGAGCTAAACAAAAAAGCATATAGGCACCTGTAGAACTGCCCATCCGATATGTCATCTTGTGCTTGTGCTTACTGCATAGAGGAAACTTCCTTGAACGTATTTGACAACAAGGAAGCAGGCTGTAACACTGCTGTAGACTGTCTTGCCACCTTATCTCCGTCCTCTCTCGTTGTTTTCGAATCCTTGTGCTTACCATTTACGCAAACCACCCGGATGGAAATTCTCAGCATAAATACAAAATGATTTAGCTTGTCTTAACAGAAAATGGGTAACATGCAAAATGTATGAACATGAGCTGTAAATCCCAAAAGGAGTAATAAACATACATCACTTTCAGAAGTACTCCAAATGGAATGATATGTACCATTTGATTTTCCAATTGGAATTTCCGGGTTTTCCATGTAATGGAAAATGGTACTATAAATGGTAAGCACCCCATGTGTATCTTTTGTCCGTTTGTTGCCCTTACATTTGTTCGCAAGTTATCTCCCTGACACATACGCCAGGGGTGTTTACCATTTATGCAAACCACCCGAATGGAAATTTTCGGCATAAGTACGAAATGATTTAGCTTCTCTTAGCAGCAGATGGATAACATGCAAAATGTATGAACATCAGCGGAGCTGTAAATCCCAAAAGGAATAATAAAAGTGCATCACTTTGACCAGAAGCCCATAATTTCAGAAGTACTCCAATGGAATGATGCGTACCATTTGATTTTCCAACTGGAATTTCCGAGTTTTCCATGTAAATGGTAAGCACTCCATGTGTATCCTTTGTCCGTTTGTCGCCCTTACATTTGTTCGCAACTTATCTCCCTCACGCATACGCCAGATTTCCTTAGCGGCCTTACCTTGCGAGAGCAGATTGACGCCTTTTCCGCCTTTTGTTTCAGCTGCTACGAAAAGAGTTCGGTTTCGTGACGGGTGAAACAGAAGGCACACTGAAAGCGGTCTGCTCTGGCACGCTAATTAACTCTCCCTTTTCTCATTCAAAGCACACAAAAATCAACAGTCTCGTTCATTGGGTGTTTCCCTTGTAAATTGAGAAGGCCACCCTTCCAATTTACAAAAGAAAAGCCTAGCGAACGAGGATGAAAAATCAATCGGGTCAAAACTGAGCGCGCGCGTTAGTCTGGCAGTTGTATTTACACACGCTTTTTCGGTATATACGATTGTTTTTCTGGTACACGGTACGGCAATCAACAGCCCTGGCATGAGAGTTGTCAATTTCGTATGCCCCTGCTCGCCGCTCATTTAGCCGTGGAGTTCACCTATGCGCGATGACGTCACCGAAAAATACCTACACCCTACTACCGCCCCTGGGACGGGTTGTTCGAAAGCCGATTAACGCTAACCCGCGGGTAAAAGTTAATCAAGGTTTTCATCTCGCTCATTAAAAATGATTTTAAAGGCTCATTTTGAGCTAATGGGAAAGAAAAGTCTAAGGCAAAACTAAGGGACAAAATCTTTTGGACGAATCCTTACAGATTAATAAATATACTCGAATCAAAGTTCATGTTAACCCAGGATTAACGTAATCGGGCTTTGAACAACTGGGCCCTGGGCTTCGCTCGAACGGTTGAGCCGTAAAGGAGCTGTTTTATTCGTCAAGGGGATTTAGAATTCTCTGTTAGGCTGGTTTGACAGTATAAACGAATTTGATATTAATGACAATTGAAAAGTTTGATAGCTACGTGCCACTCAGTAAAAGACATCACAATTAAAGTTGGACGGGAGAAAACTGAATGCAAAAGTTTTAAAAGAAGTCTAACAGTTTCGGGATTTGCCCTGTTTCAGTGGATTTCTGTTTTTAAAATGCGCCCTAAATAGCTTGACTTTTTCAATGCAGTCTAAGGTCTTCTAACGTCCAAGAGTTAAACCAGTTACTCAAACATTTCACGGTCACCGGCGTTTTACTCAGACTGAGTCCGTAAACAATCAATTATTGATACGGCGTTTTCTCTGATGTCCACGAAAGCTGATGCTAATTAATGCGTTCCTTCTATGCAAAAATACACAGTTTACAATGTCAGCTATTGGAGATGCAAATGTCTTTTGCAATGGAGAGGTGATCAAATCAAGGTGTCTCGCTACCTTTTGAAAACTTCTGCTTAGCTTCATTCTGTGGTGTAGTTTTACAAGGGCGAAAAATAGGTCGCAGCCATCGCCCACAATGCCGCGACATATCCGGGACTTTTGTTACGCTCGCTGGCGCTAAATTTGAAATCTCATCACACATAGCACACAAAACAATAAAGAAAGTTGGCAGAAAATACGAAGTAGCGCTTCTAAATTCTTCTTTTATGAGCGTTCTGTTCCGTTTACCAGTTACTATTCATATGGCTTTTGTAGAAGAGATGTTAATAAAGCAAATGTGACCTTCGATATATTTGTAGCTGCTTTAGAAGTATTATTATTTCGTGCTTCAAAAGTAGCTATTTCGGCACTCCGTTTGTATGGGACTAACACTTTTGGACGAAATTTTTGAAGAAATAAGGGGTAAGCACGAAACTATTCATATGGTTATTTTTGTTTGACATGTGAAGATTCCACAGCTGAGTTTTCTCAGGAATCCGACGGTTAGAAGTATTATTTTTTCCTGTTTTTTCCGAGACCTACCCCCACAATTCTGAACTTGCTTGCGAGTTCAACCTTTTCGGTACTCCCACGGGAGTCGAGCTATCGTTTTAAACTTACCGCGAAAGTTCTAATAAATTCATAGCTCCGCCTCCACAAACAATAGTGGGTAAGTCACTGTAATTAAGGATTGAAATGGCGTGTGCCTCGCATGAAAGGTCACTGAAATAGAACTTTAATTACGTAATAACCGGTTACCTGCGCTGCATGCTACTAAATTTCATGACATTTCCTTGATTACTGCAATCGCTATGACCCTTCAGTAGTCATATTGACCACGTGCTGACTAGCTTGTGAGTACAACTCTCTTTAATAAATATGATCGCCTTTAGAATGCAAAAAAAAAAAAAAAAAAAAACTTTCAAAGGCTTTGTTCAAACAAAAGCATTATTTAAATAAGAATACACTGACGCGGGGTACTTTAAATGTTTACCGCTTCAATAGGGTCACTTTCGACTACATTACTCGCTTAAAGTATTTACTGCTTCTGAGTTCTCGAAATGGCTTCTTTACAAGAATTGCAGCGCATTGATCGGGAGCTCTTTTCAGAGCTCACAGAATCCCCGATCAATCCTGCATTCCTACACATGTCAACTCCGTTGATTGGAAAATACGATCCCATGTTTTATTTACAAATAAATGGAGGCACTCTGGCAGATGCGTAAACTCAGTGGAAACCCAGACAAAGTCTTTGAAGCTCTTCAATACAATTTGCCTCAAATTGGGTACAAGCTTTCGTCATCTTTGTTGGCCCGCGTTGGAATCGCCGTAAATAGTAGAGTTGGTTACATCGTGAAGAAGATCCGTAACATATCCGGTGGCAACGAGCGTCGCGCCGTGCGATCTCGTTTTTGGTGCACAAAAAGTTTGATTGACAGCACCTATTTCAACGAAGCGAACACGACGCGAGCCCGAAACAACGAAGCCAGTTACCTGTTACTCCCGTGGGAACAACTCACCATCTTTATGCCTCATTTTGCAAATTTTGGCACCGTAAGTACGTGTCGCGAAAGACAATAGAATTGTTGGCGATGCAGAGAATAAATCAAAGAAGCGTCTTGCTCTTTGCCATCTGGAATGTTAGTGTGAACGGTTCATTTAGCATCAAGGAAAGATAAGTATACTTTAGCTTGCTTTGTACAAACGTTTCTTATGTGCAACAACGTGACGTTAGTTTAATTAAACTAACTGTTTATTGTTTTCACTTGACTCCTGGTGATTCGCTGTCGAAGAATAGTTCTTGTGAGAATTTTGTTGAAAACATTTGACCACATGAACAGCGGAGATTTCTTAGTGAACCACTGAAGCTATCAGGCAACCAGCTAACTGGTTTTAATTTGCCTTTGTTGATTTCCGTTTTCTCGGGATTATTAGTTCACTCTTTGAAAGTACCATACCGATGAAATCGGGACATATCAGTTTGTATTGTTCACAATAGTAGACTAATAGTATATAACTTCTTTCAAAGCGGTGAACGGGCGAGGCGATTGTCAGCGAGGTATTCAGCTCATGCTGTGTCGCGAGCTATTACACAAAACACACAAAAACAAAATCCGCTATAACTTTCTTGTTGCCATTGCTAATTTTTTTTTTTTTTTTGTCAAGCCAAACGCCATAGCAGGAACGTATGATCTTTTGACCTCGAGTTTAAAAAAATCGATCTTGTTCAACTCAGTGTGGCCGCACATGGCTGCAAAAACCGTCTGTCTGTTCCCAAAAATGGAAAGGGATTCTTTACTAGATCCGAGTTCCTAGTAACAAAATGCTATTGGTAATAGCTATGCGTCGTAGAGACCATGAAAAGATGATTCCCTGCTGTCTGTGAATTTTCCTGTGAGAATTTTCTCCACAACCGTTTTGACCCGCAACGGGGATTTCTTTGCAAATCACTGAACCAAACAACTGCCATGGAAGACAAGTTTCTATTACTGCTTTCTTAGCGAATTACTGAACCGAGAAACCGACCAAAGGATATTTATTTCAACTTCCACGGGTGTGTGGCTCATTTATGTAGTTGTTATTTTTCCACAGCATGAAAGTGCCCGGTTAATAAAAAAAAAAGAAAATGTTCGTATTGTTCAGCGTACCTCCGGAGAATCCAGAACATCGGCTTGCGAAGCGATACAAAGATCACAATAAGCCAAGATATACAAAAGCCGTATGCAGTATATAAGAGACCAGTGACCAGAAGACCTAGCTCAGCTGATAGCTACTTCCCAAGTCGATTGCAACGTTTGGGAGTGAGTTTTTGTTAGGTAGTGCAGTTTACTCAATTACAGTGAAGGTAAACAGACTCTACTCCTCTTTAAAAGGTAAGCTTTTGTTACGCTGTTCGTAGTTGCTCAAGATACCGTACGTACACAGAGTAAAAAAAACTTCAAGTTTTCTTTTCGCAACTGATTAAGTTGCGTACTAACTGCGAGGATCTTTCCTCTACTTAATCTTTCATCCGCAGTTCAAAATATACGTTTCATATATTTACTGACTCGTTTATTCATCCTTCACGGGTATATTACGAACTCACAATAATTATGACCAGCTCAGCCCAGTTGGCTTGATAGCTCAGTTGCTAGTAAGAGCATTGCACCGGCATCTCAGAGGTCATGGGTTTGAATCCCGTTCAAACCTGAATTTTTTTCAGGCTTTCTTTTCGCAACTGCTTAAGTTGCGTACCAACTGCGAGGATCTTTCTTCTATTTGATCTTTCATCCGCAGTTCAAAATATATGTTTCACATATTTACTGACTCACAGAGTAAAGTACAGTGAAAAGTTAAGTCTAAATTGCTTTACATACCGTAAAATTTCCGCCCATAAGCTCTATGCTCATACTAGCTCTCTTATCTGTTTTCTATATTAATGATCTCCCCTCATGTAATTTATTTTCAAAACCCAGAATGTATCCAAATGATACTACGCTTACTGCTGCTACATTTATTTTTATTTTTACAAATAGCTATGATTGCGCCGAAATGGCCTCGCGCGCTGCATAAATTAGCACACTTTTCCTCTTGAGACCATTGTAATACCCACAGGTATTAAGCATAGTATTTATACGCCCTCCACACTTGCAACCGTTCTGTTCAGAGTTTCCTTTTTGCCCCACTCACCTCCCCCCCAGCGACGGAAACATCCAAACCTCGTTTCCAGGGTCTCTCCTCTGGAAACCTTTATCCTAATGCACTTCTTCGCATGCGCGGAAATTATTTTCGCCCATACACTGTATTTTAGTATCTCTGCGTGTGCCATAGAGGTGCAGCCGTAACAATGGAAATTCTACTATTGGTTATCTTTATTCAAAAGAAAATTCAAACGTGAATAAAAAAAAAACATGAATATTTTATCCTTTCCCTCTGGGCACACATTATTGTGTCTTTTATGAAAGTTGAACAAACGTTAAACAAAACGGAAAATATTTCACTTGTACTGTACAATAGATGTTATTTAAAATCCATTGAAAGTCTATAGCTAATATATATTATCATTTTAGCGTCCATGTAGTTAAAAGTTAATGTGTTGATCTCCCATGATTTGCAAAGCAAAATTGGATGTAGTTGATTCACTTCTATAACAGTTTTGCGACTCGAAGGGCTAAATTTGGTGAGGATAAAAGGAGAAATAGGTTTGCGGAATAGTATAATTATGCGAAATGACTTAACGAAATAAATTTAGTGAGAGTGCGTCCTGTTTCCGCGCCAATTTTATAAGAGTACAGTCAAACCTGTTTTAGCGGACACCCTCGGGAACCTTTTAAGTGTCCGCTTAATACAGGTTGTCCGCTGAAAACGCAGGTTCCCTTAGAATTCGTCTTAAAAGGGTCATATTAATATTCCTCAGTACAGTGTATTGAAAGGCCTTGAAAGGGACAAATACCATTATGGTTAACGTATACGATAACTATAACTGTGAAATGCCATATTTCCATAAGCAATGGCAAGTATATGTGATCATTTGCTTACGGTCAGATTTTAAGGCAGGCTCTTTCGCGTTTAGTTCATGCTCTTCGCCCGAGTCGCTATCCACGTGTATTCGCTTTGCTGGAGTTAATTCTACAAAGATGTGACAGTTCTTTCTTCGGCAAAGTTAAATAACCGATCTGTTAAAACGTGGACAAAAAAACATGCATCCTTTTTGCAGTGTCCCGCAGGCTTTAAACAATATTTATTGCGGACTCTAGCCGACTATTCAGTAAACAATTAGACAGCAGATCTAAGATTAGAAAACACAAGCCTGGGATATTTTCTGATCGCTGGTAAGGAAGAGGTGAGGGTGAAGAAATTGATGAATACTAGTTTACGCATTCTCGGGGAGGAAAGCCAGACCCGAGGAAGCGGCAGAAATCAAGCCTATTAAATTGGCGCGAAAACAGCACGTGCTCATTTCTTCAGATAATTTATTTCTCGTATTTCGCATAATTGTGCCATTCCGCAAACTCGTTCCTCCCGGCTCAGTTTCGCCCTCACCGAAGCTAAATTTCCGCAAAACTGACAAAACCAGAACGTCTTTGATCAATAAAAATAAGAGAAATTATTCTACACAGTATTTGTTTCGAGGAAGATTATTCAGTTTCCTATGCGACGCCGCTTCGAACAAAGCAATTTGGTTTTGCTAATTAAAACACTAAGACAATTTGAAGACAATTGAAGGCAAGTTAAAGAATTCGATTGGATGCTGTTAACATAAGATAACGATACAATCAGACGTTTTATTCATTAGCGCCACTGAAACCCAGTTGCCAGCTACAGTTAGCCGCTTTGCCGAAAACAACGGTAAGTGAAAACTTGAAGTTTACGACAGCTAGCTGGCCAGTGCGATGTATTGACTGAAGATATCGACATTTATTTTACAAGCCGATGTATCGCTAACTGATCATTTTGTCTCTCTCGTTTTTCTATACCACACAATGGGCATAAGAACCTCTCTTTAGTCTCAAACCAGAAAATTGAACATTCAGGAAAGTTTTCGATATTGCCACACAGGAAAGCACCTGGGAATATATTTGTTTAATAGATTTGAAAGCAATTTGAGGTTCAGTTTTTTTTAAATTCCCCTGCTAAAATTCAGAGCTCGTATCAACCTGTGGCCTAAATAATTAGCGATAACTTATGCCATTTTTTAAAGCGAACACTCACACACGCACCAACCAAAACGTTTCCAAATACTTGTTGTTTCATTCCTGTCTAAAAGAAGATCCAAACACCAGTATACAAGAGCCATAGTGTTCAATGGTACATGTTCTTTTGGTAGCATATTTGCTTGGTAATTTTGGTGCGAACGGTCGAGCCGTCATTTCTTAATTTTGCAATTTGTCAGCTCAACACCCATCGTCAACTATGGCTCACCTAAAATAATTCAATTATCTGATGAAATCCTATGGGATGATCACTTATATGAAAGCCATTGTGAAACCCAAAATTGTGTTTATGCTGCACAGGGGACAAAATTCCAAAGTACATGGCGACCTTTCAAAAACTTCAAATGAAACTTTCCGAGCAATATTTACGTTCCTGTGGTACCATTTATCATGCTGTACGCATGGTGGCTTTTGAGTCTGTAGATGAAATCGTAATGTGCCTATATAGGACCTGATTCAAATGGAGCCTATCGGCACTGTTTGTAATGCTACTCAAGGTACCTCAGACTTTTGCACACCAAGTCTTTGACTGAAACCATTCAAACGCAAGTATCCAGCTTTACTCGTATTTTGCTGCATGGAATAAATTCAAAGATATGAAAGATTGAAAGCACAGACAAAAACAGCCAAGAGGTGTAAGGATCGTGCGCGCAGAGCATAGTCTGAACAGGATTAGAGTTAATAAGTTGCCTTTGCATAACGTTAACTCCTTTTTTGTGCTCACGTAGTTGTGGAAGCGGAAAATGCTATTTCTTTTTATTCCCCCTCTTTATTATTATTATCTTTTTTTTTTCCAGTTAAATCAATACGAATAGACAGTTTCTAACTTCTTTCGGTAAGAAGATGTCTTAAATTAAAGAAAAAAAAGTTTTCTAATATGAAAACTGCTTAAATTCCCAAGAAACACTCCCGTTGCCTGGTTGGTATCATATATTCCTTAATTGTATGGCCTATAGAATAGATAATTGCTTTCACTTATTATATTGTATCGTCATTATTTCACCATTTGATAGTGAAAAAGAAAAGCAGAAAACGATCATGAGACACTCTTTGTTTCCTCAAAATGAAGAAATAATGAGCATTAAGCGCTTTTCTTGAGTCACTTTTCCAATTTCTAGTTCGTTGTTTGGGCGAGCCTACCGCCTAATCACGCGCGAAATACTGAGGTCAAGAAATGAAAAATTATTTTTTTTAATTTAAATTTGTAAATATTGTTTTTGAAACATTATTTTCAATGGAATGTTATCACATCATGAAAATCGGTTATGCCTAGAAATGGTCTTTTTAGGTTTTTTCTCGGCCTTTAATCGATATTTCAGAGAAAGTTTTTAAATCGTGCCTACTAGTTGAGAGTGAAGTGCGAATCGTTTCTTCTCGTTAAAAATCCAAAGTCGCTAATATGAAATCAAAACGTCGCTGTTCGGTCTTCCAACCCTCTTTTCTGTCCCTTTTTCCTTTCTTCTCTCTTTCGTCCAATTTTCAGCCTTCTTCTGGTCGAAAACCTCGTGTTTTGTTGCCTTTGTAAGAAAAGTACTTTTATTTTTGTCCAGCATATTTACAAAATTTCAGCGAGACGTATACATCATTCATTATAATAATTATTATTCGCACACTGATAAGCCCCGCGGGGATGTATTACGGTGCCGCGTCCAATTTTAGTACAGAGAGGGAAAGAGGTTCAATGCAATGACAAATTTTCGTAACTAGAACTAAAAGAAATTTCAGACAATTTCTCAAATGAAGCAATTTTGGGGCTGGAATGGTTACAATTATAATTTCAGATCGAGTCGTTCACATGTAATAACTTTAGTCTCGTGTATTTTCTTGGCAGAATTGTTTACAGTGTGATTTGAATCTCACTCGACCATGAAGATCTTCTTTGTGACGCTGGTTGTCTTGCTGTCAATCACTTGTATAAGCTCCTCCCCCTTTAGATCCAGGCTGCAGCTTGATGACTTACCCGGCCATGAGGTGATGTAATGATGAGGGCGTTACATTGAAGTGCAAGCACTGCGCATGCGGTGCGGGGATGAGGAAGGAGGGGGGGGGGTGTATTGCACGACAAATCCCCTTTGATTCTTTGAAATGAGGGTGAGATTGTTGTGAATGCAGATATCAAAATGTGTGTGTGTTCTTTTTAATTGTTGTGCTATTTGTGTTCAAAGGCATCGACTGAATTTCAACCTTTAAGAATTCAAAACAAATTCATAGAAGACTGACAAAGGAAATGCGTTGACTTCAACTCTTTTTTTTTTTTTTTTTTTTTTTACAGATTATGAAGCGGAGTTGCCCTGGTAAACCAGGGAATACAGTAGCTTGTATGGCCGATTGCCCCTTGTCTCCAAATTACAATGGTTTCGAAGGATATTGTTCTTATGGGAAGTGTTGTTATTATGCTCAGGTACCATGCCATGGCTTCTCCTTCTAAGTAGACCTTTTTTGTGGTTTCTAAGACTACCTTGGTTGGGGGGAGGGATGGGGGGAGGGGGAGGGTTCGAGTGGGGTCACAAACATGCAGCAAAAATTACAGCTAATGTTTGGGATTTAGATTGGCTTTGAACAATCTGCAACTCCGCTCAAATTTGTCACATTTTGGCTCCGAGTATGTCTTTGACGTCTTTAAATTGGTATTTTTCTTGAGATTGTTTCTTTGGAATATAGATAAATAAGAGATTCAGGATAGAACAGCCGTAAACTAAATTAAACCTTCATACAAACCCTTCTCACTGACAAAAATTTGCAAATTAGTGCGAGATTACAAGTGCCAAATTTAAAACTTAAAATCAGTATCTTGGGTGATCTTAGTCGACTTATTTGATTTTAGATTTAGGAAACCTTTTAATGTTTAGGTGTACACAATTAGTAGAGCGGACTTCTCCCCTCAGCTACACAACACCAAGACGCTAATAAAGTTATTCATTCACTCACTCACTCACTCACTCACTCACTCACTCACTCACTCACTCACTCACTCACTCACTCACTCACTCACTCACTCACTCATTCATTCATTCATTCATTCAATGGCAGTTTACGAAATTCGTGACGTATTCAGTGACCTAGTTTACCATCAGATGAATGATAAGATTGAAATATTTTAAAGTAACTTTCAATTTCTAAAATCCGTCAAATTTGAATGGAGTTACAGCAGTTCAAAGTCGGCCAAAATCCGTGTTTGCTGTTGGGCAACTCGAAATATGATTGGCCACAAAAGAGTGGTGTGATCTTCGATAAAAAACTGTCGTGAGAGCATGCACAAGGTAATTATTGCCGACCCACAAACCGACTACCTAGAAATAAATTACTTTTAACGAGCTTCTTTGTTGAATGAACGGGTTACTGGGTTATGCTGAAAAAATTAGACGGCTCGTTATCTGTTCATTTCCATCGACTTTTCTCGGGTTGAGGATCCACGAGATTGGCGTCTAATTGTCAGGTATAGAAGGTAGTTTCAATTGCGATCATTGCAATTAAATAAATTAAAGCCACTGAGCTATACTTGTAGGAATTGAATTTTTTTCTCGAACCGGAGCAACATTGCTTTGTCTCGTTTAATGTGCCTTGCTCAGTGTTCGTTTCTGTTGTTTTTTTGATATGTCAATGGAAGCGACTGAAAACCAATGGCCAAATGTATTTCAAACAACTAATCTAGTGCGAAATTATTTATAGATGTTTGCGGCTACGGATGGCCAAGATGACAATGGTTACCATCTTGAAAAAGTCGGGCTGACACAAATGATGTCTTATCGCCCCTTTATTTGCACTTGATTTTATCTCATGAGTGATCTAGAAGCAATTTATGTATGAGTAAGGCATGGATAACTAAAAAAATGATAAGAAAATGGAGAAAATTGTTCACAAGTTAGTTGAGCTGGTGGAAACACGTATAGGAATTAAATAATTTAGTATTTCTGTTGATCTCTGTTCATCTATTTGCAGGCAAAATAAACTGGAATGGCCTCATCAGTTACCTTCCGCTCACGATATAACAAGTGGAGCAATATTAAGGAATAGTATTATACATGGAGCACGTGCATTTAGTACTTACGATAAAACGTAATTATTCGACTACAACAGTAATTGATCACTTGCACTGTAACACAATGTTTAGCCTCTAGTGGAATAAAAAGAGGGCTTGAACTGGTGAAAATGGTGTTACTTGAACTGTGATGCAATATTGAACAGTTGTTGTGCCGGCTAGAATGAAGTTTTGGCCTTCCGTGAAATGTCATAATTTGTCAAGTCCATCTTTATTTAGCAACGTCGAACTGGACAATTTTATAGTTGGTTGCTCAGTGACCTAGCCTTTTGATGGAAGCGAGGTTAAACTTGACATTTCTTTGATGCAAAACTCCCTGCTTTGCATATGGAAATGATGATCATAAACTAGTTAGTACAAGAACAGAATGATTTCCACAAGAAAAGGACCCTCATAAATTAGAGCGTCCACCTCTCGGTTGTCGCGCTGGCATCTATCTAGCTACCGAACGTTCTGTGTGTCCCTCTTGAGATGTAGAAACAAGCGTTTTTCTATCCAAAACAAGGAGCTAAATTACACATTTAAAGACAGCACAAGATTTCAGGTCGCCGAGCAAAGCCTTCACTTTCACTTCTACTAAAAAGCAAGGTCACTATGCACATCATACAGTTACAACATGTTTCCAGTATTGGGTCTAGGCCCGGCTAAAACATTGTTCATTTATTGAATACAACTTTGACGATGATTTTTTTTCCACCTGGTGGGAAAAAATATTTTTAACTATTCAAGATACAACCGCAGCCTAATCAATGTGCATTTCCGGCTCTTTTAGCCCTGAGTCCTACTTTTAATCGCCGGCTCCCGTCCCAAGCCTTGTGCAGCGCTAGAGAGAACGCTTAGGAACAGCACAAGCACAAAACAGCAGAGCGTTTTCGTTTTACTTGTGTGAATGCTTTCACTTATGGTCCCTTTTTTTCACAACAATGAACGTGCGTTTTGTTTCCCTCGCGTGTTTGAAGATCTTGTGAGACAATGAAACGTCTTTGAATGGACCTTCGATCATTTATTTCAGTGTAACATACTACATACAATTCATTTAAGGAAGGCAGCGTCACCAAGTAGTTGGGGCGTTGGATTCGAAATCAGGCACAAGTTGCATAAAACTTAACAACGGGCGCAACTGCTAACGTCGGACGTTGAAACACTGATTTTGACTGGGCAAGAACGTCTAACGGCTTTCGTTGGTAGTTACGCCCGACGTTAAATTTTATGCAACTCGCCTTAGAAGTTCCTGAGTTCAAGTCCCGTTCAGACCCTGGTTGTTCAAAGGGCGCCAGGATAACTTTATCGAGCAGATAAAACATACTCCAACTAATGCACTTTATCAGCTGGATAGCGACCTATCCGATGGACAAATGTATCCACTCTTTAGTTTAACAAGTGTGGCCTGACCGATAGCTCAGTGGAATTGTTCCTCACTAGCTTCGAAGAGTTCACTTTTTCTGCCATGCTGGTAAATAGCCAGCTGGTCTGCCTTCTGTCAGTTAGGATTCTTAACCATGTTTTGTTCTATTTAAAATGTTTGTTTCTGTTCGGTTTGTTTCATTATCCCTGAAAAGTTAATTGAAATCTTGATCAACTTCTTAAACTCAACAACATTACAAAATTGACATCTAAATCACAAAAAAAAACCCCAGAAATCTGAATTACTAAAAACTAAAACAAGAATAAGTGATGTCATGAACGAGTTCATGGATGTATGCAGTGTACGTTTTTCAGTGACAAGAATTGGCAAATATATAGAAAAATTATGTTACTTCAAAGATATATAGACAAGGTCGTCTGAAAACTCGACATCCGTTTAATATTGGCCCATTTTGAACGGAATAATGTACACTCACTTATGCAGGCCGAATGCCCGTTTCTAAAAATCTATCAAGTCCTATCTAATGTGCAATTACGTAGGTTATTTTCTTAACCCCTCGTCCTACCCTCTATAGGCATTCCCTTACACCAAATTCCCGCCACGATTTATCCTTGGGCTTTCAGTGCTTGACTTTTTTGTGTATCAACACATCGTTTAAACTCTACGTATTCTCAGTTTAATTCCTAATAGCATTACACACGTTTTTTTCTGAAATGTTTTCTTTTCATATGTGACTGCTTTGCTTGGATGCGACCCTGAAATTCTAACACCTTCTTATGCAATACGTCTGTGATCCTGCCTCATCCCCAGGCGCCAGCGAATTTTCTAGAAAGAGCGAGAATCATGGGGAGAAGGGCTTAATGGAAAATCCCACAAAACCATGCGCACCATATTTGACTTAGGAGAACGAGGCAGTCTATTACCAGTGTTATCACGTCTGACACAGAGGAAGCCGAAATTAAAATCAATTTACTCTCTCCGGCTTGTGACACAAAGTCTGGAGCAAATGTTCACAACGCCCTATTTAAGTAAACTGAAGGGCGACTATTTTGCAATTCTACATTACATGTTGTGAGTGGGTTTTCTACTTTTTGTCTGCTTTCGTTGACTTATTAAACTCTAAGGGCCGGTTATTAAAACAAAGTCCATGGTTCACCACAATCGATAGATCTTTGTTTCCGTTCTTGGTAGTGTTCATACTAGACAACGTTGAAATGTTCGGTTTAGACAGATTGAAATCGATTTAGACTGTGTTTTTGTTGAATCTGAACTTTATTTAAGTAACCGGCCTTAACTATTCCAGCTAACCATAGAAGAAAGACATTCGCACGCCTGGAAAAATTCAAGCAGCACTGATTGGACGTCAAAACAAGCTCTAGGCGCGACTATTTGGGGTAAAAACTACGTCGATTATGGTTTACAAGCACCCGAATCCGGCTTGAATGAAACAATAGCCTTCCCGTATTCTCTTTTGTATATCTATATCAGTTTAAAATGTTTTTTTTTTTTAGATGGTTATCAAATTGTTTAGCACCAAAAATATACTTTAGACTCCTCTACAAAAATCGTTTCTAACATCTAATATCGTTTCTTGTTTACAACAATTGACGATAAATATTTTTGGAGTCAGGAGTTGCACATCTTGTCCTTCTTTAGCGCAGCGCGTTAAACGCTTTGGAATCCGTAGTTATCACGCGTGATTGACAGTAAACCCATTTCGATGCCAGTGTTCGACAGCTGTCACCTGCTTCACGTTCAGGTTTGTGAAAGAACCGCCAAGATTCTCCGCTGACCAGTAAAACTCATTCTTGCATGCTGAGCCACTAGATTGTCTACCACTAGAACGTCACCGTTTCGCCATCGAAAACCGACAGCGCATGACCAAGTGACGGCCCTTATGTGTTGAAGGACCGCGGGCTCAATTTCGCTGCCGTCTCCGTAGTAGGTCTGGCACGAGTAGTGGTGGCTTGGCAGGTCAGAGCCCTTGAATCTAAGGAGTAATTGTAGAAAGTAATTAATTGAACATTGTGAATTGTGGTGTAGATTTTGTTGCCTTGTCATCATTGTCAGATGTTGACAAATGTACTAGTAGTTGACTAAATCGTTGTCATTAGCCGTTTTAGGCTTGGAAGGCAGTTACGCTTCCCTAAAGAGCAAAATTATCATTATTATTATTATTATTATTTTATTATTATTATTATTATTATTATTATTATTATTATTATTATTAAGAAGAAGAACTGTCGACTTTAGCGCTTCGTAGAAGACGCACAAATATGATGAATGACTAATAAAGGAAGATACTAAATTCGTCATTCGATTGTTCTTATACTCACCGAGTAAGAACATAAAACTTTCCTCTGTCAGACAGAAATTTTTTTTTCCTTTTCTTGTCCAAATTCTCTAGAAATATTGACAGTCATACATCGTGACTAACTTATTTATCAATTAAACGATTCTTATACCTAACATGATGGGCTACCGTTTCTGTGCGGGGAGAGAAGTGTAATGTAAATCATCTGGGAAACTAGTCTCTGTATTTGTAGGGTGTCTTTTACTCGAGATTATCAGTTCGTCGTGGCTCAATATTGGGGCTTATTTTCAATAGACCAGGGTGATGGGACGGCCCGTTTTTAGCGTCTAAATTGTAAAGGCTATTCCAGGAGCGAAGATTAAATGGAGCAAGGTAAAGTGTTGATGCAAGATAGTGAAAAACTTACAAGAAGAGAAAGGGTTCACGATACTTCTGCAAACGTGGCAATAATCTCTTCCCTGTCGCGCACTCCTTTGTTAGTCGCACCACACTCTCAACCTAGTTCCCAGGGTCTCTCCTCTACACACAGGAAAGACGCTGGGAACGAGGTTGCCACACCCTGAGTGGCATATAATTCCTGGTAAGGTAAGGGTGACTATATGGAGTGTTAGGGTTAGGGTTAGGGTTTTGTGACTGGGTGACTATATGGTACCTTAACATGAATTACTTGCCCCCCTGAAACTATACTTGAGTCTAACACCAAACCTACCTTGGCGCCTCTTGTAGGTGGGAAGCATGATGGGATTGAATCTGGTTGAACCACACTGTCTCGCCAGTCTCTGGGTGTTGTCGGAAGGCCGGCAGAACTTGCCAGTAAAACAGCGCACCAGACGACTCCCACTTATAACTGAAACCCTTCTGCTCTAGAAAATGTTCAGCTGTCTGCAATAAGAAGTACGATTCATGCGTCATTTTAGCAAAAGCCTGTGTTCAACTATTTGTTTAACGCAGGTCTCTCTCGTACAAAGGCGCAGTTGTATTTTGCCGCCGGGAAAATAGGAGCGTAGAGTTTAACTTTCCTTCAATCCTAGGTTGATTAATTAAGACTATGTTAACGCTATACGAGGTAGGTTTTGTACCACAACGAAAGCCGCACCCGACATATTTTTTTTCGCTCAAGCAAAGCTAATTTCGTCCACGATTTTGTCCCAGAGCGCTGCTGCTCGCTCCAGTTTTCAAAGCACAGGGCTGTTTTCCCAAAGCATAAAAGCCGTTCCACGAGTGAAGTGAACCAGTAACCAGATCAGTACGACCCAAGGAAACTTTTAACTAATTTTCAACATACATATTCTCCTCAGTCCTCTTCACATATTTCTTATGGCCCTAGCTGGGAGAATTTGTTTGAACATCAAGACATTTTGTCATTGGTGATCATTTCCGTCATTCTCATGCCCTGTTTGTTTCATCAAGCAGTGATATTACAAGGAGAAGTGAGATGCTGATCACTGTTAAGACTTTGCCGTGGTACGAAACCTATCCAGAAACCACGATAAATCAAACGCATTCATTTTACATTACACCGGATTCGTCTAGTTTTCTGTGCCGGGACCAGCTCGCTCCCCGGCCTACTCGCGCTTATCGAACGAGTCGAGCTGCCTTTCTGAGGCTTGGGACCAAGCTGAACAGCCCTTCTTCCGAGCTTCTTCCCTATCAGCTCAACGGTTGACGTTAATTACGTTCGACCGCGTGCTAAGGCCGACTGGAGAAGAGGCCGAGCAGGGACAGAAAAATCCATCCCTTAGAAGATCTTCATTTAGTATAGGGTGAACAAAGGATCTTTTGTCTTTTTTCGTGATTAGGCAGAAGTCTGACTGCAGTCTGAATGATTCTGGGAGCGAGGTACATTTCTCAATAATCATGGCGGGAAACCACAAGGTGAAATGGGAAGCCTTTACCCGGAGATTATTCGGTATTAAGCTCGCTCATAACGCAAAGAGGCGTCGACGGACAGTTGTTTAGTGGAATATGGAATGGGGCTGAATCTTGCTGTTGCTCAAAAAGCGAGTACTTGTTTGAATTTTGTTTTTTATGTTGTTGTTGTTGCTACTGTCATTGCGGCCTATTCTCGGATAAATACGACATAAACAAAACAAACGAGTAATCAGTAAAGGTAATTACTTTTTCTAACGAGCAAACATTAGAAATGAAAATATGCAAACCTTTGGATCGTCTGTCAAAAATACATCTTGCCAAGGAAGGTAGGCACCAGGCCCTCTCGGTGGGGCGTAACGTACGTAACGCACCTCCTTTTTGGCAAAAGTTTTAAGAACTTGAGGATCCAGCCGAGAAAGTATGTCGCTACCTTTAACCAGTGGAGTCTCCCCTCCACAATCCTTTCCTGGTTCTTGTTGACAAAAGAACAAAAGCTGCAAAAGCGACAAAGATCGAGAGAAGGTGGATTTAGTTCCTTTTGTGAGTACTGGAGCACAAATTACGTACAACAATTAACAATTATCCGGAGAAAACGCGCGGAATATCGCCCGATATTTAGCCGAAAAATTGGAGGATTTTTCGGAAGATTAAGCGGGATAGTTATTTTATTATTCAACACATTGATAACAAAGCATTGATAGTTTTATTGCAGAAGAGCTTAAGACGATCTTTATTTTGCCATTTTCCTCCTCGACGCACGAAATTACGTACATCGTTGGATATCTGTTGTATAAGGACGACGAATATTAAGTGCACTATGACCATATTTGGGCAGTGTTACAATGTGTTGAATAATAACAACAAATGCTGGGAAAAAGTACAAACACAAACAAGACCTAGACACAATACCTCAAAAGATATACAATGTGTACGGTATCACAGAAACAATCGCACATTACGTTTCTTCGGGGATAGGAAGAACAGAGTGTTACTCTACGAAAGCCAGGTGCGAAAAGTACAGGAAAAGTGGCAATTTCCAGAATAACATTATAACTCAGTAGTTGCATAAGAAAACATGCCCTCGTTACATAAATGGACGATTGGATGGTTGGACGAATGGATGGATGAACGAGGGAAACACTGATGGATGGATTGATGGATAATGCATGCAGTACTCTATCTTAGTTGGCAATTATTCCACGAGCGCGCGTTGGATATGAGATGATAGATAGCCAATGAGGCGCGTAGCGCCGAGTTGGCTGTCTATCATCTCATATCCTGACGTGACTACAAAAATTGTCCATTGTCCAACTTTAGGATGGGTTTTCTCACAAAGCAATAGGAATATAGAAAAATCCCAACACACCTTGTTGGCCTATTATCTCCTGATTGATATTGTGCAGTCTGTTTGTTTGTGCGCCTTTACGTGAGACAGTGAGTGGGTGATTCAGTTAAGTACACGTCGCTAATATTGAGTTTGAAGGCTTCTGAGCGCTTATGTATCCAATAAAATAAAAAAACCCCTTGATATTTTCAGTGATATATAGTTTTCCGTGGTTTCATCGTAAGAAGCGCGCGTACGCAAGATTTCCTTGCTGACACCCGTGAAACCTATCAGTAACCTTAAAAACAATCAAGAACAAGAGAGGATGAAGGTACTATCATCCTCTCTTGTCAAGAAATATGGCTAGATCTTGTTGATTTTTCTTTGTAAGAACAACCAGACAATTTAATGGTCGCTATTTCTGGGGCATGGTATAATGGCTCATATACCATGGCCACTAAGTCAATCAAATCACTGGCTGATTGCATTAAACAATGATCCAGTTTTTAATAATAACGATTATATCCAGCAGAGTAGATAGAGGTCGTCTTGTATTACCTTTGAGGGGTATACTGGACTGTAGGCCATTTCATTGTGTGGCTCAATCACGGCTTCGGGTGGCTCGTCACTAGATGTGTACGTCCCAGAATTCCTATCGAGCTCTTGCCTTTCCACCGCGCCGCCTTCATACGTCATCCCTTTGTAACCAAGCCCTTTACAGAGGCTCGAGAAGTCGGCGGCCGTTTTCAGCGGGAGGTTACGTAGCAATACGGCGCCGTAATTTGAGAGGTTATCATCCAAATATCGCCTACAGCTTACGGCGTGCTCATTAATGGAATGAAGATCGGGGTTTTCCACTTGGATGGCGTGCGGAAAACTTTCCGTAGGCGGCGATAACACTTCTGGAAACCTTTCGCCCGCTGAGCCCGGGAGAAACTCTTTTCCCGCCAATTTTGGGGGTACACTTGGTTGCGTCTCTGTTGGTTTCAACGTGGTAAACTGTGCGCCTTCTTGCTTAACTTGCTGTGCAGTTGTCGTCTTGGAACAGGTGGGCGTGCTACCCAAAAGAGCTGGTCGAACAGTTAGCCTTCGAAGAGATCTCAACAGCATTTTGCCACCAACTGCGGAAAAAAAATTGAACGATAAGGGGAAGATCGTGTTTTCTTGTTACGGTTTTGGGCCCTAGAATCATTTCAGAAGGGGATGTTTTTCTAATTACTGCAATGACAACTTTTCCAAGCAGGGTAAGATGTTAAAAAAATGTAATTTATTTACCCACGAAGCACCAAAGAGCTCTAGGAGCTTGTTCAAAGAAGGCCGTGCGTTCCGGGTCGAACTGGAATTTGGAAAATGTTGGTTTTTGATAATATAATAATGGGCGAATGTATTCAGGCTTCACTAAACAATAACTTTGTGTAGCTGCTCCCCTCCAAACCAGTTTTTCGTGAAGAACTAGTATGAGGCCAACAAAAAGGGATGATTAAGGGGGAGTGCACAGGTGGAAGCCTGGCTAAAATGACACGGTTGAAATCCAATCCTCGACTCCTGTCCCTATTTAGGAATCGAATCTTTTCTATACTGGGGGAAATGGGGTAGGAGGAAGTTTGGCCATTTAAAATATTTTACTCGGACACCAACCTGAGACAGCTTATGGGGTCCTTTTGAGATGTAATATTACAAGGTACAGAGTCTCAGGGAGCATTTGAACTCACCGCGATATAAATTAAAGTTGCCCGTATAGCGTAGTTCAACTCTTTGGTTACCTACACACGTAAGCTATTCTTGTCTTATGTCCTGCCATCAGCAGCCGAATAAAGAGAACTGATAAGGTCTAATTTGACGGTTTTAATTTGACAACTCTTCTAGCGATGATTTGAGCGTGCAAATCATCGTGCCTAGACGACAGTTCAATGCACTCGAGACGGAGGCTGCAGACATCACTCTTTGGTGTTGATTTATGTGTACAAGTACATTTGCATTTACAAATTAGCCGTACAAATTAGGTTATGGTCGCTTGGAGCGCGCAGCGAACAGGAGATCACGTGAGCAGTAAGTGGTGACAGTGTAGGTTGACGCAAAGAATCATGGGAAATCCTTTCACCTCTCCCGATTTTACCTGATTCTTTAACCAGCACACGCGCCTTTGATAACCTGTCAGCTCAGAACTGAACTCAAACGGAATTTTGTCTACTTTTAGGTGTGCATCTTCAAACAAAAACCATAGAAATAAGATGAAAACACGCCGAGTGTTGAAGAAAATATTTTGCTACATTTTCCGCTCAGTGAAAGTGGACACTAATGAAATTGACATGGGCCAAATGTGGCATTCGACCTTATGAACAGTAAAACTGTATTATCTGTAAAACCAAAGCTACTGAGATTCTGTTCAGTATGATATACAAGGTGGCTGGCGAGTCTGCAGGTGATGAAGGGTTGAAATTCTAAATGAAAGCTACGGAGCTGTAGTATAGCTAGTTTGTTTGTGGTATTATGCTTGAAAAGTTGCTCTGCTTTTTCAGCCCGTGTGCGGGATCATATTCTTACTCAACCAATCATTCTGCCTGCATGGGGTGGGTCTAAATTCCTCTCTCGTATAAACAAGAGAACCCAACACTTCGGTGAAATATCTTCTCGGAAAGACATTAACCGCCTCAGAAATTCGGATTACATTCATGTAAAGGTCACCTCGAACTTCCGCAGCGCTGAATCACTGATCCCTTTTGATTTCACCGGGGGCAAAAATGTCGTTAAAAGCGCACAAAAAGACCAGCTAGCACTTTTGTGAAGCCAGTAGCAGCTCGAACATAATCTTCGGGGAAAATTTTCGGCAACTCAAATTTTCAGCTATTAAAAGAATCCGAACATTTGAACAGATCAAAGGGTGTTATGTTACAAACATTTTCCATTTAAAAGGTCATAAATTAAAATGATGCGGGAACTGAACGCAGGAAAAAACAATTGAATCAATTTTCTTTAATGTCGTTTTTGGGTATCCCTGAAACGTAACACTAGACAAAAATTGATCTTATCCTTGCGTTTTCTCTCGCTTTTTCCATGGCTGTGCTTGAATATCTTGCGGTGAACGCTAAATTCAGGTTTCTGAACATCGGAAGGAAACGATTCCGGATTCAGCCAGAATAGTAAAGATAGTGTTTCAATAAGGAGAATGTGGCCACCCAACAATGGCCGCCTTGGAGCGGAGACCAGTGGCCACTGTTTCAAAGAGGAGCTTGTTTACGGACGATACTCGCATTTAATGATTTATAACGTAGATCCAGCAAACAATAAACACATCTCAACGTATAGAAAACGTAGCAAAGCAAATGTTGTTGTTTCCGAAGTGATTGTTCACCGGAAGAAAAAATTTCAGTCGACAAATAAATTCATACAGAAATATCCTGAGAAAGATAAAGATCATGAAAAAGAGACCTGAAAATTAAGCTTTTTTGTCTTAGATACCACGTCTGTCGACTGTTTCATAAACTAAAGCAAAATCATAAAAAATGTCATAAACCATCATGACTTTAGCCATGATTTGAGACAAGCGAGTGACAAGCATCGAACCTCTTGCTATTTCTCGAGGCGAGTATTTGCCGGCGTGCGTTTCATTCGTGTTGCAACTACACAGCCACGTTTCATGAAATTTTACCTGAGTTCCAGCTCTAGCCTGCGAGCAAGCTCCTCGCAGCGTGGTCAACAAAACAAAATATATATCGTAGTACCTGAAATCCCTGGCAGGTTGAAGTATGATCTGAAATCGCGCTCAAGCTTGGTCAAAAGATCCTTGTCCTGGATCAGTATGTTACTAAGTAAGCATTCCGGCTGATCCTAGCTGCACTCTGAAGTTAATTTGACCTTTTATTTTTTTAGTATAAAAGTACTGCTGAATCATTTCCGAGAAGTACCCCCCACCCCTCCCGGGGTAGGGTTTGACACATACCGGCATAATTTCAAGAAAAATAGTATATTTTAACAAAAAACATGAGCACCAGGTTTTTTCATGTAATCGCTTTTACTGGGCGCCAAGCCCGGCTAAAGCCAGCCGCACACTTGAGGAAAGAGCTGAGCAAACTACCTTTCAAGACATCGCGAGGCAATCAGCTCAGCTGTTTCCTCAAGTGTGTGGTTGAGTTTTCGTGAGAATTTCGCCTCGTGAGGCGAAATCTCAAATATCAAACACGACAGATATTTTCCTCGCGGCCTCGCGAGGCGAAAAACTCACAAAAACGCAACCGCACACACGAGGAAACAGCTGAGCTGATCGCCTCGCGAGGCAGTTTGCTCAGCTCTTTCCTCAAGTGTGTGGCAGGCTTAACCGGACCAGGGGCCCGTTTCTCGAAAGTCCCGGTAACTTACCGGGCCCGATAAGTTTATTTTTTTAAATGTTTTTTCCCTGATTACACAGTGATTACAGACATGGTACTTGGACAATGTTTTCGTAGAATTAAAAAAATATAAACTTTAGAATTCAAAGCTAGCAAAAATTGACTTCTGTTAAGAAACATTTATCACCAAAGACACTAATCGGGCCCGGTAAGTTGCCGGGACTTTCGAGAAACGGGCCCCAAAGTCCCGGCAACTTACCGGGCTCGAAAGTCCCGGTAACTTGCCGGGCCCGTTAAGCGTCTTTGGCGATAAATGTTTCTTAACAGAAGTCAATTTTTGTTAGCTTTGAATACTAATAATTCTAATTCTACGAAAACATTGGCCAAGTACCATGTCGGTAATCACTGTGTAATCGGCGAAAAAATATTTAAAAATATACTCATCGGGCCCGGAAAGTTACCGGGACTTTCGAGAAACGGGACCCAGCAATTGCTCACGATAAAATTCCGCACCACAGTACAGCAAAATCTCTCAACGAAAAAGTCCATATTTCTATTTAAATGTGGCATATGAAGGAACAGCAAACCATAAAGCTGATTGGATGTCAAAAATAATTCGCAAAAATGATAAATTAACGAAAGTACGTAAAGTTATTCGATCTGATGAATCTAAATTTTTCGCTTCACCGGGGAAGGGATGTGGAGAGACCCTGGGAATGAGTATGCTGCATGGCAGTACACAGATCCCTCTACCGCATAAAATGAACGGGTCAGTTTATATCGCTTGACTCAACTGAATCATTAGTTTCTTTCCAGTCACAGCCCAGAAATAAAACTTAAAAGAAAAACAAATTAACGACACCATAGTCTTTTACGTAGTCGTTTAATATTCAGGTGAGAAAAATGTTGCGTGACGCCCGCCCAAGAAATGGAACGGCCGTTCTCCGAGTCCAAAAGAGTTTATTTTCATCGTCTTCACCCAGATCGCTTCGTCCTTCGTTTCGAAGAAGGAGACCATGCGAACGTATTTGCATTTAAGTATGGCTCAACTACTGGTAATCTAAAGCTGTAAAGTTTCGCCAGTAATAACGAGACGAGTAAAACTCTTAATGACCAATTCGTGACAATGGGTGTTCTCCTAGCTCACAATAAAATTCTCCCCGTTTGTTGGACCTGTGTTCAACTCTAAACGCTCAACCTATGCTAAGCGGTCAGTAGGCCATTCTCCATGGATGACTATACACTAGTAGCCGAGGAAATGAGAGGAAACGTCTCTTTGTTGTGTCCGTTTATTCACCTGAGGCGCGACGCCGCGCGAACTGAATTTGCATCTTTTGCTGATCGACTGGAAATGCACGAACTTTAATATTTTCGGTTTAACCTCGCATTAGCAATATCATCCATTGATTCTATTAGGTATACAAAAATTGAAATACTTTGCGTTGTCGACTCAACAACATCTCCCTCGGCTGCTGCTATTCTCGAGCTTTTAAAAAATTTTGATAATATGCCGGCCTGACTTGTTGCCGAATGGTTCTTTACACCTACAGTACAAAAAGCTGACCGCAGAACGCCGAATCTATTTAAAAAAATAACCCTAAATAGTATGGAGAAGTACTTAGCCCTAAATTGTACCTGTCCTTGCTTAGCGATGAGCGTAATTAAAATTGCTACATTCTGCCCAACAGCATTTATTTTCATTAGCAATGTCATCGTCCATTGATTCCGTTGGGCATACAAAATTAAAATTGAAATACTTTGCGCTATCGACTCAACAACATCTTCGGCTGAATTCTTCCCGAAATTTTTGAACATTTCGATGCCATGTCGGCTTGTTGTTGTCGAATGTTCTTTACACCTACAATACACACAGCTGACCTCAGAACGCCAAATCTATTTGAGTCCTAAAATGTCAAATGACCTTAACCGCAAATGGTTTGTATTTGTGGTGTGGCAAAATAAATAAACTATATCATTCGTCGCTTAGCCAAGAGCGTAAAATGCTACATTCCGCTCAACACCCCTGCACAACAGCTGAGCAAAATGCATTCCTTTTAGTTTCCCTGTTTCTCCGGAAATAACCCGATTATTTCTAGAGCTTACCTTAATTTCTGTCCAAAACCCAGTCAGTTAGAACTGCATAAACCGTTACCAAATTGAAACTTCCAGTTGAAACTCGGCTGTTAACTGAAAGTATCTGGGCCAAGTTCGCCTAGAGAGCTTTCACCAGAACTATCGCAGCGACAGCCAGTTTGGTGTACTCTGGATTGCGAAACTTGCGCGTTTCTCGACAGTGATTATTTGCAATTCTCGATGGACCTGTATATGGTGAAATCTAATATATTCGTGTATTGTGCAATCAAAACAATGTGGTACTTTAATACCACCCCTTGGCAGGAGACGGGGGCGTGTAGGTGGGCGGGGAGAAAGCTCACTTAATACTCGCACAAAGCTTATTTATCGCGAACAAGAAGTAAAGGGAAAACACGAAGGTATCTTTGGCAATACATTGTGTACATTAGCGACCCGGAAAATGTACTCATTTATTGTAAAAGCGCTATTTTAAAACCCCCCACCTTACCCCCTGTCATCTATATTTCGCTCCGAAATTGTACAAAGCAAAGCCATGCGATCCGTTTTCGTAGCCGGTTCGTTGTCGCACCAATTCTTCATTTAGTCAGTACCGTCGGGCTCGTCTTATGAAAAATGTCCACCGGGCTGAAACTCATCTCGTCAAGAGCAAAATCAGCCCCTAATTTAATATTCGGTCACGGTAGTGCCTTGAGTGGAGGGAGCACTGATGCGAAGATTTAATTAAGCTTGGCTTTTGCGATAAACAGTGCCAATCACTGTTTGTCCTTGAAATTGAAAGCAAACATTCTGAGACATTGACTCCTGGTTCAAAAATAACTTCGGCCTCACGCTAAGGACAGTAAGAACTGTAACAGCACTGCTTTCCGGCACAAGAATTGAAAAGAGAGAAAAGAGAAAAATTTGAAACTTGGACTGGAGCACACCGACGCGAATGGTGGAGAGATTTTTTCGGTCGTAGGCCTGCCAGTTATATAGTCAAAACAGGTTTTTTTTCTTTCGCGCCGCAAGGACTCTAGCCTCCTTCCTGTTTTTGTCGCCCCCATACCGCCCTCCGTTCGCCCGGCTCGCCGATTTTTCTTTTCGCCCTATACCCCGCTTGGGAGCCTGTTCGTGGAAGACCCATCCCATCAAGCCCTGCGCCCCTATTTTCCCGCGAAATGCGTTGGCGCCTGGGCGAGGCCTCGCCTTCAAATTGCAGCTGAGCTCTCGTGCTTATGTTTTTGCATATTCACGTCAGTTTCTCTAGTTGTGAAACAAGCAAAAGCACTCCTGGAATAAGCACAAGCATAGCAAAAAGGTTCTTCGTGTGTTTGTGCTTATCTCGTGCTGGAAAACACTAGACACCTGATCTTTCTTATGTCAATAGCGTATGTGACGATCACCTTCTATTAACAAGGAAACCAGTTCAAAAAGTTCTAGTGCCCCATTTTAAATTTCTGTCAGTTTGATTTCCACACGGACGATCAATTTGTAGACTATACCATGCCAGTATGGCCCACCATATCGTTTATCAAATCACATCAAATCGGGAGCGGGGATGACACAGTGGTGAGAACACTCGTCTTCCATCAATCTGGCCCGGGTTCGATTCCCGGACTCGGCGTTATATGTGAGTTTAGTTTGTTGCTGGTTCTCGCCCTTGCTCCGAGAGGTTTATCTTCCGGGTACTCCGGTTTTCCCCCAACATTTCCAAATTCCAATTCGATCTGGATTATTGTCAAACACTTAGTCATGAGCCTCTCGGCTCGGGAGATTGCGCAAGCACTTCCCGTGTTATTGACATAAAATAAATTACTTAACTTTTACTTACTTTACATATTTTTCAGGGGATAGAAGTATCTTTTTAGTCAGTGACGCAGGCATACTCGGAAAAAAGAAATCCGAGTGCTCCTATCAGGAGTCGAACCTAAGACCTTCCGATTACTAGTTCGGATGCTCTACCACTGAACTACAGGAGACTCGTGGGAGCTAAGGCCATTAAACTAGGTTCATGGGACAAACATCCTGCATACTACCTGTGCCTAGGCTTGTGTCACTGTACTGACTGAAGAAATACCTCTACCATTTATTCAACATAACATAACATAACATAACATCACATCTCTTTCACAGCCACAGAGAAATAAGCAAAACGAGTAGCGGTTTATTGTTCTCGTAGACTTTTGCGGTCAGCAAGTCTTTCTGTAACTTGTAGCTGAATTCTTCCGCAACTCAAACGCTTCAACACAACCTTTTGTTACACGCGGCGGTTTTTAGCCATATACACTACTTTATATAATAATCTAAACAATTTTATCTCAGATGTTATTTGACGCAATGGAAGTCTATCGGAATGCACAAATCTCTATTCCTTCAGTTTCGATAACAAACCGACCAAGGAACGCTTGCACACAAGCCCGTGCGCCGATTTCACCTAGGTCCAAGACGCGACAGTTTTGCAGAGAATGATAAAAAACCTTGACTCCTCACTGTGTCGCGACTACGTGTCTTTGTGGTCAGCAGCAGCCCCACTCTTGGTCATGCCTTGGCGGTGACGGATGCGCTCTCTCCAGTCTCCCTTGATCTCTTGAAAGTTGGGATTGTAAGCTGCTTGTCCACTGGGGGGAGAATACACAGCATAATTAAAAACGCAAGGCGGGTTCCACGTGTAATTAGACGTACATAAATGCAAATTGCCTAGTTTAGTCGAATCGTTATACTGATTAGATTAATATAGTAAAGATCAAAACGTATAACTTTTTGCTTCGTTCGATTTTGCATTCGATTTCGCACCACGTGACGTGTTTCCTCCAATGAGAGCGCGCAGAAATTAATCCGCGTGTTGTACCCTGCTAGCAGAGCGTTTCTTTCTGGCAAGCTTTTTAGAATGTACGAAGTCGTTCGCGTCTCTCGAGAGAAACTCACTCGGGAACGCTAAATAAGCCAACTACGCGTAATACCAGAGACGCAAACGACTTCGTACATGCTAAAAAAACTTGCAAGAAAGAAACGCTCCGCTAGCAGGGTGGTATGTTGTAGTGAGGCATATATGAATTGAACCACACACATGAAATACCGACGAACAGGAACCCATGACCCTCGCCCCCATCCCGCGCTCCGCTCACCCGGCTCGCCGATTTTCCTTTTCGTCCGATACCCCACTTGGGAACCTATTCACAGGCTAGTTCATTTCATATATTCACATTCAGTTTCCTAACGTGTTAGCACACTGCTCGTTCACACTTGCCAAGCTGCTTTGTCAACACGAGTTTGTGGACTTAATACTGCCGCGTGAACGCCACGGCTTTCAATGCGTCCAGTACCTTGCCAATTGCTCCTTCTTCCAGTCTTCAATTTGTTTAACCGGATCGTGTTCCTCCTCTTCCTCTTCACTCATGTCCAGTACAGGCTCTTCTTGTTGTTTTACACTCTTCCACTTCTGCACCAGAGACGAAACTTTTCGCGCCTTGGACGAAAGCAGCGACGTTCCTACTTTCGACGCCTAGGAAAAACAACAACGGTATAAAAATTTGTCAGTACTCCTCTTTTACTATTGATGCCAAACAGGCCATTTCCCAGCTGCTTTGAACCTCATTATGAAAGCGAGGCTTGGGTGCACAGTTTTACCATGAAATTTAGTGTTTTTCATTCATAAGCAAACAAAACTAATTTGCAAAGCTTTGCAAATGAAAATTAGTTTTGTTTGCACATGAATAAAAACTAAATTTCATAATAAAAACTTACGTACGAAGCCTCGCTTTCATAATGAGGTTCAAACCATCTCGGAAATGGCCTATTTGGCAATTTCATCGTCATCACGGGGCTGAAAACAACTTTGAGTGAAACGGGCTGAAAAAAAAAAGCCATTACAGTCAGTCAACAAACGTCTAGTAACTTGAAAACGCCAGGTAATCTCCACACAGCCATTATTTGCATCGCCATCAAATGACGACTGCGCAGGCGGGGAGAGCAGCTATGAACGAAACTAGCAGACTAGAAGACTAATCTTTGTGGGGAGCCGGGATGGCGCAGTGGTGAGAGCTCTCGCCTCCCACCAATGCGGCCCGGGTTCGATTGCCAGACTTGGCGTCATATGTGGGTTGAGTTTGTTGTTGGGTCTTGCCCTTGCACAAAGAGGTTTTTCTCCGGGTACTCTGGTTTTCCCCTCTCCTCAAAAACCAACACTTCTAAATTCCATTTCGATCTGGAAAGTGTCCCCTATTAGTGCTATGCGCTAAATACATTGGTATTTAAATAGATTGATTTATATTTTATTTTACCTTTTTCTTTTTCTTCACTTTAGTTTTAGTCGGTAATCCTGAAGGAGAAGGCAATCCAACATCTGATGTCTCCTAGAAGCACCATATAATAAGACATTTTTAAAGCTATATTAAACCTTCCTCCTCCCCTTGCAGGGACTTAAAGGAAGGTTACGTCCCGGGGTTAAGTCCCATGAGCTTAAATATGAGGCGACTTGTTGCAGAGACAGTTTGATTTGGTGTGTGAATGGTTTATTTTTTACAATTCCTCGCAGTAGGCGCCCAACTTCAGGGACTTTTCTCACGAAAATTTCAAGTCCCTAGAACTAGTTCTCTTAGTTCAAACTAGTTTGAGTGTTTGGAACAAATCACAGCCAGTAAATTTTGGCCCTGGCGAAATGGATACTTCCCCACTCTACAAACTGTAAGAAGACTCCAGGTGTACAACTGGGTAACGGCGACAAATTGGAGGGAAAAATATGAAAGATGCATGTAAATTTATTGTCTGGCAATGTGATGCAAATCTTCAACACTTCCTCTCCTGGATAGCTCCAGACTGAAACACTCCCCTGGCTACTTGTGGCTAACTGTGAGAAGACTCCAGGTGTACAACTGCGTAACGGAGACAAATTGCTGAGGGGGACCCTGCCTTCAACTAGGATCACATGGAGGGGTGGGGGGGAAGGGGGTAGCAATACCCCTTTTATGCTATACTGCACCGCACTACACTGCACTACACTATACTATATTATACTATACTATACTGGTTGCTTCATGCTCCAGAATCGGGCTTAAGCTCCGGCCCTAGCTATAGGCCGGCTGTGGCTCTTGTCTGACCTAACCCTCTCTTTGTCGTGAGCATGCATGATGGGAGTTAAATCCGTGACCTTCAGCACACCAATGTGTACTCTAATGACTTAATTACAGTGTGAGAGACTCGTGGTGAGCTGGATAATTTTTCCTTTCCTTTTTTTCTTCCTTTTGCTTATACTTCATATCGGAACAAACCTGTATCTGTGTCTCAGTACTTTGTGCCACTGTCGCGGGCACGAGAGGATGCGGAGGACTGGCGGAAACAGAGTCCAAGTCAGAGTAATCAACAAGAGATCTGGCCAAAGGTGCAGGCTCGGTTACCAAGGTAGTAACTGTGGGCTGTCCACTGACGAAAGGTGATGAGGACTTGGCAACTACAGCTGCAATAGTTACTGGCTTGTCCTCCCTAGGGGGTGGAGGTGGAGCTTCTGATGGCTCAGGAGGTGGGGGTGGGGGTGCAGAGGATTCCACTGGGGGGAGTGGAGGAAGGTCATCTGTTCCTGTATTGCGAAAAAAGCAAACAAAATGAAAAATGAATCTACTGAAGGGCGATAATTTTTACCTTGAGAGTTCTAAACATATTCAATGTTGCAACTCATAACGAATTCAGTGATTTGTTGGTAAAACCCGTACGTGAGAAGGGCATCTGATCTCATAATACAATCCCTTTTCTACAACAAAAGATTTTGGCTGTCATTCTCAAGAATCCCTTCCAATTTTAAAAATTACAAAAGACGTACCTGGGGGAGGTGGAGGAGATTCATCAATTGTAGGTGAGTAAGATGAGGCGGTGAACGGAATAGCTTCAGATCCATCTTCTGTTCCAGGAACAGGGGGGTTTACAAATGACTCTGAAACAAGTCAGCACAGAGTGAGTGAGACACAAAACCAACAGCCCAGCAACATTATGGTTCAATAATCAACTGAATTGATAAGGTAAATTAACTACCATGAAGAGATACAAAAGCTAATGTTTCAAGCAATAGTCCTTCATCAGAGTGTAACGTTTGAAATGACGTAGCTCTTATATTTCTTTATGGTGGCCATTTTACATAATCAACTCAGCTGATAAAACGTGTTAACCAAACTTGTTTTGCCTTCCCCCCCCCCCCCCCCTACACCACTGCAGACAACAGTATTTTTTTTTACTATCCCCTTTAGTCCACCGTTGTTGACCATTGTTCCCGAGCAAGGGACCGAGTCATCTCAGACGTTGTCTGTTTGGAGACTGCCATGTCTACAAAGAGGAAGAAGGCCCACTAATGACATGGATACTATTGCAAGGGACACTAAACAGGAAATTAAGAAGCTACCAAAACAAATGAGCAACAAAGATTACCAGCATGGTATGGTGAATTCTATCTCGGTTGGGGCTGAAGAATGATGATGATGATGATGATGATGATGATGATGATGATGATGATAGTCCACCAATATAGTTTGTCTATGCTCAAAAGACAGACCAATTGTACCAAAACAATTCAACAAAAATTGATTGAGAAACAGTAAAAAGAATTTACTGATGTATTCTCTCCAATTCCATTGATTGACAAATTATACAAAAACATTTTAACGCAGATTGAACGACTCACTCCATTGCCTGGCTCCCGTAAGATCACCAGCAGCAAAATGCTCTGTCAACATACCTGTTTTAACAGATGATGACACCACTGGAGCAGTCGCCATGACAACTGGCATCACAGGTGCTTGAACCATTGGCACGTATGTCGCTGGAGGAAAAAACCATCAAAGACGCAAGTCAATTTATTGTCAGGCAGTGCGATGCAAATCTTCAACCGTTAACCCCCTAGCAAGTGGAATGAAGGTCCTTAATCTCACCTGGATAGCTCCAGACTGGAACATTCCCCTGGCTACTTGTTTCTATCGCCACTGAAATTTGCGTACATGTAGGCGCCTCTTCTGAGGGTGCGTCTACGTCCATGTCGCCACCAAACTCCTCTGATGGGTATTCCCATTGTGAGTCGCCTGTCACCTTGCTTGTGTAGTAGTAACGTTTGTGCGTCCTGTCAAAAGGTAAAAAAATAGGAAAAGAACAGTAGAATGAGAACTGGTGCACCAAACAACTTCTCCTTATCATACAACTGACGAGCACTTGTATTGAGTTGAATGTCATCTGGAGCTACGTTGGGATTTTTGTCATTGTGTTTTGGTTCCCTTACCAGTATTAAAAAAGCTGTTTTAATTACATTTCTCAAGAGCACATGCTCTCTCTAAAATGAACAAGCTTGGAACAGCTCTCCATTTGCCTAAAAGTTGAGGGTGGGTGCAACTCCCCTTCCCGTTGTAGTGGGGTATTTTACTTCGAGAGGTCCACTCGATTGAAGTGTTGTCCACATTGAACATGAGCAGTGGTCACCATTTTGAAGAGGCATCCCCAAAGATGACTTCATTGTTCAATACAAGTGCTCAGCCCAAGTTCTTTGCTAACCAATCCTTGTAATCTATCCAGACTAGATTCAAGAATCCATTAGCAAAGATACACATAATCACTGTAATTAAAAGCAGCCATACTTTGTGTTAGTTAAGAGTAGTACAAGGTGTTTATACATACAGTTTCACTGACCTTACTTTAGTCCGACTTTGTTTCTTGTCTTGTGCCTTAAGTCTTGCTCAGACGGCAGGAGCTTTCGATAGCGAGGAGGTTTGAGTCCAGTACCCAGACGTGCCATGGGATTTCAAGGCCAAATTACAAAGATAGACAAACAGATAACACACAGACACATGGACAAAGACAAAACACACACACACACAAATACACTTTTCAATTTAAGATTACTCACAAGCTTTGATAAGGGAAAAATTTGACCACTGCTTGAAAATTTCCCTGCATAAAATTTTCTCTCATTCTGTTACTCCAAATGTTGCCATGGAAATCAGAGGATTTCTAGAGGCCTTCTTCATGTGAATTATTGAAAAGTGTACATTATGAAGAAAAAGAATCAGAACTATCCACACATACTGAAAATGGGTCACAATACTAAGGCTACTTTTGATACTAAATTTTCATTGGTGGACATACTTCAATTTCCCTCCTGGGAAAAGTCGTGAAATCAATCTCAACTGGGCTTTTAACAGCAGGTCTCTATTAAACCAGTTTTTAACATTCACACAAAGACTTGCAAGAACATAATAATCATACAAACATCACAACAACACAAGGCATTTTTAGATCTTAAAGTTTTGAAGGAAACAAAGTGAAAAAATAGCACAGCCAGATAACAAGGATATAACATAAAAACAGACAAAACAGAGACAACCGCTGACATTTTGACAAACCAAACAACAGAACACTACACACGCACATGCAGAACAACATCACGAGGATCACATCATTGAAGTTGATTACAGTAGTTTTTTGTTTATATTTTCCAGACATCATAACACCAATGAACTTCTTAATAGAGGATGATGAACCCAATGGAAACATTTGCAAAGAATCCATTGTAAACTGTCTGAGAACTTGAAAATAGTACAGTGTACTACCACAGTCTTTATCAGTGCACAGTTCATTATGACTCATCCAAGCCTGTTGTTCCTGGAAACAGGCAAGATTATCCCCCCTGGCAAAACACAAGACTGATACAGTACCTGTCCCAATGGCACGTCCAGCCAGGGGGGGCAGCAGACTCCTCGTACTGCTTGAGCTGTCTGTCTGCTTCACACAGCTTCTGGACCAAGTGTCGGCTGTCCAGAGCACCTTCTCTCCAGTCACTGATTCTTGTCTGCAGACAAAACAAACTTAATTTTAGGACCACTGGTACACTCTTTTGTGCTTCACGAAAAAAGTAAACAAAAAGATTACCAAACTAAAAGTGTTTTGATGTTTATAAAAATTCTCCCAACAGTACCATAAGAAATATATGAATAGCAATAAGGAGAACCTGCATGTTAATCTAGGGGCTTAATTTAAAGGAATAAGCACAGTGCCTCCTAATACAGAGGTATTTTTGCACAGTTTATAACAGTCTATGCAGGAAAAGCAGATCTTAGGAAGGGATATTGAAAACCATTTGAAACAAAAATTGGGTGTAGCCATGTATTTTCAGCAATAATTAAACAACAACAACAAATTATTATTCTAAAAAGCTTTAAATAAAATATGTAACAATGTATGGAATTAATATATTTTTTTTCCAAACTGATGCTTAATTATCTCTGAAAAATGCGTGGTTACCCCCAATTTTCTTTTTGGGTTTCAGTTGCCCTTTCTAGGATCTTTTCCAGCATAGTCATAAACTGTGCAAAATACCCTTGAATTAGTACTAGGCACCACCCTTAAGAAATCCAAGTTTCTCACACCATCCCGAGAAGTGCAGAACGTGTGTACAGTAGCAAAAGGAGGCACTGTCCTTAACCCTTTCACTCCCATAATCTGAATGTTAATTCTCCTGACTGACCAGCTGCAATACATCTCCTTTCAATGTAAGTTCACAGAATTTAGTGTTACATCAAACAAGGCCTAGTTGATGATTTTCTTTATTCTCATCACCTGTCTGGTTGACAATGTATTAATAATGTAAGAAGAAATTACATATTGATCACTCCTGGGAGTGAAAGGGTTTAATACATATCCACTAAATGGGACCTGTGTTTTTGTGGAGCCCCACTACTTTTAGTCCCACTAGCAACCAGCATATACTTTCTCGTTGCAATGTCACTACTTTGTCAAACAGGCAGGTCACAAGAATAAAGAAAATGATCACTAACAGTATAATGTCTTGATGTAAAAAGAAATTCTCCAAACTAACATCTTAAGCAATACATGGAGAAAATGAATGTTGATATTGAGATTTAAGGGGTTAACTGGATGTAAAGTGATTTTCAATGAAATGAAAGTGATCTGGAATCTCCCTTGTCACCCTCTGCATGTTTTATATTTGTATAAAAACACTTCTGGGACATTTGCTGCTAACCCATCACCAGAAGACAGACAATCACTAAATAAATATTTTAATTGTTTTAATAATGACGGGTTGTTTACCTCCATTTCAATGAGAAGAATCTTCAAATTGGACACTCCCTTTCGAGAAACTTCCAGAAAATCCAGCTTGTTAGTCAGCACTGATGTTAGCTCCAAGATCTGCGTCTGTGAACAGTAAAAAAAAAATTGTCCTAAGCTTATAGGTGCACTTACACTACAAAACATTGATTTTTAATGTGCAAACATGAATGTAGAGGATACAATGTGTGTAATGAAATTGGGAATAGATGTGTTTAGAAGTATCACATCCTTCTCAAATTCAAGTTTTTAAGTTCCAGTGAATTGCTACAAAATAATCACTAAGTCAACATTAACATGGTACCAGTGGAATGTAAGTTGACAGTTGCTCAAAGTTCAAAAGACATGACTTGATCCTTGGTCCTCAAAACTCAAAAACTTCAAGTACTGAGAGCTTCAAGTTGTGTGCTTCGAGTTTCAAGTTGAGTGAGTTGAGTTTGGAGAGAACAACAAAAGGAGCTTACTAGCGTTCATGGATATGACTCAGTGACTGGAGTAAGATTTTTCACACCAAAAAAGGTAATTTGGTCTTTCTGGATTTCAGTAAAACCTCCATGAGTTGTGTAAGCCATAGAATAACCAGTAACATACTCTGTAGTCCTCTTCTTCTGCATTGTGCTTGGGTTTCTTTTCCACCTCTACAAAGAAAAGAACAGGACACTGAATGAAGAATTACTACAAAAATTGTAAAATGACGTTTTACAGAAGAGTGTACACTGTCCCAATGAATTTCTAATGAGATTGTCTATACCTATCACTGGTTTTTCTTCGTTTTTCTCCACTGCAGCAGTTGTTTTCAGATGTTTGAACACTTCAGGTGGCAACAGCGGTTTATCTTCCACATCCTCATCTTCCTCCTTCTTTTTCTCATTTTCGTCTTCAGACAAGTCCATGTTTTGCTCATCCAAAATGTCCTGCTTTCCCTTCTCATAAGTATCTAAGAACAGACAAGGAACTATCGCAAATCCAACCATGTGAATTCTACAATAGGCTTCAAGACTTCATTCTTGTTGTTTTTGTCAGATATTTACTGTAACAGTCAGAACATGTTGGACAATTGCCTCTAAACTGCATGAATGGACTTTCTACTCATCAAATAATTATCATTACAACGTCCAACAAAGTGCAATGTTGATTAATAATATTCCTTTTCCCCCCCTTTTTTTATTAAATTCCCACAGGATATACAACCGTATAATTTAAAAGGAATTTAAGGACAAAATGATTTTAAAACCAAAGACAAATCTAAACAACAACAACATACAAATGAGAGGTGAAATAAACATGCAACTGAGCAAACGGTGAACACTTGAATTATTTGTCACGTTTAAAATTTTATTCCATGTGCAGCCAATCAGATGCAAGATTAAACCAAAAGAAAAACCACAAACTATAAAATAATATTGGTACAGCTTCCAGTTTATTTATCATTTGTCAGGTTGGCTTTTTTCTCCTTACAATAGACATTCCAGAAACAATTCTGAAGTTCCGTTCATGTTGTATCTGATTGACCACGTCTTATAATGAGATCTTGTGCTCAGAAAATACTGGGAGGTGTTGCGAGATAGCACGTCTGATTGGACTGCTGCTATAGTTTTAATGTCTATTCTGCAAAAACACCAACTATCAAAGACAGTATTTTGACTGACCTTCTAAGAGCTGAGCAGCAAAGTCGTCATCAGAATCCTCACTGTCCACGTCCACAAGCTTTGGCTTTTTTGTGGGCACTTCTTCATCGTTATCAGGTTTTTCAGATTTTCGCGCAGACACTTCCTTTTTGTCTAGCACTTCTGTATTTTTATCTTGGTCCTCCCATGAATCAACCACTTGAAAGCCATCCAGCTCATTGTCACTGTTGTCTTTTGAGTTTGCCTCCGCGCTGCCATTGTCAGAAGCATCGTCTAGTTTTTCTTCATTTTCTACTGCTAAGAAAAGACGTGGTATTCATTTCAATCAAGACCACCTCCTAATTAAGCCAAGTGATATAAATTTGCGCCACTCCTTATTAAGATTACTGAAAAACTCCATGGTACATGTACATTGCAAATTAAGCAAAGACCATGGGAATTCACTTCTGGTGAGTATCTTACCATGGAAGTGGCATTGATTATGAAACTAAAATACTTGCAAAATAAGTGTGGGCTAAAGTTTAAACAAGTACTTGATATCACTAGCACTAAGTTTTGTTTAAAATATATTGATACCCAGTAGAGGTTAGTCACCTGACCATGCCATAGCTTCTATGCACATTTATTGCATGCCTAAGCTTATCACTTTTAACTGATTTGCTACTATTAATATTTTAACAATTTATTATTCCCCTAGCGTGCGTTCCAACAAGCATGAGTGGAATAATGCATGTAGCTTTATTAAAAACAACCACAAAATATTGCTAGATCTTGCTGAATTTGCTTTGCAAGAACAACGAGAAGACCATTTAGTGGTCGCCATTTCTTGGGCATGGTATAATGGCTGTCAGATATACCATGGCTGCTAAGAAAATCAAAATTGTGGAATTGAATTATCCAATAATCAATAATCAGTTTTTAATAATTCTTATTACTGAAAGGGAAAGCCCCCATTTGATATTTACAGGGCCTTTTTTCACACAAAAGGGGGCCCAAAGTACGGTATTTCGACTTTGCCAAGGAACATTAATGAAATTGGTGGTGTAAAATTTATTAGTATTTGAGATTTGGAGGCTTTATGAGTTAATTTAATAGTTAAGTAGACAAAATTTGAAGCAAAGCCTTTTCAGGTGTGTAAAGCAGAAAGATCTGAAATGTAGCCATGTTTGCAAAAGGGTATTCAATTGTAAAATTTTCTTTTAATAGCAAGATGGCCTTCCTTGGTGCATTGCACTTCACACACTAAGGCAAATTTTAATCTTGCCAGTACTGGAAAATAAGCCCACTTACTACCACCCAGTAGACATGCACCTTTCAAAAACTCTATTTTCACTAGACCCTGATAACCTGCAGCTGCATTGCTTTCTAGGGTTGGGAACATTGTTCTGTTGCTTGTCCTTTTGTTCCCTCGACCAACCATGTATAGGCCGATTTAGACGGTACAACTCTTGCTTACGACTGTCGCATGCAATTTCTAGAGTACGAGCTGCTCACGTCATGCAAAAAAATAACACACAACTCTTGTCATTCAACATTGCCTATACCTATGATTGTCGTAGGATTTTTTAAAATCCTACAACATTTTTTGTGACGTACACAACAGTCATAAGCGAGTTATAGGTTTGATTTACACGAAACAATTCGTGCCGTAGGCTTGTCGTAAGCTTGTTGCATGCGGCAAAGTCGTACCGTGTTGCAAATGTTGCAGGTCAACCCCTACTGCCAACCAGAAAAACGCATCTTAAGAGAACTGGCCAGCAAAGCATACAATGTCTTTACAATGTATTCAGCTGTAATCACCTTTAGTTGCATCAAAGTCATCATCTTCTTCATACCCCGGCTCTTCTTTGCCACCCTCGTAATCGGGTCTGTCTGTGGCGCGACTATCATCTGTGGTTTGCGTATCAGGTGCAGCAGATAACTGTTCAGGGGGGTGCCATTGCACTTCATTAGTTTCGACATTCCAGTAGTAGTAGCAGTTAGTATTTTCATCAAGGCATGCCTGCCATGGGTACATATCAACTGTGAAAAAATTAAGGTTTATATATGGATGAACACTGAATTTTATTATTGATAGGAAGGTGAAGTCTACCACCATTAATTTTAGCTTTCACTCTATTGTGTTCCTTATCATACAAAGACACTTTACCTTCAGAAAAACTACATAGAGTGTAACTAGGTTTGAGAAAACCTAGTTACATTGTATGTAGTTTTTCTGTAGGTAAAGTGTCCTTGGAAACAATTATTGTTTCCAGATCCTGTCATTTGAAGTTTAGAAAAGGATTCAAAAATAAATTTTAATAAGTGAACAAGCTTTTGACTCCTTCGCAGAATCTTTGTCAAGTAGTGAGATGTTAATTTTTATCACATGACTTGAGGTGGTGTGAGGTGTGGCAAAATGTCCAAAAAGACCACTGGTAGCAGCAGTTGTTTCTCGTTTGTTTCACTTTAATAGTAAGTTTCGTGATTGGGTGACAAAAGTGCGCCATTTTCTCAACCAATGAGAAGTAAAACCAAAACCAACATTATTGTGACTTGCTCTCACACATTTTCCTGTGCTTGGCATTGGTTACAAGTACTTGCTTTGAATTTTGATTGGTTCATTGCACTGCTTGTGTCTGCTCTGATTGGCCAGGATAATAACTTTGGTTTTGGTTTTACAACACTCAATCGAAAACCACTCTAAAGCCTCAAACACCATCACTGTCAGCGTCAACATCACCATCTCCACCAAGACCATCACTGTTACTGTCACTACCACTGTACTGTCACCTCAACCATCATCATCATCATCATCATCATCATCACACATTACTTAAAAGGGAAGTATCATGGGGTTTTTGGTATCTTTTGTTAAAAATTATGAAATAAGATCTTCAATCAGCTGCCAAATAATTCTAGAATGACGAGAGGAAAGAAATTAACTCAAGTCTTGAAAGGAACAACTCGTGATCTGTTCTAGTGCATTTTGAAAACAAAAATGCGAGAAGTTGAAACACATTAACCTAACATTTTTCAAGTTACCATCCATTCCGACCTACTCTGTGTCTGGCCAGAGGCGCTAGTCAACAGTTCTATTGCACTGGGGTGATAATTTATAACAAACTTGACAATTATTTCTTTGTTTCTGCTGACAGACAAACATTTTTTGGTTTTGAAATGACAGCAAATTTGCGTGATGCTTCCCCTTTAATCAACATCAATTCATTGTTATTGGCATCTTACGTAAATTTTACAGCATTTCAAGTATACCTTCATTGCCAGTGTAGTCTTCCCCCTGCTCATAACCTTCTGCAGCTGAGATCCCTGGATGCTCGTCTTCTGTGGTGGAACTCACAGCTTCTTCTGGTTGTCTGTTTACAGATACATCATCTGCCGCACTTGTGGTGTCAGCATCCATAGATGCAATTTCCTGTTGAAATAGAATCCACAATCAGGAACAAGATTCACAATGCCCCTCTAGGTTAAGATGTATCTTAAATATCGTTTCTTAACAAAAAGGTATGTATTGCATTGTTCAGAAACAGTACTTAAGATTCACCTTAACTTAAGAGAGCTTTGTTAAAGTGGCCCCAGAAATTTAGCTAAGATTATCACAAACCAAATTTTGTTGATCAAAGGTAGAAAGTTTGGGTCATTTAAGAGAATGAGTTAGATGTGGGTCTTCAGCCAGACAAAATCAAGAAAAGTCAAGTCTCCACTACCAGACATTTATATTGTCGGCCTTCCACCCATTATTTACATCCCTGTTTAACTTTATTTTCATGTGTATTTATGTGTGTTTGTTCTTGTGTCCCTGACCTTAACATTTAAATATCTTTTCTTACAGCTGGCTGCCTGGCATTTTCAACTTTTAGGTTATTTCGGGCAGCCAGCACCCCTATCAGCTATTGTATGTATATATTTATATTTCTGTTGTAATAATAATGGGGTGAAATGAAGTATTGTTGTTGTTCAATGTTGTTGTTGTAGCCCTGATAATAAGCAATTAAGAATGGTATCTCCTTTTGTTAAGTACTGTGCATATGTTCTGTACATCTTGGGATAGTCCTAGAACCACAAATTTCTTAAGGAAGGTGTGTACTAATTCTAACTAAGGTGTTTTTGCATGGTTTATGGCTAAGTGGGAAAAGAAGATCTTAGCAAGGGCTACTGCAATTCAAAAAAGAAAATTGGGGCTAAACATGCATTTTTCAGAGTTAATCAAACTTCTATTTTAAAAAATAGAATACATTTTTTTTACTGCAATTCAAAAAGAAATTTGGGGCTACACATGCATTTTCAGAGATAATCAAGCTTCCATTTTAAAAAACAGAATACAAAAGATTTTTTTTAATGCAATTCAAAAAGAAAATTGGGGCTAAACATGCATTTTTCAGAGATAATCAAGCTTCCATTTTAAAAAAATAGAATACAAAAGATGCTCCAAATGGTAATTTTTTTCAAACAATCTGGATTTGGAGTTTGCTTGTTTGTTTGTTCACTTGCCAACACAGTATTGGCTGACAGTTTTGTACTGGCTGTTTACAAGTTGAGTGACATTTGAAAAGATCTTTGAAACATAGCCTTCAAAAGAAACAAAAACAATTTTCAATTCTGTTGAAAAAATCCTGCGCTTGTGTCATTTCCTTACATTAAAGAAGTCAGCCAGTTTGGCATCAATTTCAGAGTGCGGTCCCGCTGATGACGTACTGGGGACAGCAGATCCGTCATGCACATTTGCAGGGCCATTTTGATCTTCGTTATCTTCCTGGTACTCTTCATCCTCTACAAGACAAAAAACATGATTACTGCACTTGCAACTGTATTTTTTCACAGTTCCAGTTTCATTTCTTATCTAAAAAGCGAATCGTCCTTGCATGCTATCTAAGTCAGCTGCAAGTAATCCGTGAGGAAGTAATATTGTAGAATGTGTACCTCAGGATGAGTAGGTTTAAACTAAAAGGTTTGTTGTATATGTACAAATCACAACAGAATCTGCATATATCTGCTTGAATTTAGAGTTGTAGAACACTGATTATTTTAGGTCATTGAATCTTTCAAGTGCAGCCTGGTAGCCAGGTTTCCTTGTGTAAGAGGTATTCAAAAGATCATGTCTTATTACACTGTAAGTCTCAATATTTACCCTGCAATATTTTGTAAACCTGCTAAGACACTACATATGGAGCTGCTTGATTATTACATTGGATTTGTACAGTTTATGTTATTAATAAATCGCATCTCCTACCTTCTTCATCACTGTGGTCAGCATACGATCCAAGCAAACCAATACCTATGGACAGTTAAAAACATATACAGTTGAGGTAAATGGATAGATGTTAACCTTTGAAGTCCTAACAGTGATCAGCATTAAATTTCACCTTCTAATATCAATGCTTATTCAACACCTGAGGGCATGAGAATTAAGGATATGATCACCCTACTTTTCTTGATATTTTAAAAACTTTTCGACAGTACTTTTATAAGAAAAGTATGGGGACAAGAGAGGAGAATTTGTTCTTTGATATTAGGGGTTGTTAAGTATCACAGAGCAATCACTCTCACTCTAATAACCTAAACAAATTCCTGTTTCAATTCTCAGTCAAATATTACTATCGATAAAAATAATAATTCTTTGTTTTAGTTGCTACAGAACAACTAATATATGTTTGGCTCTTACTCAAGAAGCCATGTCCAAAGAACTTACCTGTGATACTGTTGGGATTGACTGCTCTTCTTATTCCACTGGTGGAAGGACCTAGAAACAAAATAATGGAAAAAATAATACAATTTATAGGGTGTTTATGTAGTGGATCATGGGACACATAAACAAGGTCACATGACAAAGGGGAGTGAACAGGGAACTCTTCGCGCATTTTTTCGAGCACGAGTATTGTTAAGTCTTTCCTGTTTACCATTTTAGAATACAAAGTTGCATTTCTACAATCTCAGTTAATCTCTCAGTTAATTCCCCATGTTTACGTTCACATTTATGTAGGTGGAGTGGGGAGGGGGGACATGGGGATACTGCTAAGGATTCTATACAATCTGTAATAAATAAATAAAAATAAATAAATAAATACTTTATTTATAGTGGTAATGCACTTAGCTACCCAAAGCTAGTTTACAGGCATTCCACTCAGAAAAATAATGGGAAACAAATAGTAATCAAATCAAACATAACATGTTAAAAATCCCAACTGGCAGGAGGCAAACCAGCTGGCTATTTACAAGCATGGCTAAGGCAGGACTTGAACCTGGAACCTCCGAATTTCAAGTCCGGCACCCTTACCGCTGGGCCACGCCGCCTCCTTGAAGCAAAACTATTTACCTCACAATTAACACCCTCTGCATTTCACATTATATTTTTCATCACTTGCAACTAAACTTTCGCACACTTTTCCCTATATGGCTACCCGCATATTTAGACTTACAGTGTCAACTTTGAAAAATGATGACATGGAGTCATTGAAACATCAGTCAACATTGCTTCACTTTTTTTTGTTTTAAACTGTTTATCGAAAACCTCCGTTATTAGAAAAATAAAGTTGGCATTCAAATGTGTAACACAAAATATTATTCACATTGTACACTGGACTTGCGGAAATCATGTGTGTGAATGTGACAGCTGTAAGCAGACGATTTACTCCTCATTTACCCTAAGCAAATGTCTGATGCAAAATAAATTGGTGGTTTGCAAATATGTGCTTCTACTTACCTTCACCAGCTTCTCGTCTGGAAACTCTGTCTATTTGTAGAACGGTTCGCCTTCGGGAAGCTTGAGCAACAAGTTGTTTTTCCTTGGATCGTCGACCCATGTCTCTGGGTTACTTAGTCTTGTTAAAACTCCATTCTAATCTGCAAACATTTTAAGCCATGTAATTCTCATAAAGAGCAAATCCCATTCCAATATTTTTAATTAACTACACTTACATCAGAGCCATGTTGACCTTCAGACTTTGGCAAATTCTATCATTAAAACTTCAAAAGATATTTTTTGGAAAATGTGGTGTGCTATTTTGTCAATATCCACGTGGCAGGAAAAAATGCCTTTCTAGTACCTACTAAACCCATCCAAATGTGTTCAATTACACTCACGTTTTCAAAATGGTGGAGGTGTTGAAAAGCCAAGCAATAAAATTAAAAGTGCAACCCCCCTCCCCCCCCCCCCCACCCCTACTGTATAATCAAATTTGAAAGGCAATAACCAAATCATAATTGAATTGAAGGGTGTGTGGATCATTACACTCCTAGCAGAAAGCTGTCAAGGCCAGGAAAGAGAGAAATCACTGGCCTATTTCCCAGTGGGGAGGAAGGGTGTAAGTCAAACCAACTGACATTTACATAGCTAGAGGTTCGACAACATGAAATTCGACAGTACGAGGTCCAACAGCAAAAGGCCCGGGATAAGGCAAACAAGGTTGGGCTAACCTTATATGTCTTAGTATTAAATACGATCATTTAAAATGAGCTGTCAAATATGACCACGGTACTAGCAAATTGAACGGTATTTTGGTTAGGGAAGAGATCTAAAGAATATGAACAAACTGGAATTGAAAAATAAGGCCAAGTCTGGGGACTCCGTTAAAGACAGTTTGAAACATAAACAGAGCACGAGTACATAGTACAATAAACTAGTAAAATAGAACATGCAAAACAACATTATTACTTTCAATGTTTAAAGCGAAGTTACCTTTTATATCGGGGTTAAAAACCAGCAAACACGCCTGTTGAAATTCCACGCCAAACATGGCGGAAGAGTCGGCTAAAGAAAACTCGGCTCAAAGGTACTAGTAGTCAGCGGCGAAACGTTCAATTAAACCTCTAGTGTCCAGTACTCCTCGCGTTAATGAGTGTTCGGTGTGATGGCGGCTGGAGCATTCCTTTCTCGGACAGGTAGGATTCTTTTAGATTTTGCTTAAAATCGTCGCTGATTCTGTCATTATCTAACTGCTCTTTCCGTGCTGCAGTTGAAGGAAACGCTTTTTGTCGTGATTACGTGTAATCGTCGTGAAATCTTCCAAAGAAATTCATTTGCCTGTGGCGTATACATTTGCTTCCTTGGTTACTGGCTTTCCATGGAATGTTTACGTTTGTGAATTTACTCTTCATGTGTAAAGTTATAAATTGATGAAAACACAAGGCATTCCCTAGAAAAAGCTTGAAAAGCATTTAGTGTGAACAGTGAGAGACCTAAGATGCCTTTCTTCCAGGATTTTTGTCATGCGTTCTTTTTCGTGCGCGCGACCTGGCCAATAAAATCAATTGTCCAATACGCTTCTGATATTGAAAGTTTATCATTCGTTATACTCTTTCGGTTAGCTTTATTTTACTCTGACAGCAGCTTATTCGAAAATTTGAGCACTGGCTAATGTCATTGTGATCAACGTCGTAAATATGTTAATTAATTATTTACTTTTCTAATTAAGGTTTAAGTCAATTTGTGTAACCGCAGCACGCGCGCTATATTTTTGTGTTATCGTTATGTAATCGTAATCGTGCACGTTAATTTTGGAATGAAACGCCACATGATAAAATATTTCTCATAAAGGAGATGTCACATGGGACAACGACTTTAATGACAACTTTTCACCCATTACTGTGCACAAACAGCTTTTTATGCAACCTTGCTGTTGCAGCAACATGTTGCATAGAAGACAGATCAAAAACTTGTGGTAAAATAATGGAAAACAACTTCCCTCAACCAACTGTTGGCCAACTACTGGTAACCTGTTGGCTAAAAGTCAGCCACCAGTTGGCCAACTTTTGGCTTACTGTTGACCAACTGTTAGCCAACTGTTGACCAACATTTTTTTCAGGGTTTGTTGAAAATGTCAACTACCTGTTGGCTGGCTGTCAGCTGACAGACGACTGACTGTTGGTAATCTCATAAGTACGTAAATTATGATTATCCGGGTGAGTGTAGTCCTGAGAAGGACTGTTTGAGGTGACTTTGACTGACGTTTCGACAACCTGAGTGGAAGTCATCTTCAGACTTCCGCTCAGGTTGTGGAAACGTCAGTCAAAGTCACCTCAAACAGTCCTTCTCAGGACTACACTCACCCGGATGATCATAATTTACATACTTATGACATGACTCCTGGGTTCAAACCATTTACAATGTTGGTAAATCTGTTAGTAGTTTATGCTTAATCAGTCAGTTTTACAAAATTTTGGAAATTATTCGCCCAAAATCAATGATGACTTTGTTTGCTAAATTCCACACCTCTCTCCAACCAACGGTGCTACCTAACAGGAGCACCTAAAATTTTTGCAACAGCACCTAACACTTTACATGTTGGGCTCCTAACTTCTCAGCTTTTAGTCTTGTGGGCTCCTTGAAATTCCTTCTGTTGAGTGGCAGTTACCTGTCCACTGACAGTGGCTTCACGGTCAGTTCTTCACAATAAATTACCAAACGTACAATGTGTTGCCACAGCAAATTGCATCATTCAGGATAACAACTTTTAATAACTCAGCAATGTTGCATTTATGATTGTAATGTGTATCATCACGTTAATACTTTCAACTAATAACCTTCTTTTAAGACATAAAACAATCTTCAACTATAATATTCATTATAATAGCTCTTGCTTGCATTCTAAATCATTCAATATATTACAGATTTTAATAGTTGTAAAATTTATTTACCAATTTATTGAATGTGTACCATTGTTAGTAAGCTGAAGCTAACACATTTATTGCTGAATCTATTTTTTTCTTAACTCAGCCACAGTTCTCATGCGATCCACCAAGAGTCAGAGTTTGCCTTTGGCATCACCCAGAAAAACGTCAGTGCGTAAATCCTCAAGCAGCACATCATTACAGACAGTCAGCCCCCTTAAACAGCCATCTAAGCAAAAGACTAGCCCCATGGTGGCAACAGGCCATTCAGATGCCAGATTAGTTTCTTCATTTAGGAAGCTCTCAATAACCCCCAGCCCTCATCCGCCATCACGATCCAAGAGCACATCCCCCAGGAAACCCAAGTCAAGCCATGTGCGGGGTCTTAGCTCTGTTGCTGTGAATTCAGTGGAGGATATTGTGAATCTTATCAAGGGGGACAAATGTAAAAATATCATTGTTATGGCCGGTGCTGGTATCAGTACACCTAGTGGAATACCTGACTTCAGGTAAATATAAGGTTACTTTAAGATTAATTTAAAACATAAAATTCCAAATATAAGCCCTGAGTTAATTAATATTCATTCATTCAAAGGACTTTGTTTTTCATAGGGGGTTTTTATTGGAGAGAATGCAATATTATGCACTTCAAAATTGATTTAGTTTGGCAATAAAACAGTTTTCATAAGTTTTCATTCATAAGGCCATTGACCTATCAAATGGTCGATAATACATCACGTGCAGTGACTTTATATCGATAAACCTCCTCCTTATTAGTATGCAGTGTTTTATCAGCTGATAAAACACTCCTCGTTAGTATGCGGTGTTTTGTCAGCAGATAAAACACTCCTCATTAGTATGTGGTGTTTTATCAGCTGATAAATCACTCCTCATTAGTATGTGGTGTTTTTCTCGTATGCTAATTTCCAACGTTCACAAAAGCATAATTCTTATGAACTCTATTGACATACGCTTTTCCAGGAATTTTTTTGAAGCCGTTCAAAAAACTCGCAACAAGTGTTTTATGGTGTTTAAAACCACTCGACTGCACCTCATGGTTTTAAACCCGATAAAATACTCCTGCTCGTTTTTTAAACATTACTTGAAACACTAAGCTAAGAGTTTAGAACAACCAACAACAGACCATGGCTTATATTTGGGAAGGGTGGGGCTGGGGGGGGGGGGGGGGAGACATTCAGAGTGCTATTTAGAATTTACAGGATTGCAGTGCATGTAGTGATGCATACTATTCAGTTACACATACATGATGACTGCACTGTCTTTTAACACTCAATCATTGATGAGTAATAACCCAATCAGATTCAACAATTTTATGATAACATATACAATAAAGACTAATAACAAATTATTGTAAATGATTATCAGTAAAGTTCCCTTCAATTACTAGGGACCTTGAACACAGCTTTGGCTGATTATGAGCTTTCTCTTGACTATGCAGATGACCTCTGTTTAGTTGGCCTCATTTCCAGTTGCCAACAGTAGCAAACTGCTGATATTCTTGAGGTTAACCATTCACCCTGAACTAACAGAAATGCATTTCCCCTTTTTATGCAGAACACCAGGAACTGGACTTTATGATAACTTACAGCAGTACAAAATTCCAGAACCGACAGCCATTTTTGACTTGGACTACTTTTGGTATGACCCAAGGCCATTCTTCTGTCTGGCCCAGAGTTTGTATCCTGGGAATTACCAACCAAACTATGTACACTACTTTGTGAAGCTGCTTCACGACAAGGGACTGCTGTTGAGAATGTACACACAGAACATTGATGGGCTTGAAAGATGTAAGCTTGATTCAAATGTACTATCTTACAGTTTATATGCAATTATTACTCTTTTTTATGTGGCTCAGTCTGAGGATGAAATCCTAAGGTGCAACAGTTCACTAAAAGTTTCTGAGTACAACATTTAAGTCAGGAGGGTGTCCAGATACTCATGGATGACCACTTTTGGAAAGACTTCCTTAAAATTCATCTAAGCTATGACTACTGAGCAATCTTTTTTTGTGGTGCAGTTTATTATGATTTATTATATCTCTCAGTTAGTACGTGCAGTGTGATTGGTCAATTCTGCAGGCTGTATTTCACTGTACGACCTGCTTAATTTGAAAGTTTCCTTTCCCACGTGCCTGATCAACCTCAGAGATATAGGGCATTTTGCATTTACCAAGAGATTCTGGAAATTCCGGTTGGGTTGTAAATGGAACATGCTTTTTTGGTTCATTCCACTGGAAAATTTCCATAAAGAATTGAACTACTGAAAAGGTAGTCCCGTTTTCCCATTGGAATTTACGAGTTTCACAGGGTTTGACCAGTTCCACAACCATATCCTTGGTAAAGAAATATGGCGGCTTCTTCTACTTCCTCGGTGACTTCCCTCTCCTTCTTTGGAAGTCTTAGAAGGCAAAGCTCTTTGTGAATGTCAACACAAGGATACATTTTTGTTTGGCAAATTTTATCAGTTTTTTACTTGGTTAGCTGACTGTTTTTATTTATTTATTTATTTTTAATTTGATCCAATTAGTGGCTGACATACCAGCAGCAAAGCTTGTGGAGGCTCATGGGACATTCTCAACAGCCTCATGTATTAGATGTCATAAGAGCTATGATGGAGAACAAATAAAGGTGAGATTTAAATACTCTTAGCTGTTTGGACAATAGTAGGTGCGTTAAGTTCTGTTCACATGGGGCAGCTGGGATAGCCTTGAAGTGTGACTGCCTTTAAACATGAACCAGTGATTGCATTGCATGTTAAACTCGTCACCAATAGATGAGTGTGGAGAAGGTGCCTGTAAGGTCTGTGGGGAGCCGCAAGCATGCGTGAAGGGTAACCATGACAACCCTGTGAGTGGCAACCACCCAGGCACCGTTACACTGAATACTCAGTGGAATATTGAATACTTACCAATACTTATCCAGAGGGAGGGGAGGGATGGGAGCAAAGCTTTTTTCTGCGACTGTACAAGCGGCAAAACATGAGCAAAATGGTTGACATCAACAGGGGAGCTGTAAATTTACTGAGGCCCTGCAAAACCCTAGGGCCGCCCCGCCTATATTAAGGGAGTAGACTGCTGGCCAGCATTGTCTTGAGTTTATCCTTGCCTAAATTACATTTAGCACCATTTAAACCTGCCATCATACTTTTTTAGTAAATGGAATCAAAGAGCCCTGATCAAACGTTGAGCATGCTTCAACACTACTTTATCACATTTTTTGTTAAATTCCCTCGTCCTTGTCTGTTTCACACAGAAAACGGTCATGAAAGGAGACATTCCTAGATGCTCCAGCCCAAGATGCACAGTGAGTCATAGTCTGTAGTCTTTAAAACTGTCTCTGAGTAACCACCGTACTGAAAAAGATGGTGACTGGTACATTTATCCATAACTCTTGGCATACGAAAACCCCAAAAGCGCTGATAAAAACGTAAAGAAAAGTTCTTAAAACTTCAAACCTGGTATCACAGTGTTGTTAGTATGGGGATGAATTTCGCAAAAACATGGCTTTTTATGTGCCTATTGACTGTAATAGGTTTGCAAGGTATTGTGGTTAAATGTACAGCCACCATCTTTTTCCTTGTAGTGGATTTATCGGTTAGTAGCAAATTAATTCCCATGGCAGCTGATTGATCGAAAAGCATTTTTGGTAAGAGTTTTTCTGAGGTTACTCAGATGAACTTGAATTTTTATTCTTCAGGGTGTTATAAAGCCAGACATTGTCTTCTTTGGTGAAGACTTGCCAAGAGATTTTATTCATGAATGAATTATATTTTGGATTAAAATTACTAAATGTGATCTTCTTTTAATCATGGGAACTTGTTGACAGATCAAAAAAGTATTTTTGTTTAAAAGAGTCTTCTGAGGTTACTCAGATGAAGTTGAATTGTTATTTTTCAGGGTGTTATTAAGCCAGACATTGTTTTCTTTGGTGAGGACTTGCCCAAGAGATTTTACTCGTATGTGGTGGATTTTCCTAAATGCGATCTCCTTTTAATCATGGGAACGTCATTAGAGGTGAGGTTTGTAATTTATTGTCATTGAGCTAAAGTGAGGTAGCACACTTACTCTTGACTTGATATCATGTCTTTGTTAATGTCTAGGGGTTAAGGGTACAAATGAATGTTGTGCTGCTAGCACTAAGGACGCAAATGATGGATCAGAGAATTAACTCTGCAGTGTTTGTTAAAGCACTAATAAACCCATGAATTTCCCACTGAGCGTCAGCCCCAGTAAGGAAAGGGGAGATCGCACGAGGCAAAGGAAAAAATCCCCGACCTCGTCAGGAATCGAATCCACGACCTACGGATTTGATCGTCCGTTGCTCTACCGACTGAACTACGAGGACAGAAGGGAGGAAGTGTTTGTAAGCAGTCAACGATACACCATGCAATACGCAGCTCAGAGGCAGACCTGCCAACTCTCCCGGTTTTCCCCGGAGTCTCCAAGTTTTTCATAAAATCTCGCGGTCTCCCGTTTCAAGCACCAAATATCCCGGGAAATACTTGCCGTGGCCTTTTTCAAACTGAATATTATCTTTAATTCGTTTTGTCAAAAAGGGAAATAAAACAAGAAGTGGATTGAGTGTTCTTATTTGAGCTGTTCTCGATCGGAAAACGTAAAACAGAGCAATCAAATTTAAATGGTCCCAACCCCCCCCCCCCCCCCCCCCCCGCCCACTGAAGCCGTAAATATAACCTTTATGCCACGGCCCTCTGAGGCCCTTCGTTGTTGCTGACAAGGTTCTGCTGGCTGCCCCTGAAGATTTCTAGACGTCTCAAGATTTTTGTACTCCGGGGGTTGGCAGGTATGCTTTGAGAGGTCACATTGTATTTCAGTCAGCCAGTACCACTAAGCCAGGGAGCACTTAGCTCAGTGGTAGAACATCCGAACTAGTAATCGGAAGGTTATGGGTTTGACTACTGTTGGAAGAACTTGAATTTTCTTTTTCCGAGTATGCCTGCGTCACTGACTGAAAAGATACGACCATCATTAATTTTATTCACTAGGCTGGAAATAACGTCACATTTCTTTCACATACTCTGTTATTTTATCAGGTGGAGCCATTTGCCGGGATAGCAAGTGCGGTAGATCGCTCCACGCCACGCCTTCTTGTAAACAGGGAGATTGTAGGGCCTTTCTCACGGCGCTGGGAGAGGCGATCCAATGATATTGTCCAGCAAGGGGACATCGTTGAAGGTGTAAAGAAACTTGTGAACCTTTTGGGGTGGTCTGATTCAATGGAGGCCATCATGAACAGTGCCACAGAAAAGTGGAAGGGCCATGCATCAACTATGAATGGGAATGTTAGTAAAGCTTCTGAAGAGCTCGCCAAAAGTATTGGGAAAACGAAAGACGCAGAGGAGAAACACAAGGTTGTACAGAATGGCACTGAACCGAAAAAGGATAGCAGCGGCGTGCTGACAAACAATGCACACGGTGTGAAAAACAATGGAGTGTCTAATGGGTCTGGACTAAGCCCGTTTGGCACCAGAACACTTCACTCTTTAACCAATAATGGTTTTAGAGGAAAAGGTGTTCTTTATAGGACTGATAAAAGCGTCTTGTTTATGAGAAGGGAAAGTCCCATGCGGCAAAATTTAGCTTCGCAGAGAGCTCCTCTCCTGCCGTTCAGGAACACGCAAAGGAAGGACTTAAACACAGAGGAGCGGAGCGAAGACTTCAAAGTTATCGATCCTGGTAAAGATCTTGCCAGTGCTGGATTTGGCCTCGGAAAGCGAAGCATGGGTTTAGGGTGTTTTTTGGCGGGAACCGCGGGTGAAAGCTCTAGTGACGATGATTAGAGAGTGTCAGCAGCTGTATGGTCTTGCGGTATGGCACTTCATGGAAAACGCAATATATAGTCCTGCTTGTGTTTGGGAAGGAGACCAATGGATCCTTTCAACAGGAAGTTGACTTACCACTCTTTCAACTTTTCTAGTTTTAACACTTCCAGTGGGAAGTTTGGGCGGAGGAGAATACCGCAGTGATTGCAGTCGATTAGATGCAGAGCAGAGAATTTGGAGATGGCTAGTGTGTAGTTAAAATAAATCAAAATTAGATTTTGATGTCGCAGTTGTAAAAGGTCGAGAGAGAAGAGACGGAGTTTACAAAATTGCACAAAAGCGCTAACTGAAATATTTGTATTTTCTTTCTAAAATTACCGGTATAGATCACATAATTGAGGAATTCTTGAACACTATCCCAGAGAATATCCAACACATGATTCGAACGTATTCAAAGCGGGGTTTACTCTGAGTACGGCAGTGCGAGATTGCCGTAAGTATTAAAAATAAATTTGGCACACACAACTTGTTGAAATGCCTCAAACTTGACGCGCAAATTTCACAAACGAAGGCTGCATATTCCCGTTACAAAGCGATTTGACAATTGAATGTCTTTTGAACATGGTTATATCATTGTGAAATCATTCCGCATTACTCACCCAAAAACGCTACACTTCACTGAATCCCGGGGGGGGGGGGCACTCCCTTATAAGAGGCTAATGGGGATGTGCCGCTGGATGTGGTCGCATTTTCACGACTGGATTGACTATAATGGGGTTGCATTTTCAATAGAGTTACTAGAATGGGGTCGCACATTTTCGGATTTTTGGGGTAAGAAAACTCTATTACGTAGGGAGTCAAAATGGTCTCGGCTAAAAAATTCAGAATGTTGTTGTTTATTAAATGTCACAATCACCTTGCATTACATTCTGTTCTTGAAACCACAACTTCAATAAACCAGTTACACAATAGCACAAAACCACCGGTCCAGAACAAAGTAGATGCATAAATAGAAAGTGACTTAGTTGGGCCAGCGGCACATACCCAGTAAAACTGAACCCAAGTGTCCCCCCCCCCCCCCCCGGGCACTGAATTTAATCTGCCATCAAAGCGACTTATGAAAAGGTCCTGACCATTATGTCAAAATGTTAATTTTAGATCACACATTTATCAATAATTCTTATGTTATGTATTAGAAGCTGAAATACCTAGGGCTGTTGTTGTTAATACGCCCTCATTCCGGGGGGGGGAGGGGGGCTTATCGGAAGAAGGGTGGTAAATAAAGAAATTGTTTTTATTTTATTTTTGCAATTCACCGGGTACTCCATATTTTTATTGTAATAAATCCCTGCTTTCGTAGATATGAAAAACAATAAACTATGGTTTGTTGTAACTGTGCGGGATTCACTTTATTCAAATATGTAGCGATTTGCACGTGTGGTTAACGTAGCGCATGTTTTAATTTTTCGTTTTGTATTTGGAAGTGAAAAGTAGGAAATTCATATATTTGTTTTACGCCGGTATTGAGTTGTTTCAACGCAAACCACTGCACCAGGAGCCGCACTTAAATGTTTTCTTCTCTGTCCCCAAAATCTTTAAGGCATTTTTAAAGGCATCTTTGTGTACCACAAAGTACCACAGGTACCAAGGTACCACGCTTCGATCTGTTCCGATTCTTGATCTTCCGTGATGAGAATGGAAATTTCCGTGTATTTATAAGCAGATAAGGAGCGGAATCTTTTCCCCAGTTGTTCAAAACCCGATTAAGCTAATCCTGGGTTAACGTGAACTTTGATCGGCTTTAACTACTAATCAATAAATATTCTTCGAAAAATTTTGTCCCTCGTTTTATCCTTAGATTTTCCTTTACCAGTAGCGCTGAAAATAGCTTTTAAATCTTTTAACCGGGGTGAAATGAAAACCTCGGTTAACTGTCAATGGAGGGCTAACATTAATCGGGTTTCGAACAACCGGGAAATTTCCGAGATGATATTGGCTTCACGAAAATGCCCTGTTATTTTTCTCGAAACGAAATATTTGCCCCACCGAAAACAAGAGATTAGTTTTTCTGCGTTACGAGACTTTGAGATGACTCTATTTTGCTATTTATAGAAACGCTGGTTTCTCTTTCCGATCTGGGGGTACTCCCATATATAAGCTATATGAGTATGGTTTTCAAGCAGCTTAGTCTGGAATAGGGTATAGAAATAAGAGAGTTTTGGTCAAGAAAGAGTATCATTTTCCAGGAAACAGATCAATTGCTTAAAGAATTCAAGTCCAGACTAGGTTTCCCTGGAATTGACAGTTTAAAACAGGTGTTTTAATTCTTGCCGTACACGTAGATTTTGTTTTGTCTGGACTGTCATTGTGATCGTGTTGCCCCAGGGCATTCTTTGCAAGCGCATGATACGCTAACAGTGTCACGCTTCAACACTAATTATGATAAAAATGCCATCGCTTATAGAGGCCCAATACTGTGGAATGCCATGTTATCATTGCCCAGGACAAGGATTTCGCGGATACGAACTATAAGGACAACATCCGCTCGATCGATATCTTCAAGGAGTTAACTTTTAAGGAGACTTCAGCAACAACGGCCAATTTTAGACGTGCGGATTTCAATTATGTATAGGGAATTTTAAAATAGGATTAAGGGTCTGAGGATTTTACTGTGTATATATTTCTTTATATATTTTTTATTCTTATGCTGCAGAGCTTTAATTTTAATCGTGCTGAAATAAGGGCTGTCTGTCTGTCAGACCAATGTAGACTTCCGCTCGTCACGCTTTCCTCTCCAAGGTTTGCAAGGAGTACGTGACGAGCCAAAAGGTCTGCTTGAGCTCAGGAGGCCAACACTTCACTGACTCTTAACGAAGCAGCTCACGCATTAACCCTTTAAGCCCCGATAGTGCCATATGGCACAACATGCAATTACATGCTCAATATTCAGTCAATTTGCGTGAAATTTGCACAACTAAAAGATCTTGAAAAGATCTGCGCATGGAAGGCATAATATCATGCCCCCTTCTATACAAAACTTGATTTACCACCCCTGCAACTTTTGGAACTTTTTATCTTTGTACGTTTTAGGCCAAGTTAATATCTGACAACAACCAATGCACTGACAGCGGCAAATTAAGCTACAATTTAGGGACATACCCGATCTGTACAAGGAACAGAAAAATTTTAAACGTTTTTATTTTTTCATTTTGGGCACTTGTCAATTCAATCTGTGACCTCCTCCTATTCTTTTGGTGTAATTTATAGCATACCCCAGAAAATACCTTTCAAATGGTTTATCACATGTGGTCTCCTGGTTCATAGTTACCGATTTAGAAAAATTTGGCATTTCCTTCGGGGCTTAAAGGTTAATGAAGCGTTTGTAGCCTTTGAATGTATTTAAAACGGGCACGCCATGACAGTAGACGTCCACACAAACAGTAAAAGACATTGATTTCGCACTTCCTGTGAAAAAAAGAATTTCGTCGTGTGACGGTGTGAAATATAAACGCCACTTCCTGTTCAAAGTGGTCACGCGAGCAATGCCGAATGGCTCGAAATCCTCACCCATTTACCAAAATATGTCATTCCCTGCTTATTTTCAGAGCTGTTCCCTACATTAATTCTAACCCCTGAATGTACATTTTCAAACCCACTGTTTTAAACTAAAACGGTTTGAAAACAATATCCATCAACACATCCTACACGGAAAGCTTATTGGTTATAACCGGGAGTCCACCCCGCCCCCCTCTCCCGCTCTCGCGGAGGTGGGAAGGGGCTGAGACAGAAGCCATCAAGTCACTCCTGTCCCCCGCCCATGTAGAAATGGCCCATGACACTTTTCTGGGCAAAGTATTTTTTGGCAGTTGTGACATCAACACTTATCAACATTTAGATAGTTTGAGCTTCTTCAGTTTTATTGTATTATTTAGAAGTCTTCAACGATTTGATATACCTGGATAGGGAGAGAAAAGGTGGAGTACCATCGTATTATTACTCATACAAAACATGGTAAAATAGAAAGACCAAACACCATTACTGGCTAATTGGACTGATTGGAGTACAAGCGGCTTTATATTGGCTTTATCTTACGCACCGTTTGTAAAAAGGCCATTTACAGGTTGCTTTGAACCTCTTAATGAAAGCGAGGCTAAGTTGAAAGTTTTCATTATGAAAATTAGAATAGTTTTCTTTCATATGCAAACAAAACTAATTTTCATATAAAGAGATTTGTACTTAGCCTTGTTTACATAATGAGGTTCAAAGCAACTCAGGAATGGACCTCCACAAATTTTTTCAAATCTGTTCTGGTCATGTGAGGTACCCAATATTTTATTCAATTGTGAAGCTCTTTTTTGTAGTTTCAGGTGCCAAAATAATTCAACTAATCATCCCTGTGCTATGCTCTCAGCTGATTTGGAACCGTTCTTCAAATTGCTCGCTGAATTGTACACCAATAAGTCCAATTACCATTACAAATGACCAGCTTCCTGGTACACTGTAGAAGGGCACGTGACGATTTGGCCTAAAGTTGAATTAGAAATTTCCCTTGATTAGTTTCAATTCGACATAAAAAAGCGATCATATAGGAGACATTTGTTTTGACCTTAAAGGACCCTAGTCAGCCTCCGCCATTTTTGATGCCATCGAAATTATTGATATTGAATGGTGAAGCGAAATCTTATTGTTTTACTGTAAGTTGTGTTCCTGAAAGTATGTTTCATTATCTTTAATAGTTTCACAGTAATTTCGTTCATTTTGACATGCTCCGAATAAAATATAATAGCCAAACTCTCGCATATAAACAAAAACAAAGGTGTGGCTGACTAGGGCCCTTTAAGGAACAATAATTATTTCAGTGAATTAGCTCATGACTTTAAGTTTATCTACAAAGTCACAAGACTATACGAAAAAAAATCATTACCTAGTTGACTGAGAAATGGTAGCATGTGAACTGGCTTTCACTTTTAGAAAATCTCGGTTTCAAAAGAACTTGAGGCCCTCAGTCAAAGTTTACAATCCTCCTTTTTAAGGAAGACTGTGAAGAATGAGGTGAGGAACAACACTTTTAAGAGGTGGGGTGGGGGATGTTGACGATGAAGAAACTGGGCCACCATCACATTCACTTGCAGGGAAAAGATTAAAAATTACAAGTTATTAATATTGTTTAAAATTTAGTTATCAAATATTGTTGTAAATAGTAACTGCACACTCCCCCACCCACTTACTGCAATTTTTTTACACAAACAAATTAATAAGTAGGATAACCATTAGCAAAATACTGTTTAACTGAATCTGTCTGTCGATACATTTCATTAAAACTGTTTCTATATACATTTTTCATAAAATCTGAACATTTTTTTGAATGTTTAAGTATTAATTTGTGACTTGAACCATACTGCCGCTCCGCATATCAACCAGAAGTGATGTGATTTGGGATCTGCAGGCACACGTAACAAAACCATGAATGTTTTGACCACTGAAGCTCCAAAATGAAGTTTCCATGGAAACAGAACAAATTCACAAAGATCATGTAGAGCAGTGCAACTTTTTCATACAATGACGCCGATAGCCACGCAAGATGGAGGTCTGTAAGGTGGTGGTGGATCACCCGCTCTTACACTCTCATTATCGTCCAATACCGCGCTATAGGGCGGTGGAGCAACATTGCCCTCAAAGAATCCAGAAACAGTTTGCCGTACTGCACCATGCATCACAACATGGCTTCTACTGCTGCGATGATGCCGATGATGTCTAGTTCTGTATCTGGGATTGTGTGATCGAATTCGTATTCTCATGGGAGCTCTTTCTATAGAAGAGTTCCTTTGTCTTTTAGAAAGCGTTGTATGCCGCACAATGCTGAAGACTACAAGAACTATTAGAAACATGCAGGTACAGACTGTCGCCACAACGACAAATGTATATGGAAGGTGTCCAGACTGCTGTTCTGTTTTACTCTCAGTAGGTTTCTCCGTTGTATTAATTGTCGTCACCGATATGGTCACACCTAGGGAAAAAACATACCTCATTATAAGAAACTTTACAACACCCTGTGTTTATTAACAAGGTATCCAGTTTAAACATGAATAGTGCTGTTGTATTTTGTTGAGGGAGTTAATACTGATGATAGCAAATATATCTTTTGTCTACAGTGTTATTCTATCATTAAAATTGGACTTGGATGGGTTCCAAAAGCTCTGTTTAACTTTCTTCCAAATGTTCTTGGTGTCAAAGAATATTTTCTGTTAGCACGATGAATCTTCACACTGCTATTTCTCACACCTTTGGGGGGAATTGTTTTTTTTTGGTTTGGTACCTAGAAGGCTGCTCTCAGCACAAAACCATGTGCACAGAAATTCTTTAACAAAATTAACAGTTTTCAAAGCAACAACCCAAATCCTATCAAGATTTTCAATAAATATTGACTCAAGATTTTCATTGCAGGGCACTGTTTTCTTACCTGTTCGTTGTGTCTTGATCTCCTGTGGAGATTCAACTTCTTTCTGGTTATTATCTGATTTGTTTATGGAAAGAAACACAAATAAATCCTGTTAGCAAACGCATCAAATTACATTGTTTTAAAAAGCCTCTGTATCCAGTTAAATTTAGTCAGAGGTTAAGATTAAGTTAAGATTGTAGTGCGACTAAAGGCTAATTTAAACATACCAATCAATCAGGGCGATTTGGTCCAATTTGAAAAAGAAAATGAGTAAGTGGATCATTGAAAATCAGCACGATTTATAAAACTCTACGGCAGTACTACAGATTTTTTGAGTCAGGCTGATAAGTTATCCTGTGCTACACCAATAGAAAAGGAAATGGGCTGACAAATATTGTAACTTGTAAATTGGTCAACACAATTGATCCTACTTATCATACCAGTAAATCAGTATGCATAAATTGGCCTGAACAAAGAACACACAATAAGCCAGCATCTATGTATGAATAGATTTGGGAGCAAATAGAGAACAACCCCACAAACAAGACCCTCCAAAAATAAGCCATAATCTCAAAAAGAAACATCCCTTTTATAATAAGATCAGCTTAATATAAAGCCACAGAATGTTAGGCTGATAAAACAGAAATCTTGCCTATAATCATGGGGTTTATTGCAAACAAAACACAAAGCAGTAGATAAAACATTGGAGAAACGTTTCCCGAAGAAATTCAAGGCCACATGCAAAAACTCTGGTGAATCTGAGCCAAAACACACCAGAAGCTATCTGAATTGCACTATAGGTTGGTTATACACTAAGCCCTTCAATCATGTTTATAAACAAATATTCAGGAGGCTGAGAGGATAACTTACTTATGGGGAATGTTTGCATGAAGCCTTAAATTTTTTTGAAGAATACCACTGTTTTTTCTTTTCTTTTGCTGACTCAATTTTTTGGCATAAATTTTCTCTGACTAAATTTATGGCCAAATACAAAATTTCAGACACTTCAAAGCAAAACGAGAAAATCAGCCTAAGTCAGGTGTGCTCTCAGTACTTCAGTTATCAGACAGGTCCCAGTTGTTCAAAGAGCGGATAAATTCATCCAGTGGATAAGTCGCTATCCAGCAGATATAATGTATTACATCCAAAGCTTTTGGTAACTTTTTCACACACTCCTAAACTTAAATAAGACAGATCAGGGCTGTCACTAAGATTTCAAGTTGCTGGATAAATACAACAAGTAGGCGGGGGAATCAAACAGCTAGGAATTTCTTTTGGTTCTATTTTTCTTCTACACTGTATTTTCCTACAAAAATAGCCGGGGGCCACGTTCTTAGTAACGGGGGAAATCCCGGCCCCCCGCCTCTTAATGACAGCCCTGCAGATACTTCTACTTTATACACAAATTATAGGGCTATATGGGGAAATTCTTGCACACATTTTATCTGCCACACAGCAACCTATCCAGTGGATAAAATTATCCACTCTTGGAACAACTGGGGCCTGTACTGTAATTCGGCTAGATAACAACAGATGACCGACTGTCACACCTTACCTCTCTCTTTGAGGACCTCCAGTATCCTTGTGTAATTTACATAGAAACAATCCCTGTGTTTTTCAAGAATATCTCTGGAGAGTACAAACTTTGGGTGCTTCATAGCATGGCACCCCGTAAGTTCACTGATACAGATTCGAAGCTTTTTGACTTCAGGGCAAATCGGTGTTGCATTGTGGTTAAACTGTTGGTAGCAGTTATTGACAAATTCCTCATTGCACTCTTTTTTATGAACTGTGAAGAGAAAGGAAATCAGAACGTAAGTACCCTGCTTTCTTCCCAGCTCACATTTCTTTCACTGTGCATGTGCCACTTGTTAGTATTCAAATCCTCACAGTATGCAGGAACCGAGTTTAATGGCCTCAGCTCCTAAAAGTCTTCCAAGTTCAGAAGAAGAACACCAGAACTAGTAATCGGAAGGTCTAAGGTTTGACTCATGTTTGGAGAACTTAGAATTTCTTTTTCAGTGCATGCCTTTTTACTTACTGAAAAATAAATCTGTCATTGTTTTGTTCTCCGTTTGAAAAAATCCCTTGAATGATATCTTCTGCTTGCAGTGTTCCAGATAACTTTCAAAGTCAGGAAGTCAACAAAGAATTTCAAGAGGGTCAATATGCATCCCCATGGGTCTCGACAAATCTTCTTAACTTTAACCACTCAATCAGAGAGGAATCTGTCAGGTCACAAAGACAGCTCGACCTGAGAACCCTCCATTTGCGGACCACTGAGTCTGTCTTGGGGTCCTATATCTTTCTCCTTGTGTTCAAGGAACATTTCATGGATGACGAAAGGTACTTAGGTTCAGTTTCAGCATAGTTTTAACCAAAAAACCTAGAAATTTCCAACACATAGGCCCCTTGATTAAGTGAACTTCACATGGATACAGATGAATCATACATTACATACCTTTGTTGGCTGGAACACAGTCAGGATAAGAATTCATTTTCTTTACAAGTGACTCATACATGTTCTTGATCCTTGCAATTCCATTGGGCCGGCTCCTGGTATTTGCACAAGCTGCAAGGCAGGTTTTCAATTCAAGGACCTCAGGACACACTGGGAGGGTGTTTTCATTAAACTGCTCTTTGCAAAATGTCAGCCATCTTACAGTGCAGTTGCTGTCGGCCTTTGATTCTACAAGGAGAAAGATATGAAATGTCATCTCACTGCTCTTGATTTCCCACAACAACCCTCTGAGTTAAATGTTCTCTTCAGCAGCTATTTGGCAACTCACTCTTTGGGCCAGTTATTTAAACAGAGTCTTACTTAGGCTGTGGCTTAAGACAATCAGTGGGCCTCCAAATCTGCTTATAAGTGGTTTACTTTCAAGTAGATAAATAGTTTTCTAGTTTGGGATGCAAGCCTTCTTGTCACTGTAAGCAGCAAACAATGTCTAGATATGACTGTTCACAAAATTGAACGCCTGTTAATTAATAACCGACCTTTTAGATTTATCTTGAAACGCATATCTGGCATCCCTGCAGATTTTGCAGTGGTGAATGACATCATCACCAACTTGGCAAAACAAAGTCCATTAAACAGAGTCCTTTTGAAACTATTTTTTGTTTCTTCTCTCCTTTCTTCAATCTTTTCTTGCTACATTCTCCAATGTGCTTTACAATAAAATGTTCACACGTGCTGTGCAAGGGCTTTCTCTATTCAAGCCAGTTGTTTACAACTTTTCTCCAGTGATCAATAATGCCACCACATTTGAGAGCTCTTTTACAGGTGTCTTTGTAGGTTACCAAACAAACAAAAATACAACTAACTAAATGAAGGCAGTTGTCACCTTAAACAAATGGTAAACGTAAGGTTAAAAAGCTTTAGACTGGAGGATACTTTTTGAAAAAATGCCAATTTTGCAGATGTTTGTACAGCCACAGACACCTACAGGTAACTTCAAACATGTTACAAGTTTGAAGCCAGTCAACCAAATTTTATATTTCTTTCTAGCTGTCGTGTTATCAGATGCATTCAACATTCACAATACAATCAATGATGTCAAGAAAGCAAAGATACACCTCCAGTCCCAGCCATTCTAAGGGAATGTTAACAAGGAGGGAGGATGTTACTACATACAGTGTAGAAGTATGACCATCACATATCATGAAAACTTGAGACAGTAAATTTTTGTTCCCCAAGTGCGACACCAATATATTGACCTAAAGTTCACAATCAAATAAAAAAAAAAACCCAATATTGAATGTTATTACATTCTACTATAATATTATTGAATACAGACTTTTTTGCAAGTTTCAACGGGTTTAGGTGGCCAAATTAGAAACATCTGTTACAATGGCCTTTGGAACATGCATCAAAAACAAATTTTTCCAAATCATGCTGCTGTTGAAAACAAAACATTCTTCGGTGCAAGAAACAAATATCAAGACTTATATCCCACTGTTGCTAACATCAAGTTCAGATTTTTTTTTGGAAGCCAGTGAACAGTTGTCCTGGGCGAAGTGTTGCCCCTACCCATGGTGTTCACATGACGACAAGATGACCCTCTTGCTAACATAATCCTAGTTCTCAGCTATGATGATCCACCAACTTGGATCAACCCAACTGATTTGCCCACTAGGACAATTTGCCTGCTACAATCAAACTCCCGTTATGTAAACAGACCATTAATTAAGATATAAAAATGTATGTTTACATTACAGCCATTTTCCATGTTACGTGCACAGCAACTATCGTTTGATATGGCACCTTTCCACATACCATGTAATCAGTCTGGAGTCTTAATATAAGCACAACTGATTTATTTATGGTTGAACTCGACTTTGGGAGATAAAAGTTCATTAATGTTCAGCCTGACGTGAGGGAATATCAAGAAGTCAATCCAAGATTGAGAAATCGGTGGTTTTGAAATTTAGCGCCGTGGAAAAGAAAGGCTGAATTCTACCAAAAGTTACGGAACAGAACCGATCCAAAGCGGGTAATTAGTTTGAATTTTCCTGCAAGTCGTGTAAGTTACCAGGTTAACACATTTATCAGCCATTTTAGGTTTTAGTTGTGGTTAATTTCTCATTTCTTTTGGTGATACCTGGAAGATTTTCCAGCTTGACAGTTAAAGCGGTCTTCCAGCTGTTTATCTTGCTATCGAAAGTTACTGGTAGTCGATATTCTCTACTACGCACACAACACCGAAAGTTGCTATAAGGCAATAAGAGCCCAAGGTATTATTAAAGAAAAGATGACATATATATTTCCCATCGTATGTTGTTACGCTCTCCAGCTTGGGTTTACTACTTTGACCAAATAACAAAATTAAATGCAACTTTTACAGTGGTGTGAACAGACAAGTTATGTTGAAGCAGCACCGACTGAGACAGCTATGATGAATGCCCAAGTCAAAAAAGAACTAATGCAAATTACAATATATCTTTTTTTAGATTGACTTTTCTTCCTCCTTCTAGTAACCTTACCAATCCAGAATTTAGCCTTCTAAAAATATTGAACGAGATAATAATATTATGTCTTCTTACAGTCCATGAGAGCTTGTAGGGGAAATGAGGTCAGAAAGGCTTTTTTACCACCTTGGAATAAAACAACAATATTTTTGTCCTGTGATCCATCTTGAATATATGACCCTGACAGTTATTTCTAGACTTTATTTTCACTCCAACTGAACAACATAAACACAAAAATGTCAACAACTGCAATGTTTAGCCAGAAGGGCGTTCAATTTAGTAGTCTTATGTACGCCCACGTTTTTGAAAAAAAAAATGTGTGGAAAATTCACAAAATTATTAAAAAAGATTTGCAGGGGATACACATATTGGGTGCCCACTTTTCAATTTCTGGCTCAAGTCTGAGGAATGATATATGGAGGGAAAAAGTAACTGCCTATTACAACATGAATGAGAGTTGAAAATCCTCTCCTATTGGTTTGTCGGCTTTCAAAGACTCCTGTTTACCACTTGATCCAGGCTGTAATGCAATCAATTTTTTTCAAGAGTGGAGCAAAGCAATGTTCTGAATGAAAACAAAGGGTAGAAGAAGTTTTATTATTGCTTTCCTATGTAGCGTGAGCTTGCCTTTCAGTGAAAACAATTAACCATTCACTTTGCTTTATTTATGACCTCTGTGGTTACTGCTGAAAATCACTCATTAGCAATTATTTTGCAAATTTTTAGCTCGCATTCCCCATTGAAATCTGTCAACAGTAACTTCGAAAGTACCACTCTATTTTAGCGGTATTGCAGATACAGAAAGAAAGGTTTATGACCGCATCGACACAACTTCAACATGAAACTGTAAACATGTGTTTCATAACAACTCGGCCTCTCGCAAACTCGAAGTTAACAAGTAAACATTATCAAGCGACAGGAAATTGCCCAAAGTTTCACATCTGCCCTTGCAACAGGAAATCTACTTAACTTATAACAGAGCCGGTGAACTGCTTTTGCACGCAAAGTTTGAGATAAGCTGTGCAGTCACTTTTTCGACGATCTTTAGCAGTTCAAATATATGAAATTGACCCCGTTTATCTGTTTCAAGTGTCAATCCTTATCGTTCTATCTCAAGTTTAGCTGAAGTAATGCCTTGATTCAATGTAAATAGCTTCTCTTGAAACAAACCGGACGGCTGGTGAAACATTCAAAACAGTACATTTGCCGGAGGCATTTTTCTAGCAAAAGCCACAATCATATAAACATGAAAGATTTCAGGGCCTTTAATGCACTTTCAAGACAATGACAAGAGTTTCTTTACCTACACAAGGAAAACGAGTTTACATTCTTGAAGAAGTTAATCCCTTTAATTTTGGGAGGCTGTGTACGGGATTTAAGCTTTCAAGCATATTTTTGTCGTCCCGAAGTCAGGGAAACACGGCTAAAAGAAGAACCACTTGATTAAAATAAACGAGGGAAGAATACGAAATGTCACCAAAGCCGACACTCATTTCGTGACTTAGCCAATCCACAACTTCGAGAAAAGGATATTGGACAATGCGGCCTCGTGTCAGCTAAAAATAAAACAGAGTTACCCAACTAGGAAAAAAATGCGAGAGAGGCGAGAGATCAAAGACTTGTTTTGCACCGAAGATGAAACCCACCACGTACACCGTAGAGGCAAGCTAAGCTTAAATAAACCCGAATAATGTACAATCTTATGACCAAGAAGGGCATTACAAGTGACTCTTAAGAAGCAGTAGTATTATTCTTCAACCGTGAGGCGTTTCAAATTGTTTATGAGTAAGATTTTGACTTGACAACTTCCGCAGTTGAGATTTCGTGTGAGGTCACTTTCAACGCAAACCAATAAACCATCATCGGAGGACGGCATTACTTAGCTGCCATGTATGAAGGCAAATCGAGTTTCTACTTGGAAGACAAAGTCTTCTTTTTTCTTGCCAATAGAAAGCTTTAAGAAATCAAAATATCGCTGCAATAGAGCTTAAATTTGGTATCAAAACAACAAATGAATCTCGTGCTTGCCTCGTACAACCAATTGATCGCCGAAGCAGAACTGCGGGGCTGCTAATCTTTAAAGAAGCTAAAACGCAAATCTACCTTCCTAAGCCCAGCAAAACAGTGTAACGTTTCCCGAAGCTGTATTTCCGCCAGGTTCACTTACCTATTGGAAGCATAAAGATCAAGAAAATCAACAAAACGAAGCCACATCTCTCTCTTCGCCTATCCATCTTTCTTGTGCATGTCCACAAACAACAAGCGCCACTGTCGGTCTTTGTCAATGTGCCCAATTATGGAAATTGACGAGCAGGCGAGCGCGGTGATTGGCCATCGAACGAAACAGATGTCAGTTTCTTTCAAGACATTTCGCGGTTAAAATGATTACAGGCCATTCAAGCAGAAATATGGAGAATTAGTGGCTATTGTTATGCGACCAATCGCAAATGGGGCTATTTTTCTTTCGGAAACAACAAAGGCTTTGGCTAAATGAGACTTAAGAAGCCGAAAAAGAATGCCTTTTATCCTTCGTGTCTGGAGGAATAATAGCGAGAACATAGATCTATAAGATGCCGACGACATTTGCATGTGAAGCGAACTCGAGAAATCTTGGAACAAAAGAAGTTTTTACGGCTGAAGAAAACGAGGCTTTTGTAACTTTCAAGCACCGGGTAGCGAGGCAATTCTTTTGAAATCGAGCCTGGAAATTGCATTGATTTATTTCAACTTCGACATGTGTAAAAGCAATTTATTGTTTATTCAGGATTGCCTTTTAAAGTTCCGTTTCGATTCATTTTTTATCAGCTTTATTTAGATTTTTCAAGCCTGTTTAATACGCGTTGAAAGGGTTTGTGACTTACAGCAAAATAAAAAGATGAAAGTTTAATTTTTCACGGCTTCGTAATTACAAAGCAAACATTAAAACAATCAGTAATGCCACCAAACCTGAACAAAGTGACGAAATTGAAAATGCTCCATTTGAAAATGTTTTACCTATCACCTAACCGACACAACTGCTTAAAACCCGAAAAAAGTTGCCGCTTCATCGCGTGCTCCCTTTTCGCGGGTGTTTACAAAATAAAATCCTTTGTATACATATCAAAAATGACTGTCATCTAAAATCAGCTGTAGTCATGACGGCTCGTTAGATCGTTCCAAAATGGCAGTCAAAGGAGTCACCTGATTACTGATTTATTTCATTTATTTATGTCAGTTTTTACGGTATTCAAAGCTGTCAAAATATCTTCTCTTCAATTTTCTTTTTCCGTATTTTTTATCAGCTATGTGACCGACCCGTCAACAGGAGGCGACGATGAGACTTTGAGGCCGGATGGCCTGTCTTACTATTTTCCCAGATTTTGTTTTGTTTGTAGTCTGCGTTATAGCAGGCGGTTATCGGGGCTGGGGAGGGGGGAGGGGGGGGGGGGGGGCGGAGGTGGGGAGCAAGAAAAAGTGAGAGAAGAAAACTTTGTTGTTGCTATCGTATTTTAAACAGGTACGAACCATTTTTAACTAGTCACGGGCTCCTGACATTGTAACATTTGTGACGCAGTCCCAATAACAGAAGCTAGCCTGATAGTGATGTTGGAAATGTGCCATGCTAATGCGGTGGGAGAAGATCTTGGAAACGCACCAGAAAGCGGACAACTTTGCCTCCCAAAATCGAATATAAAGATTGGACCTATGCCCGACAATCATCGAAAAGTACTTTTTTTCTCATTCCATTTTTTCGTTTTCTTCGGCTGGTAGACATATGAACTTTGTACCCTGTGAGAAGAGATCCCTTCGATCCTCTTAGAAAATCTCCGAAAAATAGGATTTTTTAGGAAGATCGAAGCGGCTCTTCGGCTCGCGGCCGGTAATGAAATTGGAGCGGAACGGCCATCGGTACGCCGGTGGGACTGGATGAAAAAACAAAACATAAAACTGAAGGATCTAAATGCAGTCCGAACCTCTCCTTACTGGCCTCTATAATACGGAGACCTTTCTATTACGGACAGTTCACTTGGTCCCTGAGAGAGCAAAATCCATATAACGGCCTACTTCTCTAAAACGGACACCTCTATAATTCGGGTTCGACTGCAATGATAATCATCTTACTCTTTATTGAGGAATCCTACGACACTGAATTCAAGAAGTAGTTTGCAGAAGCGGAACTCAAAGATACACAATGATTATGTACACACTTAAGATATGGGAGAAAAATTAAAACTCTAACAGCTAAAATTTACGATTATGAAGACAAACGGCTATAGAGTTTCTGTTTCTGCTAAATTTGCTCCTTGCTGTCTTTCTTTCTTTCTTTCTTTCTTTCTTTCTTTCTTTCTTTCTTTCTTTTCCTTTCATCTCACTCCCATAATTCCTTGCGCCGTTTTGCGGGAAGTTCAAATTTCCAAACATCCAATCAAATCGCTTCATCCAGGCAGCGATCAAACGAAACGTTCGTTTATTTCTGCTGCAAGTTGTAATGAGCCGAAAGTGTTAGCGTTTGTAGCCTTGTGAGATTGCCGATCGCCTCACAATTTTAGCTTGTGAGTTGTCTTTACCCATCTCGTTAGTTTTAGAAGGTTTTTTCAGGATTTCAACTTAATTTTGGTAAGTATTTTTGACTTTGTCACATTCGCGAGCCGCCATGTTTTTACGGCGCAGTGATGCTGTTGTCCTCGCACATGAATCGTGGCAACAAACGTGCTTTATTTCTACAAACCAGGATTTTAAATCGTAGATTCATGTGGATTCTACAGTTCGTAACTTAAATACTTGTATATTCCAAAGCAGATGTTTTGCAGACATTATATTTGCAAGGGCTGTGAGTAGCTAGCGTTTCGCTATACTTTGCAGGTTCGATTACTGGCTTAAACAACCTGGTAGAATGGCATATAGATAACCGTTTAGAGTGTTAAATCTAAAAAGAGAAACAATCAAATAAAACTAAAATGGCAACCTTGAACTTCATTGTAATCCACAAACAGATTTTTCATGCTATGAAATGAAATGGAATGTTTTTGTGGATTGAGGAATTTTTAATAGCATTCACATATATACCCGCTGAATTGGTAGGATTAATCCATTTTATAAATGGTTGGGAAACTTTTAAACTTTTGAACAGCAATTAGAACTTTGGAGCCGCTGAAAATCAATTTGGAAGTTAATAGAAGCTTATATGACGTATGGTCGTCCTTGTAAAAATGTTATATTGTGACTTCTCTTTATTCTTTCCAGTATAGATTGGTTTTATACACTTACTAAAACAGAAGCAATAAACATGGACGCCACAGAAGTACAAGTTGTAAGTTAAAAGAAACTCAATTAGATACATTATTGATTTACGTTGTGACACTGAGGTTATTTACACATATTTACTGAATCTAAAGCCTGCCGCACACTTGTGGAAAGAGCTAAGCAAACTGCCTTGCCAGACATAGCGAGGCAATCAGCTGAGCTGTTTCCTCAAGTGTGCGGTTGAGTTTCTGTGAGAATTTCGCCTCGCGAGACGAAATCTCAATTATCAAACACGACAGATATTTTCCTCACCGCCTTGCGAGGCGAAAAACTCACAAGAACTGAACCGCACGCTTGATGAAACTGCTAAGCTGATCGCCTCGCGAGGCAGTTTGCTCCACTCTTTCCTTACGTGTGCGGCAGGCTTTTAAAAAGGCCCTGTTCAGACTACTTTTGGTGCCCCTGCCAGGGCCCTGTGCCTGGGCACTAAAAAGGATGTTGTTCAAACTTGGTGCCCAAGGAGCAATTTATTGTGTTCTCGTTCGGCAATTTAGCACCCGTCATTTTGTTTTCTGTATCGTAGGGAGGTATGAGGAAAAAACGTGAGAACTGACAAAATCCTGTCCAGACCAGTGCCCGTGCCCAGGAATGGTGGCCGAGTGCTACCCTTGGAGGCAGTGCCAGGCATGGCACCCAGATTTTTGCTCAGGCACGGACAAAAAGCTCAGGAATGGGCATCTTGTCTGAATGGGGCCCAATTTTGCACAGATCACTGTCTGATCTCTACCTCCACCTATCCTTGGACATTTTGTTCCCTTTTGGTTGGTACATTTTTGGATCCTTGTTTCAAATCCATACTGAAATTATGTTTGTAAAATACAGTTGGAACACATTGCTGGATTTTAGATCCAAACTGCACCATCACAGTTCATGGTTGCAGCTCACAGCTCATAGTCTCAGCTGATTGTGTAGAATTGTAGCAGCTAAATGTTGGAACCATGTCGACCAACATTTTCTGGTCTTACTCTGGCAACGTTTGAATGGTTAGCAAGCCATGTCATGTTGAAGGGTGTTGGAATGATATTTTTATTGGTTCTATAAGTGTTTTCTTTCAATCACTCATTTTTGGGGGTGCAATAAATATTGCAATCATAGCCATTTTTAAAATGCATATATTGGGTGTGCAACATATTAAAGTTTGCCTGCAGTAGTTATTAGGCACTTGTGAGTAACAAATTGGAGGATGCAATGTCTCAGGTGCATACAACATAACTGTAGAGAAGGAGGGGGAGAGGTGCTTACTTTGATGGCACCTTGTTATTGTCTACTGTCCACATTTCAATAGACCATTTCCGAGTTGCTTTGAACCTCATTATGAAAGCGAGGCCAAGTGCAATGTTTTTGTTATGAAAATTAGTTTTCATTCATATGCAAACAAAATAAATGTTCATATGAAAAGTTTTGCACTTAGCCTTGCTTTCATAGTGAGGTTCACAGCAACTCAGAAATGGCCTATTTTCATGTTAGCTCTGGACCAACTGCTAAAATATATCATAAAACCAGACTGAAACCAAACCATCATTCAAGAGTGGAGTTTTTACCACAACTGTCAAAATTCCCGCACACTGATTGGCTCGTAGCTATTGTCTATAAGAGTACAGACAATAAAAATGATGTCAGATGTAAAGGGCACGCTTCTCAACAGAAAATAAAGCCAATTCAAATTACTCTCATACTTTTTTCATGTTATTGTAAAAAACAAAGCGACGTCAGTTTTCTATGGTCTATACTCTTGTAGATCATAAAATGACACCATAAAATGTTCAAAACTTGGCACTTGAGTTTTGAACAATTATTTATAATGTCATTTTACGGTCTATAAGGGGGTGTTTACATGTGAAAACTATGACACTATGATTTCATACCGTGTTTACATGAATAGACACTTTATTTCGACCGACGTGATTGTGACGCCCAGGTGATGCCATATTGGATTGGAAATCTAAGACTGCGCATGCGCTATCTGTTCTAGACTCCCAGGAGAGTGGTTTCATGCCGGAGCGAACAGCTGTACCGTGTTTAAATGACATCGGGATGAGTTTTCGTACCGGAATGAAAATCTCGCCCCTGTACGGTTACCGGGGTGAACTCGCACCGGTATGACTCGCTCCGGTACAAGATTGTGTGCTGGTATCATGTAAATGAATACAGAGCCACAAGAGGGAACTGGAGTGAACTCATACCGGAATGAAAGTCAAGCCGGTATTGTGTAAACACCCCGTAAGAGTATAGATCATGGAAAACTGCCGTCTATTTCTTTTAACTATGGCTCAGGTAAGCTTGTTTTCCAAGTGCTCCCTTGGGTCCAGCTTTACTCTGAGAAGAGTGCAGGGCTGGCTCATTTCCTGAACAGCGACTGGTAATCAAGCCTTTGGCTCAGTGCATTCTTGGTTCTTGTCCTCTCAGAGAACAAAAAATAATACTGTTATTGCAATTATTGGCTGAAACTCTGTGTTTCTTTTTTTAGCGATCACCATTGTCAACACAAGATCAAAATGTAATGGCCAATAAATCAACAGGAAAACCATCCTTCATCAGCAAACTAAGACCGCCGTCAGCTGTCAAGAGGCCACGCGAACAGACAACTACCAATGCTGCACCACCAAGCTGTGAGGTATGAAGTACCATACCGTTAATTCGTACGTGTAAAATAAAATTTTAAATTTTACCAGGAACATGTCCCTGAAAACCCGATGTAAGGTAGTATAGTTGAGAATCAGAATCTGGGGGAGGGGTTGCTTGACAGTGAGAAGAAATTTCACAATTTGCTTAATATTTTCGAATGGAAATTAAAATGTTTTCTCTTGTTCATTTTCCCATTCACATACAGTACAGGGGTTTCAATAAATAATGTAAAAAAGGTGCAGTGTAAAAACTAAAGGGTGTATTATTTTTCAAATAATGCTGTGCTGACATTTTAAACACCTGTGTCCAACAACAGCAGCTGAGCACTCCTATGTCACAAGGAAGTAACTGATTAGTCAGCATTGACCTGCTTGACTGTACTGTCCTCATGCAAGTGATTTTAAATGGGACAGTTGTAGGGTGCACCCACTTGTTACATTGTAGCTACCCTAAACTCAAGACTGTATTTGCTGTTTCAGCCTCCACCAAAAATGAAAAGGTCATCATCACAAACCTCCTTAAAGTCTGCACCACAAGCCAAACCACCAACATCTAGGACAGCTGTCTCATCAACATTGAGGCGGCAGACTTCGGCAAGCACTGTGAGGAGAGGTCCTCCATCCAGTGGAGTTCAGGCACGACAAGTGTCCTCTGTTACCAAGCGGCAGACCATAGCTTCTAAACCGCCAACCAGCGTCAATAAAACTGCTAATTCAAAGCCTCAATCTTCAGTGGGTCCCACCGGTGAGGAGTTCATTTTTAATACATAACAGATTTTTTAAAGTAATTTTTGGGACTTTGACTAACAGAGTGTACCCACTTGATGTTTTTTTTTTTTTTTTTTTTTTTTTAACATTATTGTAAACCTTTATTTATTTACCAAAAAAAAAAGTAACATACAATAGATAATTACAAAAATTAAAATGTAACAAAGTTACAAAAAAAAAACAAACTATTTAACACATGATCTACGAATATCAACAACTATAGACCCAGGCAAGAATAAAAAAAAATTATCTTATGCTCTAAATAGTTACAAGGCCCTGAATCTTCTTTTTGTCTATTGCGAGCTTGTTCTTCAACATTTTAAGATAGGCAGTGAAACAGAAAGGGTCTTCATTCTTTTGCAGCAATATAGATGTACTGTCTGGCCACAAGCAAACAGTAGCTAATGCCTAAAAAAGACTGTTTTTTGGGATGAAGGGCAAATAGAATATCACATTGTTGGAGGTTGATCTGCATGTGCCCAATTGATATGGTGCTACAAGTTTAATACAGGTTTAATTTAACTTTAATTTTTACACCACCAATGCATCAATAAATCTTGAGGATTGACAGATAGCTACTCTGGTACCAGAGGTTTCCTTTCTTTCTCCTCAAAGAGAATTGAGCCATGAAACGGCGACAAGCGGCAAATGTTGTGGCTCAATTCTGTTTGAGGAGAAAGAAGAAAGAAATACCTCATGGACTAGAGTATCAGGTCGGTTCAAATATCTCTGTCAGATTTTGATATACAAAGAGATACATTCTCTTTTCTTATATACAAGAACCCTTATTATAAGAACGTTGAGGCTGAGATTAACTAAAATTTAAGAACATACTAGGAACATTACCCAGGATGAGAGTCAGTAAGAACATTTTTATTTTGAGTAAATGTGTAAAACTTCAGCACTTTAGTACATGTAAGCCCGGCATAAACAGAGAAATTGTGACATTAAGCAATTCCACATTACGGCACATATTGCTCTTTGATAGGTGTCTTGGTCATGTCCGCGTAGATTTATTAAAATACTATAGGCTCAAAAAGGCTCAAATTGCCAAGAAAAAAAAAATGAAAACGTTCAGTCTCAACCCCAAAATTAGACGTTCTTATAAAAAAAAAAGAGAGTGTAGGTGATGGGCGTGGTTCCTGATGTCCAGTTTTCAAAGGCCTACAAATAGCCCCTCTTTAATTTAATGACAATTTCAAGTGAGAAGCACAAAATCGAATTGCTGTTGATGGTCTTTTTTTTTGCCAGGGAAGAAACGAGCTGCTTGGGACTACAAGGGAAGGCTGGAAGACATGGAATCATTTTTGCTGAAGTCCAACTCTTGCATGGAAGACATGACAAAGACTATCGGTAATAATCAGGACAGAATAGGTTTTCTGGAATCTTTGAACAAACAGCTTGAAGGAACAGTGCAGGTTAAAAATCAGCAAAGTCAGGAGGTGAGAGTTTCTTCTAGTGACAGAGAGGCTTTAGAACTACAAGAAAGCTACGTCTTTTCCTCAGTACGAACATTCTTTCTTTACCAAGGCTTATTCAGTCTAATGTAGATTACGCGTCATTGCGTAAAATTTGAACAAGAGCATCAAACTTGGCGGCAGAGCCACAGTAATTTGCAATTAATATATTGGTTGTCGACCTTTAGAATTCGATCATTTGTCAACCGTTGTGAATTTAATCTACATATCCACTGGAATTAAATGAAAAATCTTGGCCCGGGTATCTTGGGACCCCTTTCATGAACACGTGCCTTCTAAAATCTCCAAGGGGGGGGGGGGGGGAGGGGGGGCAACTGGACCCTCGGAAACCATTTTCCAGCTACGTAAATCCTTCAGATATCTTTAAGAGTCTTTTTGGAGAAGCGAAAACGGGCCGTGAAAAGGCTGCTTGTATAACGGGGTGGTCCGGTGGATAAAGAGGGTATCTATGAGGGTATCGGTAGTGGTCGAATTTATGATGCATTAATGCTCCTACGGAAAGGAGATAAACGCAGGAAGAACGTGCGGCGAACGAAAAGCTGGGAAATAACTTTGAAAGTTGTGAAATACAGTTTTCATAGAACAAGAAGACTTAAGGTATTTTCACTGACAAACTTCCAGTCATGCCAAGCAAGGAAGCGGTCATTGGCCGTCGCTGATCGTTTCGTCGCCCGAGACGTGTGTCCCCCTTCGCTTAAGAAGAAATTGAAAGAAAGGCTTGAGAGAACGGGACGAATAATTCTTTTTGTAATGTTTTTAAGTCCGGCGTAGGGCGTTTCCAATTGTCGTATTGAAGGAGTAATTTATGGAGAAAAGAACGGTTTTGAACTCCAAAAGTTAAGTATCACCAACGTGGTTTTCAGGTAGGTTAGACTGGACTTTGTTCGGGACACGGAGAAGTGATCGTAAAAACGAAGTAGTCGCAAGGAGGCGCTCCGATTCGTAGTATGCACGACCGCACCCTTGCATAAATTGCCTACCGCGATAAAACTGGAGCGGTACCTTTTTCTTCCTCTCGATTTACCCTCTTCTGCACCGTGGGATAACAATGCCTCCTGCAACTTTTGCCTTGTTAACCTACGCGTAGCCGTACCACCCCCTCCTCCCGTTTTTCTTCGGCTATTGCCTTGTGTGCATTTTGCGGCAACACAACCCAACTACAGTCGACTCCCGATAACTCGAACCTTCAAGGGAAATTGAAAAAGGTTCGAGTTATCGGGAATTCGAGCTATCGAGGGTAAAATTATATAGAAAATGACCTGAAGGGAAAGGAAAATTGGTTCGAGTTAGCGAAGGCTCCAGTTATCGGGAGTCGACTGTGTACGGACAGTCTTATTTTTTTAATAGTAGGGCGAGCGAAAACACGTGAGCAAGCGCGAAAATCGCTTCCCGCAAGGAAACGCGCGGGGGAAACGATTTTCGCGGGTTATTCGCGCGTTTCACTGGCTCTACTTAACTTGCGAAAAATAAGAGTTACTAGTAAGTATACAACGTAACCGGGAACGATTTTAACGTTGTAATGTTGTTATTATTGTTTCGGAACGCAATATATGTTGTGTAATTTGTTTAATTTTTTCCCTTGCAATGATGCACGGTGTTTGTTCTAGTCTAGTTTAGCGCTACTGCCGGTTAAAAGTGGTTTTCCTCTAGCGTAATCTTGTTCTCTCTGTAGGCCGCAGCAAAGATTCAGGATCTCCAGATAACAATCAACAATGTAGAGGAAGAACTGAGATCGCAGCAACTCAAACACGAGTTTGAGATTGAGGTCGAAAAGCGAGCGAAGAAAAACTTACAGCAAGAGAAAGACTCGCTTGAAAGCGAACTCAACATATCCAAGCAAGAAGTCATGGCCTTGAAATCAACTGTAGCTAGAATGACGGCCGATTCATTGGGGATAACTACAGAGCTACAGGCTACCAAGGTTGGTTTAGCGGTTGTTTATATTTCAATAAGGTGAGCTTAAGCTACGTTCACAGTTTATTAGCCTGATCGATTTTTTTGCGTCAGGTAACTCTGCTGTCATAACCCTAGTGGTGGAAATGCGCTCCGCAAAAAAAGGTCCTGCCGAAAGGAGCGTTTGGAAACCGTACGGTACGGTCATACCATCTGATATGGTTTCCATAATAGTATTGTTTTTGTTGTGTTGTGAAATTAAAAATATCTCCTTGAACGCTAGCAGTCTGGAGGCTCGAAGTTTCTATCAGTTTTGATATCGAGGGGCGCAGCCCGCAAAAGAAGAACGCGTCACTTGTTGGAAACCATTGGCCGTCCCCAGTCAAACTCGGTTTAAATAAAATTCCAAAAATGTTCTATCTTTTATAAACTGTGAGGCAAAGACTGGTTGAAAATGCGACTTTCTGAAAGAAGTCGAGGCGTAAGACGAAAGAAAATTAGAGTTTCAAGGGGATTCGAACGCAGCCAACACGTGAGCTATTGCGATAACTGATGGCGGAAGCGTTTTCCAGCTTTTTTTTTTTTTTAACAAATTTGAGCTACGTTCCCTGTCCCTGCGAAAAGCTGACTTCACTTCGTGACGTATAAATGACATTAATTTGTTACCTGAGAATGAAAAGATGACCAATTGAAAGTTATCTTGCCAGGTTTCTCTCGAGAAAACTCTCACCGAAAGCCAACAGAAAAGTGAAAAGATCGCTCAACTTGAAGAAACGATACGTGGTCTACGAGATCACGTGGCCGATCTCGATTCCAAACTCCGCTCCGAAGAAACCATCCGCAGGGAACTGCACAACACCATACAGGAGCTGAAGGGCAACATCCGGGTGTTCTGTCGGGTGCGGCCCATGTTGAGCGCGGAAGCAAGTCAAAGATCATGCGCGTTTTCGTTTGGACAGGACGAGCGGGATCTGGTGATTGAATCGACGTCGGCAAATGAGGTGAGAGGTTTTAAAATGATTAACCCTCAGTCCTTAGTGTCATTTTGGCTGTGAAAACACTGTATTTAAAATTGAGAAATTCGTTTTAGCTCATAACGATTTTAATCGCAGGCAAAAGTGAGAACCATCTTGCTCTGCACAAATGAGCAGTACCACCGAAAAACACTGCTCAGTAGCTTTCATTTGACTGTTACGCTTTAAGATTTCACCCACAGACTCAAAAGTTAGAACCACCTTGTACAGCATAATAAACAGTACCACATGGAAGTACTGCTCAGTAGCTTTCATTTGAATGGTCACACTTTAAGATTTTATCCACAGACTCAAAAGTCAGAGCCACCTTGTACAGCATAATAAACAGCACCACATGAAAGTACTGCTCAGTAGCTTTCATTTGAATGGCCCCATTTTCGGATTTCATCCACGGACTCAAAAGTTAGAACCGCCTTGCATAGATCAATGATTGCCTTCTGGCCAATTAGAACGAATTCTAACTTTTCTTTGATGTCACACCTGACTCCACAGAGTATATCCGGGACCAAAAAAGCTCCACCCAGACACGAATTCGCGTTTGATAGAGTGTTCACGCCGTCTGCGACTCAAGAAGACGTCTTTGGCGAAATTTCGCAGTTAATTCAATCCGCCCTCGACGGTTATAACGTCTGTATATTCGCTTATGGTCAGACCGGCTCGGGAAAGACATACACGATGGAAGGGAACGCTGCAGACGACAGTACACAGGGAATGATACCTAGGGCCCTGCATCAGGTGTTCAGAACATCACAGGACCTCAGGGAAAAGGGCTGGCAGGTGAGCAATTATTATGTTCCCTGAATGGGAATATATCACGGGGATTCTATGGCGTTTTGTCAAAATTACTAAAGTGTAAATACGTGCTCTTTCTCGTGAGCAAAATGCTCGTATATCACCAAGAAGAAGATCTCTGGTGAATTTTTGAAGGAAGAACAAGGCTCCATAGGGTTGTCACTTATAATATGGCGCGTGCTATGTTACGCATCGAAAGCCAGTTTTCTCTTGTTTTCTTTCTACTAATTCATTGAAATTCCCCAAAATGTAACAATCAAGATCAAAACTGTGAGGTGTCCTCGAACCCTTGCCGGTAAAATAATTCCGTTGACTCTTGAATTGAAACTAGTCAAACACGGGCGTTTGTCAACGTGTATTAGGGTTTAATTTAAATATATATTTTTTAATTTCCTTCGGTGAAATCTTCTGAAATTTTGACAGCAGGTAAAACCTTACCAGTAAAATCTTTTAAGAACAAAAAAAGGTTACAAAGGCATATTCTTTGCTTTTGGCAAATTTGTGGTTTTTGTCCCTGTGCACTTTTGAACCAGCACAGTTTTGTGTGTAGACGAAGGGTGATCTTTACCGTACAGAAACACTTAAATTTTAATTTTAGTTTAATTTCCTACGTGCTTGTCTTCTTCCACTAGTACAACATTGAAGCAAGTTTCTTGGAAATTTACAACGAAACCATCAAGGACCTCCTCGGCTCCGGCGACGCCAATACAAAACACGACATTAAACTCGTTAACGCTAACAGCACGGGAGGCGCATGCGAAGTAGCCGTCACCAACGTGAAGACTGTCAATGTCACGTCACAATCACAGGTGAGTTTGCGTTATTCAATATTACACTGCACAAAACGCTGTCACATCAGAGACACTGGTGATTTTGCGTGACACGTTGGTCGAGAATAAGGGTACATGGGGAATGCCGCTTTCCGGATCAGGTGGGAATTGGAAAGATGGAACCGATATAGCTTTGGACTCGCGGGTTATCTAGACCGGCCTTATTTTTGGTCTTTTACGACCGGGGGGTGTGGATTCCCCCCACCCCACCCCTCCATAACTTGGCAATTAAAAAAAGCTATGGTAATGAGGCTTGGAGGATAGAACTCAACTGAAAGTACGTCCAAAGATGTTTCCTTTGACGTCCGCAACGGGAATGAATAAAGGTAAAAAAAAATTCCCAGATAAATTTCTAGAAAATTCCTGATGCTTCATGGCGTTTGCGTAAATATTAAATTTTAATCAGATTCAAAGTCACTGCCCGGATACTGAAACCTCTCGGGGCAAAGACGAGAACCAACAACAAACTCAGCCCACATTTGACGCCGAGTCCGGGAATCGAACCCGGGCCACATTGATGGAAGGCGAGTGCTCTCACCACTACGCCATCCCTGCTCGTCTTCAACTAAAACAATGTTGTTTCTCCCTACAGGTGTACAGCCTTCTGGAGAAAGCGAGCCAGAACAGAGCAGTAGCTGCCACTCAGTGTAACGAGCGATCCTCGCGCAGTCACAGTGTTTTTCGACTCAAACTTGTCGGCGAGAATCATCTGACTGGTGAAAAATGCCAAGGTAAAGGGCGCTGAAAATGTAGAAGAGAATAAATCTTACTGTCTTTCGCGACATTTACTTACAGTACCATAATCTGATAGACGGGGCATAATAGTTTCTGCGTTGTTGAGCATTGAGATAGCTCGCAACGCATTTATTCGTCCCCACGAACGTTCTTGGGGGAGGAATGAATGAATCCAGCTGATGGATTCATCTTGATGATGATGATGATGATGATGATGATGATGATGATGATGATGATGATGATGATGATGATGATGATGATGATGATGATGATGATGATGATGATGATGATGATGATTATGATGATGATGATGATGATGATGATTCGAGAGCGAGTCGGGAGATTTTGTCTCGAAAATCGTGTCAAGAGATTTATTTGTTGATGTTTGATGTGAGAGAGAGTTCGATATGGAACGCCTGGGCACTGAAAGGAATGGTAGCGGAGGAATTACTGTCGATTCCTTACTCAGCCCTCTGGAGTTTTTATATTCTAATTCGTTTCTTTCTATTGCTTATGATTTCCACCAGATCTTAGAGTATGGTTCAGACTAAATGGTCCCTAAAATTATGTTTCCTGATACCTATAGACTGTCTACAGATAGTCCCGTACGTTAGGTCAAGTTCGTTAGTCTGAGCAGGTTAAGACCCGGTTAAGCCCCCTTTCTATTCAAACCCTCCCAACACTTGGAAAAAACAGAGGATTCTTATCAGTGTATGGGCGCTTGCCTTCACAAGTAAGAAAAATTTCCGGTTCAACCGGTTTAAATGCAGATGCACTCTCGGAGCAACAAAGTTTGAAAACCAGCTGATCACATTGGGAGATACTGCACATTTTTCGTTCCAACCTTTCATTTTGTTGGGTTGAAGTTTTTAAAATTTCCCCAAAACAAAACGTCGAGGGTGTATGTGCACGCGAGGATCTTGGAACCTCCGTTCAAACTGTTGTAAATAATCTTAATTCAATTTTTTCTTTTTTGAAAAAGGAGGAAGAACATTCTAGCTTCCAAAATAAATGGATTTGATAATCGTCCATTTTTGCCTTTACATATCCGCGCACCTCCATTTTGGATTTCATGACGTCATGAGGCTGACAACAGCGGCAACAATATGACGTCATAAAACCCAAAAATGGCGTCGCGCAGAACACTTCTGGTGTTTTTTGTTCTAAGGTTGCGCACTTTGTACTCGAAATTATCATCAAGCTGATGTGTTTTTCTCACACTTTTTTCTTTGCAGGAACTCTAAACCTTATTGACCTAGCGGGCTCGGAGCGCTTGAGTCAATCATGCTCTACAGGAGAAAGACTGCGAGAGACAAAGAGCATTAACAAGAGCTTGAGCAATCTGGGAAATGTCATTATGGCTTTGGCCAACAAAGAACAGCACATTCCTTACAGGAATTCTAAACTTACTTTTCTGTTACAAAACTCCCTCGGTGGAAATAGTAAAAGGTGAGACTTGCCTGATTGCTTAAACAGAACATTCCATTACAAAGGGGCCTGGCCAGGCCATTCTCACCTTCCCTTATCAATCAACCATCAGAGCGTAAACAACTGACAAACAACATGCGTCTTTTTCTGCGACCCTTATTTATAAAATTGGTTTAGTTTTCGGAATAAACCCTGTTAACCAATTCGATGTCTTTCTATGGTGATATTATGAAATTTGGACGCATATTTTTTTAGAGAACGCAACTGAACAACGTCTAAATTTGCATCTCACACCCACACAGGTGTGAAAGGAAGGAGGGTCTTTGCCCTTTTATAGACGAACTTCTTGTTAAACAGCGCAGGTGGATGTTGAAGGAACTATGGTTGAAGATTAACTTGGCGAGGCTGTCGCCAGTTTGAAATGAGTCGGGAAGTGAAAATATTACCCGGGGATTCTTTTCCCTTAGTGGTTTTAATGCTTTGTTTTTCTGTCAAAGTAGCTAGGGTACTCACTCATAATAGCCGCGGGAAATCTCCGGCCCCCTTGTTGTATACAAGATAAAATATTGATTTCATTGTAAACATTTGTCACCAGCCAAGAATGAGGATTTGTTTCGCAGGCCATACATTTCACCTGCGTTTTTCCGTCGGTGGCACCTAAGTGCTGTGTTTAGTTGTTTCTATGCAGTAAAGTTTAAGCTTGGTTTACACGTGTTGTGAAAACGCAAATGTCAAGAAGCGTTCACACCCACGCAAAGATTTGCACGCTTGCGCACTTAAAGGGCTTTCTAAGACGAGGAACAAAATCATGCTTTGCACACTAGCAGTTGCAATGCAAGCGCTGGCACAAACCAAGCGAAATGAACAGAAAATAAGACTCTTTCTATTCCGTTTGCATTTCTGTTTACAATGTTTATGCGTACTTGCATTTGAGCTAGCAGTTACATTTGTGTCGCACTTTTAAACAAGGCTTTCAATTTTGCTTTTTATGCTCACTTTAGCTCCGGCTTTATGACATTGCCCTAAAGAATACAATTACTTACCGTCAATGTTCTTTCAACCGCAGTTTGATGTTTGTAAATATTTCACCAAAGGAGGAATCGCTCCAGGAATCCCTTTGCTCTCTTCGGTTCGCCACAAAGGTATGTTCACTAAATCCGTATTGTGAGAACCATTTCCTCGACAAATCAGATGCAAGGCATACTTGAACAGTCGACATATTGGGCACGTGCAACTTTATCCCCTGGTCGTGGAGGTAGGGGGGGAAGGGTACTTTACTGTGTAAGTTTATGTGTCACACTAAAGGGTTTGTGTATTTTAACCGTTTTGGGCTAAAATTGAGGAATAAATTTTGCCATTTGGTCTTAAAATAGGTATGGTTTAAAGGGAATCGTGGAAGCGTTTCAATAGAAGCAGAAAGAAAGGAAAGTAATTGGAGCATGTTATTCGTCATTTTGAAATTTGATTCACCCCTTCAGACTCGCAAAGTTTAGGACCGGGTTGTTCGAAAGCCGATTAAAAGTTAATCGAGGTTTTCATCTCCCTCTTTCAAAGTGGTTTTTAAGGCTAATTTCAAGCTAAAGGTAAAGAAAAGTTTAAGTCAAAACTGAGAGCCAAAAATCATTTTGAAGAATCTTTATTGATTAGTAATTAAACTTGAATCAAAGTTCACGGTAAGACAGGATTAGCTTAATCGGGCTTTGAATAACTGGGTCCAGGTCTGGAAAGGAGTTTGTTTTCCAGAGGTCAGGTCTGAAAGGTGGGGGGGGGGGGGGGGGTCTGAAAGGGTCAGGATCAGTTGGAGAACCGTGCGCTGCCCCTCACCAAACTCCTGAATCATTCTCTTTTTTCCTGCGCTTGATTTTTATGTCCATATATTTTGGTGTTCACTGTACATATGTGTACATTTTGTGGCTTTCTTCGTACAACTATTCCCTGTTAATAACCTCTTTTCCATTTTGTCCACAGGTTAACCAATGTAATATTGGAACGGCACAGAAGAAAGTCCTCAAGTGAATCATGCGAACCGTAGAAAGCTGCCGTGTCGACCAAACGATTGGACGTGCTTTTTAATAACCTGTACAGTCTTTCTTTTTTTAATCACTGGGGATATATATTTACAGATGAGAGTTTTGGTTTAGTGCTATAGATGTGACATTTTAGTTTTTCATTATCAAGATGTTTACTTTTTTATTTCAAGTGAATACGAGAGACAATCGGCCTGCTATGGAAGTTGCCGATGGCTATTGAGTTTGTACAACAAAACAGTAAAATAATTGGAACTACGAAAATTGGGCTTCATTGAAGAGTGAATTCCCTTGAACACAGTGTAAAATATATACACACCAATTCGATTCTTGTATCGAGTGGTAACGTCAGCAGTGTCGGAACAACCGATATTTCTTGTGAGTATTGATATCAGAGAAACCCCAAAAAGATAGCCGCTGTGCATTTTACCACAACACTTTGCTAACCTTACAGCCGGCACATAGAAAGCCATATTTGTTGCGAACTTCGTCCCTGTACTTACAACATTGTGTATGCCAGGTTTGAAGTTTTTATAACTTTTCTGTACGTTTTTATGAGCGTTTTTAGGGTTTTCGTACGCTGGGAATTATGGGTAAATGGACCAGTCGCCATCTTTTTCGGTACGGCAGATACCGCTGACAACGGCGTTGGCAATATCGTGATATATCGTGAAGTACGTGTGAGCGAGTAAAAGGAATGAACTTATCGCCAAGTACTGTGGGAAGAGTTTTATCGCGGGCGCCCCAAAGCATAATTCTTTTTACTTAACAATTAGATTATGGGCTCTCGATTTCTATCGCGTGATAGCTGATGAGGACGCAGCCCGAATCAGCTATCACGCATAGAAATCGAGAGCGAATAATCTAATTGTTTTAGTATAAATCAACTAGTTGTTCAAAACTAAACAAGTAAATTATCTATATCGTCATCGTAGACACTTCGAAAACGCGCCGAAGCGGCCGCCATTTTGTTGAAAACCGCTACTCACTATCTATCACGGAATAGATAGCGAGTAGCGTAGCCAATCAGAGAACGGCATTCGTGATACAACACTGGTTGATATATAATAAAAGCGATTAGAGTAGTTTTGGCGCCATAATATGGATATCTTATGATTAGTGGCCGGGGTTTTCCAACTCTGTAAAAAAAATACTCTCCGGTGTTTTACTTACACAACTGGAGTAGAGCAACTCTTTAATTTAACATTAAAGAATCTTTAAAACTTTTGGTTTCTGTGTAAATGCGAAAACTATGGGGAATGAAATAACTATAGCGGAAAAGACGACAAGAGTTTTACAAAGAAAAGTCAAATCGGTAAATTTAATAAAATAATTAATTGCCGTTTCCCTGCTAGCAGAGGCCTCTTTTCCGCCTTGGATCAAAACGGACTGTGTTGAGCATGCGCCACGTTAACCTAGCGACCGAACCATCACGTGATGCCATGTTGCTATGCAGACTCACTAAATGACAGCGGAGTAACTAAACGAATGCGCGAGAGACAGTAGGCTCAAGTCACGGTCAGCAAACAACACAGGGAGCATGCGTTTTGTAAGCATCGTACAGGACTACGGACAGCGGTTGAATCAAGGTCCGTTTCGACTCAGGGCAGAGGTCTCTTTTCCTCGCGCCCGTCATCTCAGGGAATACAACGGATAGGGATAGGTGTTCTCAAAAATTCAAAACGTATTTTCTTAAGCTAAAAATAGGCAGTCTCAGACTGCATGTGTCTACTGCAGTACTGGTATAGAAATGTGATATAAAAGAATTGAAGAAAAGGGAAATAAGACTGAAATGAAAACGAAGAGGGAGGAGTGGAAATAGGATAGAGATAAAAAAAATGGTTGTAAAAATGTTGCACAGAATACTGGTGAGTGGAGATTAAGCTGGTATCGTTTACCACAAATATTTTGTATGAAGAGAACTGTAACTTTATTCTAACATAAACAATATATTATATAATCTTACAACGTGAACCACAACTTTGTACTGAAAGCAATGCAGCAAAGTTCTAAACATAACTGAGCACTGAAAGCAAAGTTGTAATCTGAAACGTAGGCATAAAATGCAACAGAAACTGTTAATTAATCTATACTGAACTTATGAATGGCAAGTATCATTTTTTAACCCTTTGACTCCTGTCGTGTTTCCATAGTTTTCGCATAAATAAAAAGTAGTAGATAAACAAATGTCGTTGGCTTCCAAAATTAACTGCATATTAAACTAGAATGATTAAACAAATGTTTTCTGGTGTAAAATAATATGGTGACCTATTAATCATTTGCCGAAAAACACAGTTGAACGCAAAAATTGCCACAATTCACGGCATGTTGATGAAGACCTTTGGCATATCAAATTTCAACCCGCTTATGCAAATTGTCCTCGATTACGCATTTGCAGCATTTACGCATATATGAATTGACAAAGCCACAAAAATCAACAAGAAGCTTTTTCAACAAAACGTTTTATTGAGATAAACAATGCATTTGCTATTAGAGGCAGAAAACTTTCAGTTTTTTTTGCGTGCGTGCAAACACGCATGTAAAATTTGAAGACACTCTGTGTTTGTTCAAAGCGATCTCTTGCAGTAAATTCGGGCACGTTTGCGATGAAAATTACAGAAGTTACAGAATTCTGGCTCAAATCATCACTTAAACTATTTGTAAAAAGCAAACCAACATCGGAAAACATCATTTACCGTATTGTCGCCATTGTCCTGATCCGGAAAAACAATCGCTTAGATCTCGGTCAGTCGAGGATTAGCGTCGGCTTTCGATAGGATTCCATTTGGGATTCCTGTGGCATTTACACTCTTACACTCTTACACTCTTTCACTCTTTCACTCTTTCACTCAACCCGATGACATAGTGTCTACGCTTCTCTAGAAGCCGTAGACACAAAAAGGATATCCAAAATTTGATTGCGAAAAGTAAAGTAAAAATTCAACCAAGAAAAGTCTATACTGTGCTGTCTTTGCAGAAACTACAAATTCACTTGTTCATACGGGGAATTTTACCAAGTCAACGCTAAAGGATTTCTCTGTGAGCGATGGAAAGTATGTCTTCAGTTTTACTCAACCTTTCAATACGAAACAAGAGTTAGTAAAAACATAAAGGAGACTGTTTGAAGGGACCCTTGTAAACTAGAGTTACCGTAATTTCTAACTCTTGCCACTTAGCCCTGGTTGTTAATTCTTGTGATTACTGTTTAGATACCTTAAGGGGGGCCGTAGATAAAACCCGGAACATGGAACATTCCGGAACATCCCGGAACACACAAAAAAATTAAGATAAAAAAAAATAATAATAATAAATTAAACAAAAATAAAGGAAAACATGAAAAAAGTGAGTATATTTACATAAAATGAAATTACATTGTATCCGAAAAAAATTCATATAAGAAGAAGTACGGAGTAGATGGGAGGGTAGTATAAATGGAGTATGTGCTTCAATGGTATGTACTTCATGTATCCCTTATTATAATAGGGGATATATGAAGTACCTACGATAAATGGGGTGTTGTAACTGACCACACTGAATGAAGGCGCAAGTACTTTCCCGCCATTTGCAGCACGTGCTTATCGTCTGCTACGCCAGAATTGGATCAGTTCCGGCTCGGCTGACCAAAGAATCAATTTCCTGATGTTCGGAGTGGAACTAAAAGTCGTTCGCGCAGTCTTTTTACCAAAACCCTCCCGGGCTCCCCGCGTCTTCGCCTAGGGCCTCGCGTTCCGTATTTGTACTCCTTTGTTGGTCGTTCGGGAGCTTGGACCCGTTTCTCGAACGAAAGCCACGAAAACTTCTCTTCCCTTCCATGCTATTTTCAATGAGACCAAACCGAGAATCAACAGAATGCGGCAACCTCTATCATGTCGCTGTCGTGTTAGGTTTTCTAAGCAGTCCGATCAGCCTTGCAGAAATTTGAGTCATTTATATTTTTGGCTGATTAGATCTTCCACAGATCCTGCGTATACTTGCAGCATTTTCGTTGTGCGGTTCCTTGTGGATTGTTTGCTTTTACAAAGCTGTTCTCTATGCTTAGAACTATTTTTCATATGAACAAAATTTCCTGTTAGGCCTGTTTGTTTTTAAGATAAAATCCACTGAAAATAGCCGGAACTGATCAGTTTCTGGCGTAGCGGACGATAAGCACGTGCTGCAAATGGCGGGAAAGTTCTTGCGCCTTCATCCAGTGTGGTCAGTTCAACACCCCATTTATACTACCGTCCCACCTCTCCACCTACTCCGTAATTCTTCTTATATGAATTTTTTTTCGGATACAATGTAATTTCATTTAATATAAATATACATACTTTTTTTTCATTTTTTCCTTTATTTTTGTTTAATTTATTTATTTTTTTTTTTTTGTATCTTAATTTTTTTTGTGTGTTCCGGGATGTTCCGGAATGTTCCATGTTCCTGGTTTTATCGACGGCCCTTAAGGGGTGGTTTATTCAAGTTTCACTGTGACAGAAAGACGACTCGACCCCAGTCGGCCCTCTTAATTTCCGAATCGCAAGACGCGATCATGAAGCCCAGCACGGGCTAAATTTGGACGATTGTCGTCCGAAAAATGGCTCCAGCAACGAGCATGGATCGAATGACTTTACTTTCGTTAATTTATCATCAGTTTGCGAATCATTTTTCACGTTCAAGCAGCTTTATGATTTGCTGTTCGTTCATGTGTCACATTTAAATAGAAATGTATATGGACTTTTCGATGAGAAATTTTGCTGTACTGTAGTTCGGAATTTTGTTGCGAGAAATTGCTGACCCGTTGAACACGATTACATGCAAAAATGTCGGCTCGCTTAACCGGGATCCCGGCATCGCTATACCCGCGGGATGCCGGGTAGCCGGGTTGGCCCGGTTTTCATGTAGTTGCAACGAAACTGATCTCGGCGACAGGGAGCTTTCGCAAAGACGACGGCGATCGCAGCAAAAACGTCACTATTAAAATGAATTCGCGTTTTTCAAACGGCGTCGCGATTATTCCAACTCGCTTTAGATGTCAAATGTAGGTGAAATTTCCTGGAGTTGACTTCTTGGAGACCACGCCCAAGAAAGAGAAGAAAAATTCGTCGTCGTGTGTTTACGTCCTCCATAAAACGTCCCATCAGGACATTTCACGTCCCAGTCGTGTAGTGACGGCAAAGAAATGAACCAAAAAGTGTAATGTAGGTGCAGAGATGTTGTTTTGGCTATTAAGCCTATTGCTTTTATGACGTTCTCGTTGCCGTTGCCGTCGTCGTTGCTAAAGCTCCATAATAACCGAGCTAGCCCGGTTCATGTAATCGCCCCCTAAACTTGTTGAAAATTGTATTGTAAGTTAGTTAGTGTGTATAAAGACCAGCAAAACTAAAGAGAACTTATAAAGAGAGTAAGGAGAAAGGAAGGGACTGGAAAAAGGAAAAGTAGAAAATTGAAGTTTAAATACATACTCTCTCTCTTCTATAATCCAAGTAAGAAAGCATGTTCCACAACCCCCAACCTCCAAAAATATCAACTGTAAACGAAAAAAGGTATGTAAAAGTTTTCTCAAACGTGACCTGACTATCATTATGTCAAATTCAAAGATACAAACCAACCGATCAACGAAAAACGAGATCAAGGTTGAGAAGTCAGTGAATAGGCTGAAAGAAATTGAGCTTATTAGTCCAACATATATTGTGATTTGATAGATAAAAACGGCGGAAACGTCTGAACAAAAACACATTCAAATTCCGCTGAATTTATGTAAATATAAAACGGATAGTTTGGAAGTTTCTAGAAAGGTTCTGACCGAGGGTGTCTTGTTTAATGAACTGAAAACAATGGGTCGCTATTGTAGTTTAACTGCTTACCCGGCAAGATTTGCCGATTTGGCATCGAAAAGTAAAGTCCGTGTTGAGAGTTTAGTTGTAAATATACTTCTAAAAGTCTATAACAGACTTCCAAACTAGAGATTTGATTTCGTGAAAGCTATTCCAAGGCAGAAACGAGAACAGATTTGCGGTCGGAAAGGAAATCACAAAAAAATTAGCGGCTCACGGAACAAAAGTCTACAAAGTACCAACTTGTGAGAGAATGCTGTGAGTGTTCTAGATACAGCAATACTTTGTTGGATTTGAATCAGCCGTACGCGTAAAGTTTTTTCTCATTAAAGCTCCCTTTCCGGCGAAAACCGTTCGTCTGGCTCTCAATTTAAACTTCTAATAGTTGCTTTTGTCGAGTAAGCCAAACCGCGTCGGCCAGATGGCCGCAGCCGGTGTCACTCCGTGGCTAAGACATGCTTATGGGGATTATTTTGGTTTGCACAGCAGAAGCAAATTAGCCAATTTGAATTGCTTGATTTTTATGTTAAGATGAACAGGTTATTAAGCAAACAACGTTCTTGCGTGCATATCTAAAGAGAAAAAATTCAATATAGCATACAGCTGATGAAAATCAACTTACAAACTCCTTCGGTCACGAGAGCGCTGGAAAAACAAAATTCAATAATTCTATTCTTTTGGAGTTGAAAGAAGGAAAGTAGCAGAACTATACAAAGTTACTCAGTGCTCCGGAGCTTTCATTTGAATGGTCACACTTTAGGATTTTTAAAATTCACAGACCCGAAAATTACAAGGCAAGATTTGACTTCGAAATGAAAGGTTTTTTTAATCAACTATTGTTTTCTTACGCTGAAAAAATCCATCACATTTGACGCTTGCTTTAAAAAATAATCAAGCAGAAGAAAAAAGATCTATAAAGATTACTCATTTGAAATATTTCTTTGATTAAAACTCCGGTTTTACACTAACAAAAAACGCACTCGTGTAAAACATTTTTTTCCTTCTTTCCATATCGAATAAGCAATTCTTTAAATTATAAATAACGGGCAATTGTTGTTCAAAACAACTATCACCAGTGAATAACAAAGAATTTCGACTCCAGTGTGCTCAACTATGACTCGGAAACATTTTCGCAAAAGAAAACGGAGATGGTTTTAAGATAAAATGTTACAAGAACGAGAGGAAAATGTTCGAATGAATTTTGTTTCGTGGAAGCCATTCGTGTATGAGGTTTCAGTTCGTTACTGGTACTTCGTGTCGATTCAAACGAAGACCCTTCGCCAATACAACTCTTAGTCTCCTGCAGTTTAAACCCGGGCAATTCACAGAGTAGTTAGATAAAACCAATTTATTTTCTCAGCTGGGGCTCATTTTTGTATAAACGAAGATAAGTTCGCGGTCCGCATACATTATTTCTTAAATCCGTTTTTGTTGAAACCTGTAAGCGACCTTGAGAGAAAATTTGTCGCGTTAAAAGATAAGGGAATAGTTATCGGCTAGTTTCGAAAATTCTTAACAATTCACCAGGACACAATACGTATACTCTCCAATGGACAAGAAATAATCACGTTGAAATAACTTCTGAAGCATTTCTTATTATAAAATTATTCACTACTTTTTTAAGCGGAGATGCCTCACTAAATTGCTATTCACACAAGTATTGAAAGAAGCGAATTAACAGAAACTACACTTGATCAAAATAATTCCCGGTCACTTCTCTTCAATGTGATCTATCGTGAAACAGAAAAAGTCCGCTTAATTTGTAATTCAATGTTATGTGAGGCTCGCTTACTCAAGAAATTGAGGTAAACAATTCGCTTCTTAATGAAAGCGTAGGGCGATTCGTAAGTCAAAACCTTAGCTGAAACCAATCACAATTTAGTATTTTTAGTCAATTTAGACAAAATTAAAAAGTAAAAATATTCATGAAAATGAAAAACGCGGTTCTTAGTAATTTCTACAAAAAAAAACCAACTTCTCTGATGGCCTTGTCTACGCTCTCAAAATTGCGCGCTAAACAGTTTGTTCTCAACGCACAACGCACAGCAGAAAAAATTCAACCTCATATTTGTAAATTCGTAGTCGTGTCGTGTAGAGATATAAACGACGCAAAACATTTGAATTGTCGCCTTTTACAGTTTTCTCGGCTTAGAACTCAAATAAACGCACTCTCTCGCCAGATATTCAATATTTTTTTTAATATCCCAAAGATGTCCTTTCATATCATTCTAGTCATTCAAGGCCACTGAAATTACACATCAATTTTATTTCTCTACTCATTTGGTTGTGATGGCATGATATATATTTCCACATTTGGCTGTTTACAGCTTGGCATTTTACCATCGAACGTCTTTCTTTCGTGAATATTCTATTGGATTTCCACAAGTTTAAAAAGTCCGGCAGGTTTTCTTTACGGATTTGCATGCCTTCATTTGTGGCGTTACAACAACCTACTCAGTGGAATTAATTCCTCTCCAGTGTACTAATTAAAAGTGGTAGGCTTCAAGTTCCCATTTTCTCTTACCCTTTTCAATTACTGACATACAAACCTTGTGTTTTACACGCTAAAAAACCTTATTGTTCTAGACTAGCGTTGAACTGGTAACTTCTTCCTAAAAATCCATTTCAGAATTCGTCAAAAATTCAACCATTACCGAGTACCTACAGGCGCTCTCTGTTTCATTCAAGTCCGAGTATTTAACTCCCTGATATTCTAAAATCTTTGATAAGCGAAAAAGCTTGAAGGAAAATCAAGAAATATTCAGAACCAAGAATCTAGGGTTCGTTATATTTTTCACCAACGATACCATCAACTTAAGATACAAAAAAATAATAAACATAACAATTCGACAACTTTGTTGCCCCGAAATAAAGAAAGGTTGCGCCGATTTTAGAAACACTGCGATCCATCGGAGTACCTATCTAACTAATTATAGCTGTATTCATGGCGAATTGCTTAGCGTTTTTCATATACAAACTAAAAAAAATTTTGGCTCATCGCTCATAATCGAACCTCTGAACCAGCTTGTGTGCCGCATCAATTATAAATTAGTGAATTTTATATATAAAAAAAGGAATACTGGCAATATTTGAAGTCAAGGCATTTTGTCCTTGAATATAGATTTGGTTCCTTGTTGTTGTACGTCTTGCTAACAGCAGTGTACAGTTCCGCATCTGTGTTTCTGTGTTACTTTTATTTTTCTCTGCAAACAGCAGGTTGCTCCCAATTATTTTTAGCAAAAACCGAAAGCAAAAGTTTTCGGTAATACGCCATTGGCTGGCTTGAGTTACCTCTGAATTTTTTCTTGGAGTGAGCGAACAGAACCGTGACTCAAATTCTGCGTTCATCGACACGTAGATCTTTGACTTGGCGACTGAAAGCTTATCACAGAGCTCTTTTATCTCCCTTCGTGATACTGTTCCGTTATCTGATGGTTCTCGTTGCGGGTGAAAACACCCATTCTGCCCCCAAAAAAACCTCCAAATCAATGACAATCAAATGGAGACGCCTTCAGTCACACCCCCGTTTCGAATCGTATAGTCGAATCGGGGTAGTCTACCAGCGGCATTGAATTCGACACCACGGCCGTGTTGGCCTTGTGTTTATTTGCCTTCAAGTTTGACGGAATGCTATCTAGCGACGTGACCATCTCCATGTCAATGCCAGTCGATTCCGGCCCGTTCATTCCGTTGTGGTCGATCGTTCCGTATTTTCTCTCTTGTTCTTGTTCCTGTTGCTCCTGCTGTAGTCTCTCCGCCTCTTTGCGCTCCTTCTCCTTCTTGCTCTGCTCTGCTGCTCTTTGCTCGTTCTCGCGGTGGTAGAAGTAGTTAAAATTCGACACGATGACCGGTACAGGAAGCGCGATCGTCAACACGCCGGAAATGGCGCAAAGCGACCCGACCAGCTTTCCCCAAACGGTGATGGGCCTCATGTCACCGTATCCCACCGTTGTCATAGTAACCACAGCCCACCAGAATGCATCAGGAATGCTCCTAAAATGGGTTCCAGTCTCCCCACCTTCGGCGTAATACACCGCCGAACTGAACAATATGACGCCGATGAGGAGAAAGAAAATTAAAAGTCCTAACTCGCGCAAACTCGCGCGCAATGTGTGCCCCAGAATCTGTAGTCCTCTGGAATGTCGCGACAATTTAAAAATCCGGAAAACGCGCACCAGCCGAATGACCCGCAAGACGCCGAAGCTGGAAGCTTTGGTGTCTTGCATCGGGAGCGTTATATAGTAAGGTAGAATGGCTACTATATCGATGAGGTTTAAAAACGAACGCACAAACACCAACTTCTGAGGTGACGAAATTAGTCTCATCAAGTATTCAAAAGTGAACCATATTATACAGGCTGTTTCCAGCGTAAACCACGGTTGTTTGCGCTTTTCACCATCGTCGTTATTTCTAAACTGCGGCAATGTTTCCACGCAGAATGTCACTATAGAAAGAGTGATCACCGCTACTGAGAATATCGCGATGATGCGCGCTCCCAGCGAAGTGTCGGGAAACTCAAACAGTTGCCATATCTGTCTCTGTAGTTTGTTCTCAGGTAAAATCGGCTTTTCCTCCTCAATGTACCCTTCCTCCTGTTCCACCTTGTGTAAAATGTCGTCGCCGAGGTCGTAGAAGCGAATCTCGTCCGCAAAAACATCCATCGGAACATTAGCTGGGCGCAAAAGTTTTCCCCCAGACTGATAGTAGAAGAGTATGGCATCGAAGGCCGGGCGATTGCGGTCGAAAAAATACTCATTCCGCACAGAGTCGAAGTATTTGCTCCGCTTGGATGGGTTACCTAACAAGGTCTCCGGGTATTGTTCTAGGGTCTGTACGTGTGTTTCGAATTTCAATCCACTCACGTTAATAACAAACCTGTCGCCACTCGCTTCAGTCGGCGCCGTTACTTGCGGCTTCAGGCCTGTCAGGGCCATTGAGCCGTGTCTGTTGTTGGCTGAGTGACTGCTGTTGTTCCCGGGAGCATAGTTTATGACTGAGTTCGGCTGCTTGTCAGGCATTGCCGTCACCGACGACACTCCTGATAAAGCGTCCATCTCCAGTTTACGATCGGCTAAATACGGCGAACCTAAAGCCCGGATATGATGAGAAGAAACATTTGATTAATAATTGACATGAAGTACTGACCGAAGGGGGATTTCTGTGAGCGCGGCAAAGTCGTCTGCGACAACACCGCGGCATCTTTTCACGGGCGAGGAAAATGCTTGAAAATACGCGAGGAAAATTTAAAATTCGAGAAGACGTCCCGCTTCTGAAGGCGAAAGGGCCCGATTCTCATAAATTATTGATTCCTTTTAGATCTAAACTTGTAATTTATTAATTCACTGAATAAATTATCACGTCGCCTTGAATAAACAGGAAATGTAAATAGGGATTGTAAACACTCTAGCGCTAGAAATGTTTTCGCTGCTATTAGCAGTCGTTTGGCGGATTCTCGCTAACTCACTGCCACTATTTGTCGTTAAATCACCTTGCAACCATTTGCCAAAGCCTTGGTTCGCGCTCGGCTGTGCGAGAAAAATGTAAATTTGTTCGGCGCGCAGAATACGGGCAGATGTTTTGCGAAGACTTGGCAGTTTAATACTCCCAAGCAGTATAATAGCACTGTTCGTCAAACCTGCTCGTAAATCGACTTACGCTCGTAAAAAGCTTGATTAAACTTACTTGTGTAGCTTATGTTTTCATACAGAGCCTTGACTCCATTTGACAAAGGCACTACTGATTCAAACGAGCCCCAGATAATAACGTTCGAGTTACTCGCGAGTCGAGATGACACCTCACAACGGAGAGTCAAAAAACATGTTGCCATATATACCGTTTGATAACCACAGTTCTCATTGCAGTTTCTTCAAAGTCATTGTCTCGATGCCGAAAACGACTCGCTTCACACGTGGTCACATTTGGCCAAAGTTAATCCCGGGAAATTCTGTCTTCGCGATCTCTGTTTCGCGGCTTATGTCCATCCAAGACGCGGCACTGGGCAAACCCAATCAATTCCGCCGAAGAAAGGAATTTAAAGTCCAGTGTTGGCACCTCCGAGTAGTTTTTATAATCAGCCAGGGATTATCGTGCTCGTAAATCCTTCGATCTTATCGGCAGTGCATTCTATCGGGCCAAAAAAAGTTCCCGAAGCGACGAAACAATTACAATGTTGCTCCCAGGGTCTTGGGCACGCGCGATATCGGAGTAATGAAGGCTTCACAAGATATAAGCGCAATTTGCATAGTGACAGCGTTGATGGAAACCTGCTGTTACTCGCGAGGGCTAGACCCAAAATAAACCCGTCTGCCTCCCTGTAAGGAAACGGGTTTCATCCGCGATGCATGTCTGTTGTACAAATAGCTGGATGTTATACCTACAAAACCACTCTAGGAGATGGCCGGAGCGAGCAGATCATTATTCCGTGTCAAGAAGGTTGTTTTCATACGGAAAAAAAATATATGCAAAAATGTGTCTCAAAAACTGATATACATAAACATGACAGTTCTTGCCAACACACGCCAGTTGTAACTTAACGCCAAAACAATTGAAGGTCGATATATACACATAAAAGCAAGAACATTAAATCGCCAAAATTAAAAGCCGGCGGAAACTGGTTCCTTTTAATGATAATAGTTTTTTTTTCACAAATGGTAAACTAATGACAAACCACCCCTTCGAACTTGGCAAACAGAAAGGAAAACGCTTCTGCTACCAAGCAACGGCATTTAGGTAGCAGAAAAATGTGACTTCTTGAGTGCTTTTGACTTTTGTGATCTCTACTAAATTGCTCTTGTTTAATGGTGAATTTAAAAGCAGTCCTAAAATTTCTGTAAAGAGAGGAACATCACTGTATTTTCAGGTCGATATTTTCACAATTCCATAGCTTTTTTCCACGAATCCTCTCATAGTTTCTCCAATTTGCGAAATTAACACGAAAACGTGGATATATTTTAGTGATAAAAAAAATTGATATATATAAATGTATATATATTTTATGGTGTTTGGGTATATCCTTTTTGTTTGTTTGTTGTTCAATATGCAATCGTACGTTTGTTCGCCTTATTTCCAACAGACAAGGAGACAATCTACCCAACCCCACACCCGATGGGCAGAGAGCACTTGTGGTTTCCATTCGCTTGTTGACGAAATTTTTCTACCTGCTAAGAAAGACCGCATTGGAATTACAATTCATGCAAAAGTTATGAGCCGAAAACGCGCGCTCATCGTAAACAACCGCTGTTTTCTCTATGCCGGCGAATAAAGCACAGGTGCTAGGCCTTCGGGATTTCTGCCAATTTGAGCTAATTTTGACGTTAAATACAAATGCCTTTTTTCGGTTTGAACGAAGCCCAGATCGATAATTTGTGGTTAGATCTCCAGCATTTGTCAATTATGTGAAATAAAAGTCATTCGCGGCCCGAGAAGGACCACGCATCCGCGTTGATTTGCAGCGGGGACACTCTATCGACCTACCGAATAGATGGTTTTGCGATCAAATAAGGAGCACCCCTGCGGCAGCGAAATAGTCAAAATCACTTCTTTGCGAAACTGAAAAATCTGTGAGAAAACTGCCAGATGAGGTTCAAATTAGCCAAACAGAACTGCGGTCTGGCTGTCAAAATATTCCCCGGTAGGCGCACTGCCAGGGATGGTTTAAGCTTAAACAGCCACTCCTTTCAAGGTCATATCATACAGATATGCTCGGTACAAATTTAAGGGCGTAAAAGCGGTTTTCGGCGCACAGTCGAGAAAAAACACACACACACAACATCGTTAAAAATCGCCTGTACGTAATTTAAAGCGAATCACGGGCCCCGGCCGCCCGACAAAATGTCAACGTCATTTAGTCAAAACAGCGTAATTACACATGTCATGGTTTGTTGAGCTTCAGCGGAAAGTTCGAGCAGTATTCGAGATAATTGGCGTGGTTTTCGAAAGCAGTCTTTGCAGACAAAACTTGATTACTTTGCCGACGTATTGATCATTGGCTTTCTATTGATGTCCAAGAATTGATGGAATTTATGCCGCCACGTGGGTGGATATTTTTCAACCAAAAACCCCACGTCGGAGATATTACTCAATATTTCTGAAAAACCGAAAACTCGAGTTGATAAAAGGTCACTTGACAAGTTTGCGTCGATTTTCGCTCTCACGACAACCGATTTGCCAAACGTATGATTTAACACCTGACATTTTGAAAATTTTAAGAGTGAAGACCATCGATGCCGACAGAGTGCCGGATTGATAGGAAGACAGGTGCCTTAAAAAACAAATTGTTGACAATACCTTGCTACTGATTTAAGTTCAAATTCTCGAAACTGGCATCAAAAGGAATATATGGCATTTAGTAACCAGAATTTCTACTTCCATCGTGTCAAAACGAACCGGCAACCTGGGTCGTGAAACAGCGTCAATCATGAATGTTTGAAAAACATTCGGCCAGGCAGAAACTAAACTAAACACAGAAATAATCCATTGATAATATCATAATTGATCTCGATAAGATCTTTTCCTCAACGACAAATGCTCGGTGTCAATTTCTCTTTTCATGAAAACAAACAAATTTTTTTTGACTTTCAATTAAAACTGAAATTTTCCCCCTAATCGCTTCGCTACACAAGTAAGTTGTAAAATCAGCAGATAGAAAAAAAAAAAGGCCAAACCTATCTTTTCTTACCTGGTGGGAGAGATAGTTATCGCCTGCCACCGTGTTTTCGTTACACTGCCGAGAATCTTGGTCTTAAAATGGCAATGAGCGTCCTTATGTAACACCATATATAATTTTGGGACACCCTATAGTGATTTAACCTCCGAGTTAACCTTGGACTTTCTCGTAGAGTAGCCTATCGTATAATGATTCTACTCTCTGCAAATCGACCGTTTCAAGAAAGCTTTACAAGCGTCACGCCACGCACAGACTCAAATAAACTTTTTAATCGGCCTCAAAAGTTATTGCAACCATGAATGCGGTATCGATAATATTGGAAATTCAAAATCTTTAATGTTTTTGCACTTTACAATACGAACGTCCCCTGAGTACAAGAATATCAGAAAAGTGATGAATTGTTGTTGGCTTTGGGGCGATTCCATATGTCAAATCCCATGTCAGCCGGCCGAGAATTTTTTACCACCCACGCTCACTTCTACGATTGGACTAAATGATGACATCAATGGAAATCTGATTCTCATTTTCCAACAGTAGTTTTAAAACCAGAACAGAAGTCTCTAAACCAGCTTTTTACGTGTATTGTGGTTCGTTAGGCCTTTTTTCCGTTCTATCTTTGCGCCCTTTCATTTGAAAAGTTCTGCTAATAATTAGAAGATTGTTTTCATAGCTACCGAGACTAAACTTAATTTACATTTGTTGGCCTTTAATAAGCAACAGTTTGTGGTTCGGCTCGATCCCAGCTTGAAGACAACTAACATGCTTGAGTAATGTTTTATCATGCCTATTTCCTTGTAAACTCCCAAATCATGAAACTGTTCAAGTTCCAAGAGCTGTTTTTTTTTTTTGCTGTTGTTGTTGTTGTTATATAGACGTGCAAAGAGCCAGAAAGTTGGGCAACTCAATTGGCAGGGAATGCAATTGGTTTTCATAAGCCACTGACGGGCTAATTACCATTGCTTAAGAACACATTAATATTTACTCATCTTGTACTTGCTCCGGAATCCGCGCGATTTAACTCAGCTAAAACGAATTGCTAAGGTCTGCATTGAGAATTGCGCTCGTTAAAGCCGATCGATACTTGCCGCGAAAATGCAAGTACTCGCCCTTCATAACCCAGCCAAGTTGAACCACAAAAAGCCAATATCTTTCTCAATTTCGGATTTACTAATTCAATAAAGGAATTGTTTAGGTCTTCTTAAAACTAAAATTAAGCCAATTTAATCATAGATGACTGCGGTTTTTGATATATATTATCATGTCTCTAAACTTGAATTATTCCAACGACAGAGCTAAAACATGTTTCAACTCTTGAAACATGTTTTCTCCTGTTCACTGCAAAAACCCTCTGCCCGCTTCATAAATATATGTTTGCTTCGCCTTAACCTTTGTGAAATTACTGATTAGCATTAAAAGACTTTCTTGCGGTCAGAAAACTTATATTTTCCAAGTATAAGACGCCAAAGAAAGCAGACAACAGGAAAATGTTTCTTCGGACACGCCCTTTCCGGCGTTTTACAGTAAAACTCGGCACGTAAAAATCGAGCCCATTCCAGCTACTTAACTCGAGCCAAAAGCAATTTTTATTTAATTGCAATTTGTTGCGGTAAAGACCGTAAAAGCTCTATTAAGCCTCAGGGGTTAAGGCTTAATAATTTTAGCCTCAAGAAAGGTGGGGGGGGGGGGGGGGCAGGACGGGATGCTTATTACAGAGGAGAGCGTAATAGATGGGGGAGGGGGAGGAGAATTTCAAATCAGGGGTTTTGTGCAAAAATTAAGTCAAGGTTCCAAAATTTTACCATATAACTAACCGAAGCATATCACTACGGGGCTGCCAATACTTCACTACACATTGAATACCAAGTTTTCTAAAACTGACTGATGTTGACTGACCTATCGGTACGCCCAAGTTTTCAAAAATTGCTTTTGTATTTTTTAACATGGGTAGAGGTGTGGGGGTCCTTAATAGAGATGAGGGGCTTAATAAAAGTTGTGAGCTCCAAACAGGGACTTATAAGGGAGAGGGGATAAATAGCGCTTTTACGGTAAGCCATCCAAATTGCCAACCACCAAATTCCGGTGATGAAACTCAACAGACAGTGATCAGACGTGGTACTTCACTCACACTTGTATGTCTAACATTTGTAAATTAGTCCTAAACAACCAATCATTGTCACGCATCTCCTAGGCTATACTTATTTGCAACTACGAAAAATACTTGATTTTTTTCTTTCGGGAAAAAGCAAAGAAGCGCGGTCTAAAAATAGAAACTAGTCGGTTACGATTAACATTGAGATAATTGAAAACTTTTATGTGATTTGTGTGAAATGAGTGCGTATATATATTTTTAATGGAAAGCAACGAGCTTGAGGCTTAGTGAGTTCATTCTACTGGTCGAATCAAATTTACATTGCCATTCCACAATGCTAAAATAAGTCTACTGTTTTTGCCAAAGGATTCTTATACGAATACTTCATTTAATCAGCGGCATGTTTTTGCAAAACATCACTTTGGCATTTGGCTTGACAGCAAAACCACCTAAACTAATCTGCCAAAGTACCTTAAAGTATTAAGATTTCTTAACTTGAGGGTAAGGCTGCCTTGCATAGAGTCGAACTAACTCCTCAGTGAAATTAAGCAACTGTGTGTGGCTTCAGCTATTTTGACCATGAAAAGCCACAGCATATTTTTCTAGCCTTATCGGGCTTAACGAGCGAGCTGAGCTTCATGTCAGGGGCTTGGTACCGAACGCAATGGCGCGTGGAGTGCTGGTCTTTCCGATCAGCTCAATTGGTGACGTCACATCCGACCTCGCGACAACGACTACTGAGGACGAGCTGGAATAACCTCCTCAGAAGATTTCTCTTAGCAATAACGGAGCAGGCGTTGTGTAAAAAGCCTTTCACAGGTCGTGTCCCCTCGCCTGAGACTATTTGCATGCGCACTCATGTTATAGGGGATTTCTTGTGTGTGTGTTTCAAAATAGGTTGGGCTTATCTCGTACCCAGATCTCCCACGGTCAGGCGGACATTTTCACATTTCCGAACCTGCAGTGAGATCTTGCGTACGAGATTAAGGTTGGGCTTCAAGAGCTAGAACAACCCGAAACCCTACCACTCATCGGCTGAAGGCTCTATCATTGAGCTGCTAAGACGCTTATGTTACCAACAAGCGGAGGACATTATTGACCCTGTCAATGCTGTCAGCTCACCATGAGGTCTCCCTGAGTTAATCTCATTGGCTAGAGCATCTCACCGCTCTGCAAAAGGCTATGGGCGCAAGTTATGCCAGACACTCAGCTGATTTTTCTTAGCAGTTTCAACTGCTTGTGGTATTCCAAATATATCTCAATTATTATGTGCCCATTGATATCAAGTTCCTCATTTGTTTTCTTTCTCTTCATCATGTAACCTACAAGTAGTGTTCTAGATCGGTCAAGCAGAATGGTACCATTTTCCTTTTTCTTTTTCTTTCTTTTTTTTAAAGCGCTCTTTTTAAGGTCCTGACATGTCAATTGCCATTTCTGGCCAGAGGCACTAATCGACAGTTTTGTTTCACTGGGGATAATTTATAACAAAACTAGACAATTATCTTCTTGTTTCTGTTGACAGACAACAAGAGACTACGAGGTAAGAGAGCGAATCCCTGTGCTCCATGATAATTATTTTCAATCTTTTTTTAGTTCGCGCCATGCTATTTTGGGAAATTATAATCCGCTATTGAGTTTAAAATTAAATGACGTCACTCTAACTGACCAATAAGATGTCGACATTAAAATAGCTACGCAAACAAAAATAGATTGAAAAAAATTTTCATAGGAAGAGGGGCATGTATGGGGGATTGGCTCTCTTACCTCATAGTCTCTTGCAGACAAACGTTTTGGAGTTTTCAAATTGCACAAATGTGCTTTGAAAGGGCACAAAACGATCTGGAGACACAGGAGACAGCATTTTAGGTATTTTACTTAAATTTTCTCGTTGTGTGCCCGTGATGGTTTATTGTTGGAGACATTTGACTCATTATTCTTGTAGTTTATAATAATATGATTGATCTCTTACCTCCACATTCGTTGTGGCTGTAGGGGTGAAGATGTCTTATCCTGCTTCCTGAATCTGATGACAAACCAAAGTTTCAAAATGATAACTGGACGGTTGAAAGCAACATCAAAGCAAGCCTACAATCCAAGCCTAATAACGGCGATTTAAATTTAAAAATAAAACATCAATTTTTTTTAATGAGTTCTGCCTTTTGCTTTCATGTATATAGTGTCGAGGTTTCTTTTAAAAAGGAACAGACTCCGAAATGAATCGAAGGCTAGTGAAGCCGAACCTGAAGACTGCTTTTAGGCGGTTTTTTTGGTCCGCAAAATTTCGTTTCCTGTCTCTTTGGTATTTGCAACTCCCCAAAAAAGACTGGGAACGAATCTGAAGCGAATGAAAGCAACCTCGTTCCCAGGGTCCTCTGAGGAAGAGAGAGGATCCTGTGAACGAAGTTGCGAATAAAAGTTGACGAGCTTTCCGTCATGGCAGAGATCAAGCTGAGAACACTAATGCTCCAACCGTTTGTCTTATTATTGCTAGATATATTAAAATCCTAGTCGAGATTACTTCTTGAGACGTTCTACCAACTATAAACGATATAATTTTCGTGCAATTTTTTTTCGGAACAAAAAACACTCTCGAATAGCGTATGCTCTTTCAGGTCTTATGAAACTCCATTTCCTTTGCTGATTATGGCTCAAGAATTTCATCATAATGAGTTTTATTGGTGTTTCGGTTTTTGTAACTGTCTGCCTTGGTATTCCACAAACTCACTCGCGAGCGTAGGCTTTCCAAAAGCAGCGACATATCGCTTTATCGCTCCATCGAATGCAAAACGCCGCCATGATAAGTAACCAAATGCATGATCGAAACCAGGTATTGAGCAAGAAGATGACATGGCGGGGTCGTTGGGCACAACTGATTTCAAAATTCCTTGCCATGCTTTACTTGATGGGCTGTACACACCAGCGGCAAGGTTTGCCATTTGGCAAATTTATGGTTGTTAAGTTTCCTTGTTCAAAAACTGACATGCCAGCTTTTGAACAAAGACAATCGACAAGGAAAAACTTGCCAAATTTTCCCTTACACACGAGAAAGGAAGACCTGTCAATTGAAAACGTATACAATAAAGAATTGACAAACTGTCGAATACTTGTGAAATATTCGTGGCTTGTCTGACGCGGTGTTTCGTCTCGGCCAAGAGACTCTTCAGAAACGAAAAAATAAAGATGTCATATGAAACATTGGTGTTCGTTCACAAGAACGCATTCAGCCTATCCACCGACAAACTTTCCTTGCTTGTGTTCCTTGCCATTTTCGAGTACTTTGAACCTCATCATGAAAGCGAGGCTAAGTGCAAAGCCTTTCATATGAAATTAGTTTCGTTTGCAATTTTCATAATAAAAATTATGCACGAAGCCTCGCTTTCATAATGGGGTTCAAAGCATGTTAAGTGCTGAGGTGAATTCCCCAGTGAGCCCTAGTAATGAAATGGGAAATTGCGCGACGCAAAGAAAAAAATCTTTGAGCTCGGTGGGAATCGAACCCACGACTTGCTCCCGTTTGGCCTCGTAGCTCAATCGGCACAGCAACGGACGATCAAATCCAGAGGTCGTTAGGCTGCGAAGCAAGCGTTTCTGTGGAGTTTTCTGCACCGAAAAGCCGATTTCTGTATTTTGGATGCGCGCGAAATGGGGCAAGAGCGTTTTTTTATTTTTTCCGATCTCGTGCCGATTCGCTTGCTGCGTAGGCTAGGTAGTCGTGTGTTCGATTCCCGCCGAGGTCGATCGAAGACTTTCGACTTTGCCTCGTGCGATCTCTCATTTCCTTACTAGGGCTAACGCTCAGTGGGAAATTCATGGGTTCACTTTAGCACTTTAGCATCCACTGCAGAGTTAATTCTCTGATCCATGTTATAGATCACAATTTGACATAAATTGAGATAAACTTGAAAATGTCGGGTCGCCGTTTTCCAAGTTTACGAAAATGCTTTCGGCCCATCCACACTTCTTTTCAGTTTCTTTGTCTTACTTTAGCTTTAAGCGGTTTTTCTGAGGTGTAATTCAATTCTATGACCAGTTTGAATGTGTTAATTTCCCCCAGATTGCGTGACCTAGTCTAGCGTGACCTGTCTCGTATGCATACGTTGTTACGGTCATTACGCAACCCTTCTCCCCATTACGTAACAGTATGTGAGGCAATGTCCTCCGAGACCTTGATCAAAAAGCAATAAATTATTCAGCATAAACAATGTAAAACCATGAAAATATAAAACAGCGTATCAGGTTGTAGTGCAAAGTTCGCTCTTTGATTCGGAATCGAAATTCTTTACAGTATACGGATGTCCTTTGCAGACATGCGAGCAAAACATAATAAAAGCAACAAGCAAGCAAGCTACATTCTTTTTAATTTGTTGTACGTTTATTATCTCCGATGCTGCACTTGGTCTTTCGTAATTTTGACCTTAATAATTTTCTTTTATAACTTCTTTCTTTCTCAATCGTGAACACATTAAGTCCAACTGCGGAATCTGAAATCATCCCGAAACCTATGAATTGAGACAAAGTTGGTTCTAAAGTAGATATGAGCAAAGAGTTGATTCAATCGTAACGTTGTGTCGACGCTAAATTATTGCACAAATTCTTGTATGCGCCATTTTCAAAATAAGTAGAAAAATAGTTTAGGGGTACTATAGGTTCGTTTCGCGCTGGAATATCTGTCAGTCGGAATAACATTACCGACCACAGAAATTCGGATTAAATTGTGAAGAAAAATTAGCGTCTTCTTTACCGAAAAGTCACCTCAAGCTCTTTCAACGCTAAAAAGCTGTTTTCGAAGGAACAAATACGTTGTTTAAAGTTCGGAAAAAGGCCAGTTGCATTTTCGGAATGCCAACGGCAGCTAGTATTCGGCCCTAAAATTTTCGGCAATTTAAATTTTCAGCGAAAAAAATCCGAACAGATGAAACTGAATTAGCGTACACAAATTTGCTTTTTAAAAGGCCATAAACTAATGTGGGAGTACAGGAAACCGGCAACATGTTAGCTATTGTGCTTTAATATTCTCGTTGTCTGCCCCTGTAGAAATTAAAAAAAGCTTATATCTTCCCTAATTGTAAAGTTGTAAATAGTGTGAATGTTTTGAATTTGTTACAAACAGCTGTAGATAGTCAGATTTTTTACAGAGAAAAATCCTCCTAAGTACACTGTGACTGAAAATATTATAACCAGACAGTTTCATGAGGGCTTGGGGAAAATTTCTACACTCAGCTATATCTTTATAGTCCTTTCATCATCATCATCAATTCTCCGCGCGCCAGTGGGCGATTAGTATAGGCCTTTAGCAAACCCCTAAATCACTTTCTACCCGCGGAGGGGGCTATTAATGTTCCGCAATAACAGAAACATCACAACACATTCAATATTTATATTGAAAAGTCAAGGACCATTCAGGTAGGCTCAATTTCTCTGCGTGCTTAAGTAAACACTGTTCATTGAAACAAGGTCACCTATGCTACTACATAATGCATGTTTAGTGCCTCAGAAAAAGAGAGAAAGGAGTTTTGGTGTAATTAGTTTTTTTCGCCAGCTCCTCAATGTGAAATAATCCTTGCCCATTCGATTAGAACTTGGCTGTCATCAGTAATCGTAAAATGTATATGACTTTCTGAATTGCCTAGAATCGTAACGGGAATCTGATTTAGAAAGGACGACGGCGATGTTTGAATCGTTAGTGTTTTCTAAGAACTGTATACATATTGAATAGTGATTTAAAACACTCTACGCAATTAAAACTTTTTTTCTGCTATCAAAAGGTTTTGAACCTTTAGGCGAGAATTCACTTGTCCAAAGTTTAATTTTTTTGACAGTGTATGGATCCACGTAGAAATTTGTAACTGCTGACACTATAACAACGTGAGCCTTAGACATCGTCACCAAACTGTGCAAAAGACAGCAAAAACCTAAAGACTAATATTGTTTTGGAGATAGAGGGACATATAAAATGTTCCTGGGGTAGTGATTTCAAAATGTGAATGTATCCATTTTTTGTTTTTTGCTCCGTGGTAGTGAAAATATTTAATTATTAAACGCGCGTCTTATGCCCTAACGAATAAGAGCTCATTCTCCTCCGAGTTTAAAAGCAAAACTTTTGTCGATCAGCAATTCTTCCATTTCATTATTATTGCTCGTGTACACGCGAATGTGTTTTCGACCAGAGATAACTTACGTTTAAACCAACGGTAATAAATATATGCTTAGTTTGCAGTGCTACTTTTCACGCGAATTTTTACTGAGGTGGGAAAAATTAAGTTTCTTAGAGTTTAACAGTTCGGCAAAAGAAGGAGAAACTGGTATAAGATTGAAATTTTAGAGGCCAGGTGTTGTATTATTTGGGTTATCTTAAAGCAAAATGTTTTGGCCTTAGCTTATACTGAGTAGTGATTACACATCTCTGACAAATTAGACTAAGATTTTTAGATAACATTCAACAGTTTTCGAACCCGTTCGCTAACGAAAAAAAAAAAAAAAAAAAAACTCAGTGCTTACGTCAACAACAAAAAAATCCACGAATTCCCGCTATCACAGACCAATACATGCTAAATACAATTGTCGTGTTCGGCTTTGACCATGGCTGATTGCGTTTGATATGAGCTTTCAAATGAATCAGCATGAAAAATACTCTCCACAACATTCATCTTACCTGTCACATCGCCTGACGGTTGACTGTTCATTAATGAGGCATACATAACGTACTGTGTATGTGTACAATATCACCTTTCCTGTTCCGTCGTTTTCTTTATGAAGGATAAACTCTCAAAATCGAAACTTTTCGAAAAGAGGCGATCAAAAAACAAGCAGACCAGAACGAATCGAAGAGATCACTTCATGACACACCCATCTAACGAAAAATCACTTCCTAAGATTTCCGTTTTAAGTTCTGCGGCAATTTTCCCCTCGAGCTGTTGTTCTTTCATCTTGCCACCAAGCCGAGACAAACGAGTCAGTTTAGTTTGCTCATGTGATCGATAGTTTTTTCTAATGGACATCTAAGCCATTGTCTTGATACTTGATCGGCAGCAACCCCATTAAGCTTGTTCTAACGCCATTGGCGCGAATTGAATTGATATCATTAATTATTCAAGTAGATTAGTTACACCAAATTGCTGTCCACAGGTGCCGGAAGTTACTAGAATGCAGGATTACTTCCGGTTCATTTTGCAAAAAGAATCAGGACTTTGCGGGAGAAAGTAGTTGGTACAAGCCTTCAACAGCTCCATTCCATTTGAAAACAAAGCCCAAAGTGCAAGTCAGGGGGGTGGTCAGTTTTGAAATTAACGTTTCAGGGCAAATCTTTTTTGTCTTAACAAGCACAGCACCATATAGCTAGTTATCCCAGGGTGTTGCAGTGTGATGAGAAAGTTTGTCACGTGACTTGTCGACGCCCAAACCCCGACTCCAACACAAAACTAACCCTAATGCAAAGAACTGACCCAAAGGCCAAAGCAATGACCCTAATTCTTCAATCCCCAAAAAATAGCCCTGGGTTGGAGTCAAGATTAGCAGTTGCTGTCTCCTGGAGGTGTCAAATATCCAGGTCACGTGATTTGAATTGTTCCTATTTAACGCAATACGCACTTTCATTACTATGTTGAGGCGTACATCTTCCATTCTCAAGCCTAAAACAAACAAACAAACAAAAGAAGGAAAGGATAGGAAAGTAAAATGGCTCACACCCCACATTGAATCAATGGAGTTAATTTTTTTTCACTGTACTCATGGAGGTCATTTCAATGCCCATCAGAGCTCGGTCCAAGTCAAAACTGAGGGGCGGAAATCTTTTGGAAAAAGCTAAATAACAAACACCTTTAACCATTTTACAAATGTTTACAGCTGTTTCGACAAATGCCTCTACTGGCAGCGAAGACTTGAGATGGCGGGCAATATGGATTCTGAGTTGAAATTTATTGGGTATTTCCCAGACTACCTTTCGGCATTGTAGCGTACGCTTTTGCACTTTTTTGGACAACCTTTATTGTCGAAACAGCTGTAGATCAAGAAGTAGTGAGACTTCATTCCCAGGGACAACAACTTGAGTCGTGTAAGATCAGCCTCGTTCCCAGGCCTTAATGCCAGCCGGTGACGTCACGTTTGTCGGCGCGCCAAGGACAACTGGGGACGAGACTGATGCAATGCCGTTAGGTTGAGAATGTCGGGCTGTGGATGAAATCCTAAAGTGTGACCATCCAAATGAAAGTTACTGAGCAGTAGTTTCCTGTGGTGCTGTGTATTATGCTGTACAAGGTGGTTCTTCTTTTGAGTCTGTGGATGAAATCGTTAAGTGTGACCATTCAAATGAAAGCTACTGAGCAGTATTTTCCTGTGGTGCTGTCAGTGTATTATGCTGTAAAGGGTTTTTTTCTCTTTTGAGACTGGGGATGGTATCCTAAAGTGTGACCATTCAAATGAAAGCTATTGTGCAGAACGTCCTGTCCTTGTTAAGCATAACGTGGTTTTAACAGTGAAGTCAGTAGATAAAATCCTACAGTGTGACCATTCAAATGCAAGCTATTTAACTGAAGATTCCATTTTGCCGTGCGTCTGTACCCTGATAACGCAGCTTAGCGTACAGATGATGTCAGTCCGCCAAAACGTGGTAAGAACAAAGAAGCAAGCTACGAGCCTCAGGCAAGTAAACTGATGTTCTTTCCATGTTTTGACGTCCTCTGTGCGTTATCAGAGTACAGACCCACGGCAAAATGGAATCTATTTGCTTTATACAATAACCAAGATAGTGAGCATCACCGGTTGACTGAGCCGAGTCAAAAATTTTCAAGCAAATTTCAAGAATACTAACACATGCAATTCTGATCCTTAAATTAGAGTATAATCCCCAAAACGTTCAAAAGCAGTATTTTCAAAAAAACCTTCATTCCAGAAGGATTTTCCGACCCCAATGTCAGTCGTTTCACTGCGACTGATTTGTGATTGATTTAATATCCGCCTTCACCGGATTTCTCAGTATCGGCGCCGACATATTTGGGCAATTATTTCCTTCCTTTTCAAATCACAACAAAGCTCTAGCTTTGAACCTGGTTAAGTAACTTGCAACGGATGTCGGATTTTTCATCGGGCAGTTTTCACGCGGTAGGTTGTTTTTCCAGACCTTACAAGGTGACATTTACAGTTTTGAAATACTCTTTTTAATGAACAGTACACTGACACAAAACAAGCAACTTGAAAGAGCGTTTACAAGCTGGAATACATCAGGAATTCTTTCAAAGAAGGTGGTACAGGAAGTTCGGGTATTCTTTGCACCCGACTGCTGCCAATTCTCTTTCTTATAACAAGGCGACAAAGATGTTGCAGGGAGCGTGGCGAGCTTGTCAGCCGCATCAGTCGGCGCCAGATCAGGTTGGTCTTCTTCGCGTGTGCATTCGCGCGGCACATTTCACGCGTGTCAGGCCGGTTCCCCTCGAACTCTATCAGCAGTTTAAACAGGTCAGGGCTTTGCACTTTCATAGCGATTGGGTCTCTGAACGCCACGCAAGCTCCTTCGTGAAGCTTGTCAACACTGGCTCCAAGTTTAAGGAATAATTTGATACAATCAAGCTGCGCTTTCTGTGACTTGTGACTATGACCGTAACAGAATCTGGTAACTGCTATACTAAGCGCTGTGTTCTTTCCTCGGTCACTAAAATTCGGATCAGCACCAAAGTCTAAAAGGATCTTGCTACACTCGCACGACGAGTTCTGCGCCGCCAAAATCAGCGGCGACGTGTACGTTGCCATGTTGGTGTCCGCGCCGCGCTCCGCCAAGATTTTTACACAGTCTGCGCAGTCACTCTCCACCGCCACCATCAGCGGTGTCTTGGGTAGCACATCCACATCTTCATATATGTGGTTTGGATTTGCCCCCGAGTCTAACAAGAGTTTAGTGCAGTCCGCATACCCCTGACAAGCCAAGCAAATCGGCGTCATGTTACCGCTTAGAGTGTGTGCATCCACCTTTGCGCCTGCACCTATCAGCAGCTCCATACACTTGTAATGACCTTCTTGACTGCTCAAATGCAGCGGCGTGATTTTTTCAGTGCTGGTCTCTGCGCATGCGTCTGCTCCCGCATTTAAGAGGATTTGGACACAGTCGTGGTGCCCGCGTTCGGCGGCGGCGTGCAGCGGTGTTGCACCATCGTTGACACAAGTTGTCGGTTTTGCTCCTTAGTGAAACAGAAAACATTGCATCAATTAGTTACGTCTGACATTTATTATAACAGTAATGGGGAGAAGTAAATAAAATGCTTCTTTGAGAGCTCATGTTGGGTTATTGTATCCGACACTCTCCAGACGAAATTGGAATTTGAAAATGTTGGTTTTTGAGGAGAGGGGAAAACCAGACTACCCGAAGAAAAACCTCTCAGAGCAAGGACGAGAACCAACAACAAACTCATCCCACATACATTCTTGAATCCAGGAATCAAACCTAGGCCACCCTGGTGGGGAGCGCGTGATCTCACCACTCCCCTCCTGCTGGTATTTTCGGTATCTGAAACCAGGAAGTGGAAGGAGGTGAGGGTATTCCTTGAAATATTTGATGGGTGTTTGCATTAGATGTGTATTTTTGACAGGTATTTGCTAAATTTATGTTTTCCTATCACCATCTACTGTTATCTTTTCCTTTCCTCAATTAGTTTACAACTGGTGTTCAAGCACATAACTATCCCAATAGATCTGCAACTTTCTAATTTACAGATCACATTCTTGTCAAACAAACATCAAACAGTTTACCATCTTATATCTAGGCCCAAAAATGTGGAATTCTCTTCCCACATCCATCTCAAACTCTCCTACCCTGGCTACTTTCCAAAAAAAAAAAAAGAAACAACAACAACAACAACAACAACAACAACAAAAAACAAAAAACAAAAACGAATGAACGATTTTCTGCTTTCTTGTCCACTGATGAGCACACACTTATAAGCCCAACATTTGTTTATTTGCACCCTTCTAGTCTCTACTTTATTTTACATTAAAATCATAACAAGAAGAGACCTCATTATACAAGCCTTTGCCTTCATGGGGTCTCTCCCCCCCCCCCCCCCCCCCACACACTATTTATTGTATAACAGTGGAACCCAGCCTTACGGCCACCCCGTTATTACGGCCGCCTTGCTATTAAAGACACCTGACACTTTCTTTTGGCCGCTCGGCAAAACGACCATACATTTTCTTGTAAAAGAAACCCTCGTTAACACGGTCACCCGTTAATACGGCCAAATTTTTTGGCCCCTTCGTGACCGTATTAATGGGGTTCCACTGTAATACAAATTATCTTGTAAACTTAGTCGTTTTCCTCTTTGTTTGTAATTCAAGTAAAAATGCACTTTATGCAACTAAGAATTAATCATATAGGACTAGTACAATAATAAATATTATTGTATGAATTAGTGGTGGAAAATAAAATGTAAGTATGTAACTATGTAAAGCTGTTCTTCAAATCCTGACCAGATTTTAGAACCAAACAAATCTCATTCTCCCACTGAATGGCTCTGAACCAAAAACAACATAATCAGTGATTTCAAGAAAAAGAAAAATACTCACCAGCAGATAGCAGAGTATTAATGCAACCAGCAAGTCCTTCCTGGGCAGCAATAAACAATGGCGATGCATTGTCCACCGTCAATATATTTAAATCAGCTCCCTCTTTTAATAACAGTTTTAAACAAGAGTGTCTGCCATACTGTGTAGCAGTAAATAAGGGTGTCGCACCATCACTGTTCTGTATATTAATTCTAGCACCAGATGAAAGAAGCAGCTTGATAAAGTCTTCTCGCCCTGCAAATGCTGCCTCGTGCAGTGCACTCCAGCCTCCAACATCTTGGCTGTTTACATCTAAATTGTAAGCAAGAAAAATCTGAAAGAAAATCAAAGAGTAGTTGCCTCACTGTAACTTAATTTCAATTTTTTGAGCACTGAAAACAGCAACAACCACAAAAGTTATGAGGGTTAAAATTCAGATAACTAAAAATTTGTACTTTTCAGCGAAGAATACAGTCGAACCTCCCTTTGCGACTACCTCTTGTACTGTAAGCGACCACCTCTCATTAGCGAGCACTTTTCCAAAATACCAAACGTTTTCAAGTCAAATCACTATAGATAGAACCTCTCGTAAGCGACTACCTCTCGTAAGCAACCACCTTTTGTAAGCAACCACTTTTAGAAATAATTGTTTATAATTTTCAATTGTTTTTAACCTCGCGTAGGCGACCACTTGATGCACAATCTGCTGTATCTCTCACAGGCGGAGATCCAAAAATGTGTCGCTGTAATATAGGCTACATCATTACAGCAGACGCCGTAAATCTCACAGCTACCGGAAGTGTTTTCCGATATAGCTAAGCATCGAAACAATTGATAAAATACACGTGCACTTTACTTCACACTGAAATAAACTTCAATCAGATTGAATCTCTTGTAGGAAAAAAACTCTGTGATCTTTTTGCTTATGTTCCATTCCCTGAAATATTTAGATGGCGCCACCTGGAGTAATAAAAGAGTCAAGTTTCTTTCACAATAATTGTCTCAATCGCTGTATTGAGTACACTGTAATTTGACTGTAGTTTTGTTTGTTAGTTACTTAAAGTTGCTTATTTTCTATTAAACCTGGAAATATGCAAGGTTCAAAGTTGTTCAACATTCTGGCATTACTCAAAAATAGTTGCTGAATGGTGTCCAGACTTCTGGGGCCATGATAAACTACTTAATGTTTTCTTTTGCTACATTCAACTGGTGTAAAGCATTTATTTTTAACAGAATTGACATTTTTTATAGGATTTCAAAAATACAGTTTTGTGTAAAATGGTATTCGATAGTTTAAGCCTAAAGTCTTACTTGTTTCAAAAGAAAAAGATGCAATTTTTAAAAGTAAAGTGCACACAATAAGTTAGAAATAACATGGTGAAATGAAGCATGTAATGTATTTGATATTATGGCACACAAACCTCGAAACACTCTTGACTTCCACCTTTCACAGCAGCAACAAGCAGATTCACTTCTTCATCATTCATTACATTCATATCAGCTCCAAATTCCAAGAGCGTTTTGACACAATCAACATGACCATTCACACTCGCCAAGAAGATGGGAGTTTCACCACTGTAGGTTCGTGAATTAAGAAGATCGTCACTCTTGTGCTCCAGTAAAACACGCAGACAACCATTATGCCCTACCGCGGCAGCCTCATGAAGAGGAAACCAGCCACGATTGTCTGAAACATCACATGCCGCTCCTAACAAAGACAAGTAACAGAACTATTACCAAGATGAAATTCACATGACATACATGCTTGGATGATCTCAACTTCCAGTGCCATGACTGGGAAAATGACAGGCATGTAAAATACAAAAAATCTTTACCCATCTGAGAACATAACAGTACAGGATCCTGAAAACACACAATGATGTGTTCTCCTGTTAAGTTGGCAGAACTCGGATTTTCTTAAAAAAGTTTTCCAGTTGTTGCTGATTCATAAGGGACAGATACTTATTTTATGAAAAGTGGTGGGCTGGTAGAATTTGAGGCAGGACTATGCACTGCAAAAAATCCTAAATGAACTAAATAATTGAGGAACCTGATAATTTGATGGCCATTGAAACAATCAATAATATTCCAAGGTTAATTTGATTGGGAATGTAATGCTGTCTATAGTTTTGTTTCATTCCAGTGAGGGCGGGGGTCAAAGAAAATTGTTTTGGATCAGTAAAATTCAACAAATCCCTCCTTCCCTCCGGGCATGGTCTAAAAGTTGCTTTATGATAATCTGCAATTAAATTTACCCTTACTCAGTGATTTTTTTTGAAAGGCAATGTTCAGCTAAGGTAAGAAAAAGGGAAGTCAGTAAGTCAAATGGAAGGGAAAACATTCCCACTGACTCTGAACTACCTGACACTGGATTTTTATTTATTTTTTATTTTATGTTATTAGCTTTGCCCACATACATTTTGTTATGTAGAGTTATAGAGTTTTGTTTTTCTTTTCTCTTATTGTCTATACTGTGATGCATGCAAAATGCCTCTGGAACAGAGCACCATTGCTTTGATGACAACAAGCAAATGGCATGCCTGCTTAAATTCCTTTGGTGCATAGTTTGGAAGAATTACTGATGCCCAACTACAGTTTAATGTCTTCTGATCTGACTCCAGTGGTCTGGACACACTAGGGGATTTGTGATGGGACATGAAACAGTAACTGGGATTATTTGCCAAGAATAGCACTTAGCAGAAAAAAGCCTGAAAAAACCCTGACAAGTCTGAAGATGGTGGAATTGGTGGTGGAAGATTGCGAGAAAAAAATCTTTGGTAGCCAAGAAATTGGGCTTTGAACAACTGGACCCAGGTTTAAATTTACTTGTCATGAGTGACTGGCATTAATAAGTGCATATGAGGACCCTGCCTCGACCTCTTATGCACTCATCAATGTCTTCTCTTTAGGTAAATTTTGACATTTTTCATGGCAAACTGATCAGGCTGCATTTTATGTATGTTACACCAAAGATCTTCAGTGTGGGTTTCCAAATCACTTGGCGTACTGGTGCACAATGGTGGTCTTTGGTGTATTTAAAGCAGTGTAAGACGGAGGTAATGCCTGGAGTAAGATTAATTACTGATACGTAGGATTTTGTAAACTTCTACCATTCAAATGAACTGTTGTCATCCAAAAATATCAAGGATTTCTCCCCCGGTGTCAGATTGAGAGTCTGATAGGAGCTTCGGCAGCAGCTTGGCGTGAAACTTTGAAACTCTCGGCATACACCTGTATCTTTGGCATTGAAAGTACATGGAAATCACATCAAATCTCCCCCTTCTGGGGCAGTTCCAAACATTTAAAATCATCACCCCAGGGCCATCAAAGCTAATCAGGTATCCCTTCTGTATATCTAGTGGCACAAAACTGATGCACATGGAAATGGTGTTGCATGAATTCTCAAAAGATGGACTTTTCTTTGTGAAAGAGAGCAACCTCTTTTGCTCTTCTTGTGTGATTTCACCTGCTTATTTTTCTGTAGGTGCTTTTAGTTTTCAGTATCATAGTCAAGGTCTTCATTTGAAGATATAGCTGCTTGTTTTCTTGGTCTTATTTTCTTTCACTTGTCAACAACACGTTCTGGGGAACCTTGAGAGCTCAACACAGCAGCAGGGCTGTCAACCTCCCACGTCTTCAAATATGGAGAATATGACTTCCCAGCCAGCAACAACAAAGCGCTTTATGGGGGTGGGCCATCAAGGCTTCATTCAAAGCTTCAGTGGGGTGGGGGGGGGGGGAGGGGGGGGAGAGAGTCATTTAAGTCTATTAAACAGTAGCTGAAACAATGCTGAACATTTAAAATTTTATTCATGAAAAATAGCAAACTTGGGCAATTATCCAGTAGATTACAGACATACTGTTCAAAATAAGGAGATAACAGACAAATCTGGAGACCGGGAGATACCATTCAAAATCTAGAGTCTCCCGGATTATCCGGGAGAGTTGACAGGCCTGCAGCAGCCACTTTTGATGCTACAAGAATGGGCCCGTCGAACAGCTGACAGAAAAACCATCATCAACTATCACGCAGGTGATCAAACGGGGAAAAGCTATCATGGACTTTCATGAAGAATTTGAACACGATGATATATAGCTCGACATACATGAAAACCATTACCTGTAACCACTGCTCGCCTCGATTAGCTTTTGATAACTGCGGGCAGCTGCACATTTCTTGTAAGATTTATCTCAAGAATAACTAATAAACTGAACCGAACTGAAAGTTTAGCTTGGGTAACTTTTAATAAACCAAAAGCTAAGCTAATTATATGCATGAAATATACGTACCACTAGCAAGAAGTGCTTTCAGTGTTTCTTCGTCACCTTCGCGTGCTGCTAGCCCAACTTTTGATGCCGTAAAATCATCAGTTCGATCAAAAAACTGCAAGCCATTACGAATGTTTGAGTGATCGTTCAGTTCGGCGGCCATCTTGAAGATGATGCTTCAATGCAAGATTTAAGAAGCAATCTGATTGGCTGACTAGCAAGGCAGCTGAACTAACCAATCAAAAGTTGTGTTCTAATTTTCCCAAGCTCCCTTTCGAAGTGGCGAGGTTTTTATGAGCGCTTACCATTTGAATGGAATTTTCGGTAATTCAAATGGAACGGTTCATCCCGGTGGAATATTTTCGGAAAAAAGGTAATACCTTTCGAGGTATTCCCTTTTTCTCGCTTTTACCGGAATTCCCGGAAATTTCTGTACCATTTGTTCACACTTAGCAGTGCCAGGCTCTCCACGGTCATACTTCCGAGAAAGAATTCTAAAAATCTGAAAGATGGCGGCAGATTTCCAAAACGTTTATCGATGCAATGTGTGTCTAAATGTAACGTTAAATCTATCAGCAACAAGTCGTACGCTCTCTTGATTCGCCTTACAACAAAGGTAAATTAAAATTTGTATCTTTGGTCGATAACATGTCTTCAGAATTGGTTTCCAGCAGGTATATTTCCCGTAGCCGTGACATGTTGCCCTCTGCATACGACAATGAGCTTTAAACTCATCCAGAGAATACGTTGCTATCGTTTGCTCAAAATACCCAAGGATTTGATTTAAAATTTTCCTTGCAAATATGGATGCTGCAGAAGACAACGATGAAATCGTCGTCTTCTTCTCCAAAAAAAATATTTGCCAAGACGTCTAACATGACGGGAAGTTCAGCCGCCATGTTTCTTGTTGATACGTACCCAGACCCCGGCCCACTGGCATCCGAAATTTCCCGTCAAATGATACGGTTCAATCCGCTCCGTTTCCTTAGTGCGAAAAAGAGCAGTTCCATTTGTCCACCAAAAACTACCGAAAATTCCATTCAAATGGTAAGCGCTCATAATGTGCAGTTCCAGGAAAAATCCATACCCACCCCATGGAAGGTAATCGCAAATTCCTAGGGGGAGGGGGCTCTTGAAAGTAAGAATTTTAGATGAAAAGTATGAAGGTAAGCTGGAATTTCCTAAGGAGACGGGGGTGCAAAACAAAACACCTTCCATGTGGGGAGTATATGATTTTCTGGAACTGCAATATATAAGTGGCTACAGTTCATAAGGGATACGTTGCAAGGAGAATGACAGCCTTTTTGCTGCCTAATTTGCTCGCACTTTTTGCTCCTTGTAACCCAATACCTTACTTGCTTCCATTGGACAAGCCTGCCTGGCTGAAACGGCAGTGACTTTGCTCCGGGCTACCAAAATAAACACTAATCTTTTTAATACCAAACACCCAGGCCTTTAATATTTATCACACAGTACATAGCTGTAGTTGCTGTTAGTGCATATCATACTATGTGAGGTCGCTTTAGCTTCTGAGTCTGGACGAAAATATTGTTAAGTGTGACCAAGTGAAACCTATAGCAGTAGGTGGTAGTGTATGCTTCAATTCGTGAAAAAAAAAGCCATGCATTATATTGTATTTGAAAACTTTCTGGATCTATTATTACTAAATTATCTCTGAAAATTGTGTGGTTACCTACAATTTTTCCTGTGGTCATAAAACACGCAAAAATATCTTTCTACTAGTTGGTAAAGGATCCCCAGGTGTGCAGAACGTATGCGTAGTAACAAACAGAGGCACTGTCTTAACACGGTACTGATTGTTTTTCAAATCTTACAATGTGGCAGGTCAGTTTTATACCAGTTTGAACCAAATCACTCTTAAGTGAACAGTACACTGACACAAAACAAGCGAAAAGAACGTTTACAAATAGGAATACATCAGAAATTGTTTCACTGGAGAGGGTACAGGCAGTTCGGGTATTCTTTGCACCCGATTGCTGTCCATTCTCTTTCTTATAACAAGGCGACAAAAATGCTGCAGAGAGCGTGGCGAGCTTGTCAGCCGCATCAGTCGCGACCAGTCCAAGTTGGTCTTCATTGCGTGTGCATTCACGCGGCACATTTCGCGCGTCTTAGGCCGGTTCCCTTCGAACTCCATCAGCAGTTCACACAGGTCAGGGCTTTGAACTGTCATAGCTTTCGGGTCTCTGAATACCACGTAAGTTCCTTCGTAAAGCTTGTCAACACTGGCTCCGAGTTTAAGTAGCATTTTGATACAATCAAGCTGCGCTTTCTGTGGCTTGTAACTATGGTATGAACCTGGAACTATGAACCTGGTAACTGCTATACTAAGCGCTGTATTTCTATCTCGGTTACTAAAATTCGGATCAGCACCAAAATCTAAAAGGATCTTGCTACACTCGCATGACAAGTTCGACGCTGCCAAAATTAGCGGCGACGTGCATGTTGTCATGTTAGCGTCTGCGCCGTGCTCCACCAAGATTTTAACGCAGTCTGCACGGTCATACTCCGCCGCCACCATCAGCGGTGTCTTAAGTAGCAGGTCCATATCTTTAAATATGTGGTTGGGATTTGCCCCCGAGTCTAACAAGAGCTTAGTGCAGTCCGCATATTTCTGGCAAGCCAAGCAAATCGGCGTCAGGTCATCGCTTTGAGTGCACGCATCCAGCTTTGCACCTGCACCTATCAGCAGCTCCATACACTTGTAATGACCTCCTCGACTGCTAAAATGCAGCGGCGTGATTTTTTCAGGACTGGCCTCTGCGCATGCGTCTGCTCCCGCATTTAATAGGATTTGGACACAGTCGTGGTGCCCGAATTCGGCGGCGGCGTGCAGTGCTGTTCCCCCTTTGTAGACACAAGTTTCTGGATTTGCTCCTACATGTGTAAAACAGAAAACAGTCCAGTAAGAAAAGTTAACAAGAACTAAGGGTAAGTCAAGATTGCTCTGCCTTGTGTCAGGATTTTAACCCTTAATCCTCCACATGAAAATATGAATTCTCCATTGTTGTCTCCTAGCATTTGCTATAGCAATATTGGAGAGGAGTAAATATTATGTAACTTTGAGAATTCATGTTGGGTTCATTAAATTAAATTACCATAATCTCTCTGAATGATTGAGCATAGATATCATGAAGGAGAAATTTGATTCTGATTACATAATGGATTAATCAACAATCTGTTATTTAAAACAGAGCAAATACGCTAACCTTTGACTGTACCTTAGCCTCTCTCACAGACACTGTCTTGGCTCGTCATGCAATCTGCGAGGGAAAATTGCATGACCAGCCAAAAGAGCGTTTGCGAGTAGGGAGGCTAAGTGTAGCCTCCCACACAGACGTCCTTGGGGGTTCGTCACGCGTTTCCTTCCGTATATATAATTACCCAAGGAAGGAGGGAAGGAAACGCGTGACGAACCCCCAAGGACGTCTGCGTGGGAGGCTAGGCTAAGTGCGCCTTATCTGTTGATCACAGTTTAATAATAATTATTGCAAATTTGTATACTGCATAACTTCACGACAAAATTAAATGCGCTTATAGTATGGAACACTGTCCAGATTGAATTTTAATTTGAAAAATGCGTTTTTGAGGAGAGGGAAAAATCAGAGTACCTGGAGAAAAAATTCTCAAAGAAAGGACGAGAACCAACAACAAACTCAACCCACATATGATGCTGAGGTGGGGAATCGAACCTGTGCCACATTGGTGGGAGGCGAGTGCTCTCATCTACGAGCACCGTAGTTACTAAAACAAGGAATGGCCTAAAATGATCTAAAATGACCTAAAATGATCTAAAATGACCTAAAATGACCTAAAATGATCTAAAATGATCTAAAATGACCTTACATGAATCTAAAATGATCTAAAATGACCTCAAATGATCTAAAATGATTTTATTTTTTTAATTTTATAACAAAGACTAGTGAGCAGCACAACAGAAGACTCCTTGTAGTTTTTCGTCTCTACCGGAGACTTCTTCAGGGAAATTCCCGATAATTACTGTATCACAACCGCGGCTTTGATTGATGCAAAGTGTCTAGTTTTTCCCCAGCAACGTGGTTTTGATTGGTGCGAAGTTCCAAGTTTCGCTCAGCAACGCGGTTTTGATTGGTACGAAGCGAAGTTCTATTTTTCGCCCAGCAACGCGGTTTTGACTGATGCAGCTATTTTATATGGAACTGGCACAGAGTTATCTTTTATTCATGCGCTACCCTTAACTGGTTAACTGCGTGTTTATTTAAGGAAATAGGCCTTATCACGGTTTTCATCGCCATTTTGACGAGTAGGCAAACAGGCTTGAAAAAACAGCGTTTTTATGGAAGACTGATGTCAAATAATTTTGATAAAACATTGCTTCTAAAAAATTCATGAATTGGAAACTTTTGGCACTAGAAAGAGGATTAAAAAAAAAATTGGAGGGACGTAGCTGTGCCAGAAAGCGTCCAGTCGTGTTTTGAATTTTTCATGCATTTGTCTGCATAGCGAACCAGCCGTGAACTGCTACTAAAAATAGTTCGCGGGAAAAAATACCGAAAATCGTGATAAGGACTATTGATGCACAGATATGCCTTTACATTGTTTACAAAAGCGTTTTATCAGTGTAGTTACACAAGTATTTAGCCTTGTCGTGTGGCTTTTAATGTGAGACCGGAAAACGAACCCGAAAAAAATTGGTCAGTGCCGATATTTTTGGGTCTTTCAGACCGACCAAAAAAAAAAAGATTCGCTCTAGTGCGGTTTGTTTACGCAACTTTGTCATCGAATTGGCTTACGTGCAACCATCGGCACTTTTCGAGTCTTCTTCTGTCTTTCCGGCAGTTCACAGCAGCTTCCTGGTATCGGCCTTTACTTTGGTAAGCACTCAATTCTGTAATTCTGTAATTTTATCTTGGTTTCACTTCATTTAGATAATTTAAGAATATTTCAGATTTGTTTTAGATCATTTTAGGTCATTTTAGATCATTTTAGGTCATTCCTTGTTTTAGTAACTGCTCTCATCCCTGCCTCACGTCTGTTGGTGTTTTTGGTATATGAAACCAAGAAGGTGAGAGGAGGTGGGGGTATTCATTTACGTTATTGTGATGGGTGTGTGAAAACCTGTTCTTCAAATCCTGACCAGATTTGAGAATCAAACAGATCTCATTCTCCAATAGCATGAATATGAACCAACAACAGCATAATCTGTGATTTCAAGAAAAAGAAAACAACTCACCAGCGGACAACAGAGTATTAATGCAATCAGCAAATCCTCCCAGGGCAGCCATAAACAATGGCGATTTATTGTAATCCGTCGATATATTTGAATCAGCTCCCTCTTTTAACAACAGTTTTAAACAAGAGTGTCGCCCATACTTTGCAGCAGTAAATAATGGTGTCTCCCAATCTATGTTCTTTATATTAATGCTAGCACCAGATGAAAGAAGCAGTTTGATAAAGTCTTCTCGTCCTGCAAATGCTGCCTCATGCAGTGCACTCCAACCTCTGACATCCTCGCTGTTTACATCTAAATTGTAAGCAAGAAAAATCTGAAAGATAATTGAAGAGTGGTTACCTCACTGTAACTTAATTTAAAATTTCTGAGCACTGAAAACAGTTATGAAGTGAAAATTCTGATAACTAAAATGTACTTTTCAGAGAAGACTAGTTTTGTCTGTTAGTCACTTAAAGTTGCTTATTTTTTAATAAATCTGGAAAGATGCAAGGCTCAAATTAAAGTTGTTCAACATTCTGGCATTACTCAACAATAGTTGCTGAATGGTGTCCAGAGTTCTGGGGCCATTTCTTTAGCTTAACATTCAACTGGTTTAAACCATTTTTTTTAAACAGAATTGACATTTTTTTTATAGGATTTCAAGAATACAGCTTTGTGTAAAAAGGTATATGAGAGTTTAAACCAAAAGTCTTGCTTGTTTCCAAAGAAAAAGGTGAATTTTTAAAGTTTAATTGTGCACAATAAGTTAGGAATAACATGGTGAAATGAAGCATATAATGTATTTGATATTATGATACACCAACCTCTAAACACTCAGACTTCCACCTTTCACAGCAGCAACAAGCAGATTCACTTCTTCATCATTCATTACATTCACATCAGCTCCAAATTGCAAGAGTGTCTTGACACAATCAACATGACCATTCACACTCGCCAAGAAGATGGGAGTTTCACCACTGTAGGCTCGTGAATTAAGAAGATCGTCATTCTGGTGCTCCAGTAAGACATGCAGACAGTCATTATACCCTACTGCGGCAGCCTCATGAAGAGGAAACCAGTCACGATTGTCTGAAACATCACATGCCGCTCCTAACAAAGACAGGTAACAGAACTATTAGCAAGATGAAATTTATATGACATACATGCTTGGATCTCAACTTCCAGTGCCATGACTGGGAAAATGACAGGCATGTAAAATACAAAAAATCTTTACCCTATCTGAGAACATAACAGCTCAGGATCATGAAAACACACAATGATGTATTCTCCTGTTAAGTTGGCACAAGTTTTCCAAACTTTGTTATTGATTCATATTTGTGAAAAGTGCATGGCGGGCTGGCTGAATTTGAGGCAGGACTATGCACTGCAAAAAATCGTAAATGACCTAAATAAAAAAATTGAGGAACATGATAATTTGATGGCCATTGAAACAACCAATTTCAAGGTTAATTTGATTTGAAGTGTAATGCTGTCTTTCTTTTCATTTTTTTTTTCTTTTTTAGAGCTGGGGACATCAAAATTTCAATAAGGGCAGAAGTCAAATGAAAATTGTTTTGGATCAATCAAATTGCACAAATCCCTCCTTTCCTCAGGGCATGATCTAAAAGTTGCTCAATGATAATCTGCAATTAAATTTCCCCTTGCTCGGTAAAATATTTTTGAGAGGCAATATTCAGCTAAAGGTAAGAAAAAGGGAAAAGTCAGTAAGTCAAACTGAAGGGAAAACATTCGCACTGACCCTGGAATACCTTACACTTAAGATACCAGAGTTTTTTTTATCTTTTCTCTTATGGTTTCTATTGTGATGCATGCAAAACGCCTCCGGAGCAGAGCACCATTGCTTTGAAGACAACAAGCCAATGGCATGCTCGCTTAAATTCCTTTGGTGCATAGTTTGGAAGAATTACTGACTCCCAACTACAGTTCAATGTCTTCTGATCTGACTCCAGTGGTCTGGAGACACTAGGGATTTGTGGTGGGATATGAAGCAGAGAAAGGCCCCTTTGTCTGCACTGTGAACAACTGAAGGCACATTACAGGAGCAGAACCCATGGGATAGTGAATAATGAAAATGCATTTTTACAGGTTCATTTTCATTTTGTAGTGGGAACAGTTTGCAACAGTAGTGCACATGACGACCTGACAATGAAAATTTGGGTCACTTTGAACCCTCTTCATGACATGTAAATTGTTATTGAAACCAGCCAAATTTCATGCAGCCGGTAGTTGTCCCTACAATATAACTTTTTCATAAACACAGGGTTGTCGCATAAGGGGAACTGTCCCTGAAACATGTCCCTTACGGAGTTCTGGCTTTAACAGCCTCTGTGATATTAAGCTGCCAAGAATAGCACTTAACAGAAAGAGACCTGAGAAATCCTGAGATGTCTGAAGATGGTGGAATTGGTGGTGGAGGAGTGCGAACTCGAAAACAATATCTGGTACTCAAGGTTTGGTTAGTTCTAAATTGTGCTTTGAGCAACTGGACCCAGGTTTGCATTTACTTGTCATGAGTGAGGCAGGGTCCTCCTGTTCACTTATCAATGTCTTCCCTTTAGGTAGATTTTGACATTTCAGTCATGGAAAACTGATCAAGCGCCCCTACCTGGTGCAGCTCCAAACAATCAAAATTATCACCATAAGGGCATCAAAGGTAGTCAAAACCATCGTAGATTTATCCTTTAGTGCCACACAACTGATGCATGACATAAGTGTTACATAAACGGTCAAGGATCGACTTTTCTTTTGTGAAAGAGAGCAACCTCTTTCATCGACCCTAAAAACTGGAATGGTGAAATGGCAGAAATTCGCTCCAAATCCTAAAACAAAGAACGGTGGAAAATCACCCCAAATAAACTATAACCCTAACCCTAACACAATCCGTGTTTTAGGATAAGGGGTGATCTTCCTTCTTTCTGTTATTCCAGCTTTTAGGGTCGCTCACCTCCTTGCTCTTCTTTTCCGATTCCACCTGTCTGATAAACGACAAAGCTTATTTTTCCGTAGATGCTTTTAGGTCTCAGTATAATAGTCAAGGTCTTCATTTGAAGATATAGCTGCTTGTTTTCTTGGTCTTATTTTCTTTATCATTGTCGACAACAACTTCTGGAGAACCTCGAGAGCTCAACACAGCAGCCACTTTGGATGCTACAAGAATGAGCCCATCGATTTTGGGTGAAACGACTGTCAGAAAAACTATCATCAACTATCACACAGGTGGTCAAAACGGGGAAAAACTATCGTGGACTATCATCAAGAATTTAAACAGGTTCAAATTAAAAGATAATTGATGATATATAGTTCGCCATAGCTTTTAATAATAACCTACAGCTGAGCTAATTACTCGGGCTGTGAGGCGCCGAGTTAAGTTGTCGGTTGCGTCCTTTTTAACTCGTGAATGCGCGCATGCGCAATGAACGAGTTATAGCGATAGCTGACTCTCGACTTGGTCGATCAGTCGATCAGTCGGTTTTGTCGTTAACTTTCGGGCGTGCGCAGTGAATGAGTTTTAAATTCAATTAGTGGAAAAAAACACGCGAACATTTGTTGTTCATGGCGCATCAGGAAATTCTTATTCAATATGTAGAGAATAATTTGACGATCATTTAGTGCAAGAATGGCGATTTTTCGTTCAATCTGAGCAAAGTTTCAAGTTTTTTCAGTTTTTCAGAAAGTCCGGGGTCGTAAACTCAATTAGTGAAAAAAAAAAAAAAAAAACGTGAAAATTTGTTTCACGACGCGTCAGAATTCTCTCATTCATTCTGTAGAGAATAATTTGATAATCATTTTAGTGTCAGAATGGGGATTTTTCGTTGAATCTGAGCAAAGTTATAGGATTTTTTCGTTTTTTTCTACGAAGTGCGGTTTCTTTCAAAAATTAAAAATAATTTAATTTAAAAATAATTTAATTAAAAAATAATTTAATTTGTCAGTTTTCACGCGAAAGCGGAACGTGCCATGTCACGCATCATTGACGTCGTAAACAAAATTATGCAAATTTCTGGTGAAATGAACACTTTTAAGATCTTGTCAACTTTCATAGAGGTTTCAAAGGGAAAAAATGTTTCGTTTTCGAAATTTACAACTGGTAATTTATGGGAAAGCAAAAGGATGCGGTCGATAAATAATTCTTATTTAGCAAGAGCTTGTCATAGTTCATTATTTTTACTTGAGGATTGCGTGGACTGAACTCCAAAGGAAAAATTTCACGCATTTATGTCGGGCATGAAATGTAATGCGATACTTTGTTGAACATATTTCCCTTTGTGAGATCGGCTTGCCCTACAGTAATTTTGTAATTTTAATTCCCAAAAAAACTTCACTTGCCCATCGGGCAAGTGATGGTTAGAATCCACTAGCCCGATCGCGAAATCCAGTAGCCCCGACTATCGGGGACACGAATTTGCATGACGTACTGCACATGGCGTGCTCCTATGAACTTTGAATAAAAAAAACACGTTATCTTTTTTAATCGGCGCATCAGAATAATCGGCTTATTCAATCTGTACAGAATAATTTGACAATCATTTTAATAGTACAAGAATGGTCATTTTTCGTTACATAATCGGGCAAAGATATAATTTCTTTTAGCTTTTGAGGAAGTTTCCGTAGCCGTGTAAATTTCAATTACTATGTGTCATCTACATTCACGAGTTGGCTCACAGGAGCCTTTGATTATTAACTCGTGAATGCTCGCTAGCGCAATGAACGAGCTATAGGGATGGTAGACTTTTTCACTTGGTAGGTTGGTTGGTCCTGTCGTTAACTTTCGGGCATGCGCAGTGAACGAGTTTTAAGTTCAATTAGTGGAAAAAAAACGCGAAAAATTTTCTGTTGACGGTGCATCAGGATATTCTTATTCAATCTGTAGAGAATAATTTGACAATCACATTATTGTAAGAATGGAGATTTTTCGTTGAATCTGAGCAAAGTTATCGGTTTTTTCGTTTTTTTCCACAAAGTGCGGTGTCTTTTAAGAATTTAAAAATAATTTAATTTAACAATAATTGAATTTAAAAATAATTTAATTTAAAAATTGAATTAGTGAAGTGTCGGCAAGGCGCGTTTACCATTTGCACAAAAAATCCGGTTGGAATAGAAAGCTTCATATGGTACGGTTTTTCCAGTTTCAGCGGTTTGGCTGGCCCGAGTCCCCTGCGGCTCACGAAAAATAATGAAACAAAATAGTGACACAGTTGGTGAGCACGATTCCTCTACAATTCTACACCTCCAAAAGTTTGGCGCTTAAAATTAAGAATAGTTAAAATTGATCATTTACTTACCTCTGCAGTCATGGTTCACATACTCAATAGTTTTGAAAAATATTGATTCACAAAGAGTGCATCGCCATGCCGTAGTCGCGATCTTGAACTACAACTGAAAAGCGCGCGAAAATGGACAGGGCCGAGCATGATTTTGACAAATGGTACGGAATTTTCCGGTCATTTCGGTTGTAATGGGAAAAGGGGAATATATCTGAGCATTTCCATCTTTTCCGGAAACGTTCCAGTGGAATGGCCTGAACCATTTGAACTTCCAACCAAAAATTCCGGTTTTTGTTGTCAAATGGTAAACGGCCAAGACGCTTTTTTATAGAGCATTTACGTGGCATGCGTTGATGTATGTTTAGCACTAGTAGCCTTATTTATTGTAGGCCTCACCGATTTTTTTAACCTATCCTCCCTTCGCAATTGAACTACCTGAATAGTTTTACCCAGAAACATTGCGTGAGATTGCGTTGCGCTACTTGAAAGTTTGCCGCCTATAAATATTTCCCGCCAGAAAACGTCTTCAGCTAAAAGAAGCACTCCACCCCCCCCCCCCCACCCTCTTTGCTAAGAAACATTAATTTGGCTGTCAGTTTTCACGCGAAAGCGGAAAGTACCATGACATGCATCAGTGACGTCGCAAACAAAATTATGCAAATTTCTGGTGAAATGATCAATTTTAGATCTTAGTTCAGCTTTTATAGAGGTTTCAAAGGAAAAAATGTTTCATTTTCGCAAGTTACATCTGTAATTTATGGATTTAAAAGGACGCGGTCGATGAATTTTCGTCAACTGTTTAATACATACCGTGTAGAATTTATTGAAATGCATGTGTACAGCCTTTTTCGTACGTTCATTGAATAATGAAGCAAAATACAGAAAACTAGCTTTCATTAAAATAATTCTTATTTAACAAGAGTTAGTTATATTTCAAGATTTAAAGATTGCGTGGACTGAACTCCAAAGGAAAAATTCCACGCATTTGTGCCGGGCATGAAATGTAATGCGACACTTTGTTCAACAGATTTCCCTTTGTGAGATCAGCTCGAGCAAAGTTATCTTTTTTTTCGTTTTTCCACAAAATGCGGTGTGTTAAATTCAGTTAGTGATTGTCAGCATGAACTTTTAATGAAAAAAAAAAAAAAAACGTGAAAATTTTTAATCGGCGCATCTGAATAACCTTATTCAATGAGTAGGGAATAAGGCTACAATCATTTTTATAGTACAAGAGATCAGTACAAGAATGGTTATTTCTCGTTGCATAAGCAGGCAAAGATATAATTTCTTTTAGCTTTCAAGGAAGTTTGCGTACCCGTTTAAGTGTCATCTGCATTTACGAGTTGGCTCACAGGAGCCTTTGAATTTTTATTGGTGTGTCACGATTGTCCAAGAGATATGCATAAGGCTTTGTATATGACCAAATGACGTGTCACATACCATATGGCGGATGCAAGACAAATGACCGAAAAATATCATGGGAGATCGATGGGAGATATCATGATTTTTCGCAAAAATTCACTAAATTTAAACTTTGAACACTGTGATAATTAATTTCTCAATCGCTAATTTAAAGAAATATTAATAGTGATCAGTAATACGAAAGGTTGAACCAAAATATAGTACAACCAGCTATTTTTGGTGCGTTACAACAGCGAAATTTGAAAATTTCCGCCAGACGTTTTCAAATTTGAACCCCTCTCTATCTTGGTCATCTGCCGGCGAAAATATCCGTGGATAGTTTCTTTGCATTCTGATAGTCTTTTAATGGAATTTGGCATTATATCTTGGCTGCTATCAACCGAATAGCGTCTTTCCGATTTTCGATTTGTTACTAAAAGTAAAAATAGCGTGATACTGTCCCTTTAAGCATTCATAAAGAGAAGTATCTCGGAAATTCTTAATGACTTCTATAAATCATTTCTGTCCAAACCTGTAAATATCCGGACTTGAACAATGATAACAGAATACGCTTGCAAAAGTTTGCGTTTTAATACAATGCCAGTGATCACCACAAGATTTGGTAGAAAACGTAGAAAACTTGAATGTGGCCGACAACGATCAGACCGGAAATTGCGATCTTTTAGCGTCATCATGACCCGGGGTCACACAGATACATATCTGACTAACGGTTAGTACAACCTAGTTCGGGAAGAAGAGAGACCCTGGGAACTAGGTTGCAGTTAGTATTGAAAAATAATCAATGTACAAATGGTTTCTGTCTCCAAATCAAAGGTGAAAATGTAAGAATTAAACCCCGGGAATGAAAGCATCCGTATGAAGCACAAGGTATTCTACTAAACAAATGTCGTTTTCCCCTGTATTTCACTCTGACTGCAACTAATGCGAGGTGCAATTCTATCTGGTGGTTACTTATTGCCTCACTATATCTCTGTATCTATCGATTTGGGGGAATAAGCGATGCGGGAGGTTATCACTGCTAAAAAATCGTAGGCTTACGCACCACGCGGTCCAATATGGCCCGAGTTTAAGCTGCTAACAGCTTCTTGTTACATACATGAAATATACTTACCACTGGCAAGAAGTGCCCTCAGTGTTTCTTCGTCACCTTCGCGTGCTGCTAGCCCAACTTTTGATGCCGTGAAATAATCAGTTCGATCAAAAAACTGCAAGCCATTACGAATGTTTGAGTTTGACGAATCGTTCAGTTCGGCGGCCATCTTAAAAATTTTGCTTGGATGCAAGATTTAAGAAGCAATCTGATTGACTAGCAAAGCGAGGGTTCTCCTGATATAGACAAACTGATACGGTCTGAAAACACAGCTTACGATCCGTACGGTTTGACAAACTGATACGGTCTAAAAACAAATCGTAAAGACACTTCGGTCCGTATACGGTCCGTAAATTGCAACTCATTTACGACACTTAGAATATTTCCACGTCTTATCTCAGAGAGGGGCTTATACGGTTTGAAGATCCGTACGGTTTGTACAGTCATCGTAAAGGAACTTTTCGGACCGTATACGGTCCGTGAATTGCATCTCATTTAGGACACAATTTACAATTTTTTTGGATGCAATTTACGGACCATATACGGACCGAAAACTGTCTTTACGATCTGTACAAACCGTACGGATCGTCAAACCGTATAAGCCCCTCTCACAGACTGAGATTTACGGACCGTATACGGACCGAAAAGTGTCTGAGCCTTAAGTGTCGAGGGTTGTCCAAAAATATAGACACACTGATACGGTCTGAAAAAACGGCCTCACGATCCGTACGGTTTGACAAACTGATACGGTCTGAAACTAACTCTTAAAGGCACTTTTCGGTCCGCATACGGTCCGTAAATTGCATCTCATTTAGGACACTTAGAGGGGGAGAGAGTGAGGGTGGATATTTTCTGGAACTGCACAATATAAGTGGCTTTAAATTAGACACAGTTTATTAGAGATGTGTTGCAAGGAAAATGACAGCCATTTTGCTGCCTAAATGGCTGGTACTTTTTGTTTCTCGTAACCCAATCCCTTACTTGCCTCCATTGGACAAGCCTGCCTCGCTGAAACGGCAGTGACTTTGCTCCGGGATATCAAATTAAACACTAATCTCATTAATACCAAACACCCAGGCCTTTAATATTTATCACACAGTACCTAGCTGTCGTTGCTGTTAGCGTATATCATACTATGTGAGGTCGCTTTAGCTTCTGAGTCTGGACGAAAATAATGTAAAGTAAAAGTGTGACCAAGCTATAGCCGTAGGTGGTAGTGTTCATTGTGCTGCATAAGGTGGTTCTAACTCTTGAGACTGTGCATGAAATTCAAAAGTGTGACCTTTCAAATAAAAGCTATTGAGGAGTACTTTCCTGTGGTAATGTTTATTAAACTGTACAAGGTGGTTAGTTCTAGCTATTGCATCTCAGGATCTGTGGATGGAATCCCAGACTTGCTCTTGCATAATTGTTAGAGAGGCACTAGGTATTCAGTCTAGTGGTCAATCTCTCCCAACACTTTCAAATAAAAGCTCTAAGGAAGGTTTCTTTTAATACAGAATTATTCTTGCGCAGTTTATGACTATGTGGGAAAAGCAGACCTTAGCAAGGGCTATCCGAATTCAAAAAGATAATTGGAGGTAGCCAAACATTTTTCAAAGACAAATTATAAATAATAATAATAATAATTAATAATAATTTATTACTTGTAGAGTGTTATCTACAAACACAGATCAATAGCGTTTTACAATCAAAAATACTAATAACAACATCTCTAATTCTAATAACAGATATTAAAATGTCAACCAATACAAATATAATGACTTACAATACAATTCTGGTTGGTTATATAAGATTGAACCACTACTGAAATGATTTCTTAAAAAGAAAAGTCTTAATAGAATTTTTAAAAGTTTCTATAGATCTAATAGTTCATAAGTGATCTAACATTTCGTAAGTGATCACATAATAAATTTATTATAATAATATTATGCTTCAATTTGTGAAAAAAAAAAGCCATACATTATATTGTATTTGAAAACTTTCTGGCTCCATTGTCACTAAATTATCTCTGAAAATTACATGGTTACCTACAATTTTTTCCTGCAGTCATAAAACACGCAAAAATACCTTTCTACTAGTTGGCAAGGCATCCCCAGGTGTGCAGAACATATGCGCAGTAACAAACAGAGGCACTGTCTTTACACGGTAGTGATTGTTTTCCAAATCTTAAAGTGTGACAGGTCAGTTTTATTCCAGTTTAAACCAAATCACTCTCAAGTGAACAGTACACTGACACAAAACAAGCAAAAAGAAAGTTTACAAGTTGGAATACATCAGAAATTGTTTCACTGGAGAGGGTACAGGCAGTTCGGGTATCCTTTGCACCCGATTACTGTCCATTCTCTTTCTTATAACAAGGCGACAAAAATGTTGCAGAGAACGTGGCGAGCTTGTCAGCCGCATCAGTCGCCACCAGTCCAAGTTGGTCTTCATTGCGTGTGCATTCACGCGGCACATTTCGCGCGTGTCAGGCCGGTTCCCTTCGAACTCTATCAGCAGTTTAAACAGGTCAGGGCTTTGAACTGTCATGGCGGTTGGGTCTCTGAATGCCACGTAAGTTCCTTCGTAAAGCTTATCAACACTGGCTCCGAGTTTAAGTAACAGTTTGATACAATCAAGCTGCGCCTTCTGTGACTTGTGACCATGACCGAACCTGGTAACCGCTATACTAAGCGCTGTATTTCTTCCTCGGTCACTAAAATTCGGATTAGCACCAAAGTCTAAAAGGATCTTGCTACACTTGCATGACGAGTCCTGCGCTGCCAAAATTAGCGGCGACGTGTATGTTGCCATGTTAGTGTCTGCGCCGTGCTCCGCCAAGATTTTAATGCAGTCTGCGCAGTCGCTCTCCACTGCCACCATCAGTGGTGTCTTGGGTAGAAAGTCTTTATCTTCAAATATGTGGTTGGGATTTGCCCCCGAGTCTAACAAGAGTTTAGTGCAGTCCGCATATCCCTGGCAAGCCAAGCAAATCGGCGTCATGTTACTGCTTGTGTGAGCATCCACCCTTGCACCTGCACCTATCAGCATCTCCATACATTTATAATGACCTTCTAGACTGCTCAAATGCAGTGGCGTGATTTTTGCAGGACTGGTCTCTGCGCATGGGTCTGCTCCTGCATTTAATAGGATTTGGACACAGTCATGGTGCCCGAGTTTGGCGGCAGTGTGCAGCGGTGTTGCCCCATCGTTGACACAAGTTTCTGGATTTGCTCCTACATGTGTAAAAACAGAAAATAGTTTGGTAAGAAAAGTTATCAAGGACTAGGGGTAAGTCAAGATTGCTCTACCTTGTGTCAGGATTTTAACCCTTAATCCTCCACATGAAAATAAGAATTCTCCATTATTGTCTCCTTGCATTTATTATAGCAGTATTGGATAGAACTAAATAAGCAACCTTGAGAATTCATGTTGGGTTATTATGTAATTAAATTAAATTCCCATAACCTTTCTGACTGACTAAGCATTGATATCATGAAGTAGAAATTTGATTCTGATTACTTAATGGATTAATAAACAACCTGGGCCCAGTTGCTCGAAGCATGGTTAGTGCTAACCTGGGTTAAATGCCATGACAACCTATAGGTTTTAATACCTCTTAACCAATGGTTAGTGCTAACCATGCTTCGAGCAACTCAGCCCTGTTGTTCAAAGCAGACCAATATGCTAACCTAAGAGTGCACCTTAGCCCCCCACGCAGATGCTCTTTTGGCTCATCATTCAATCTAGGAAGAAAGATTGCATGATCAGCCAAAAGAATGTCTGCGAGGGAGGCAAGGTGTGCCGTATCTGTGATCACGGCTTAAAAAAAATTATTGTAAATTTGTATAGGGAAATTTGATACTGGGTTTTTGAGGGGAGGGAAAATCAGGGTACTGTACCTGGATAAACAATTCTCAGAGCAAGGCTGAGAACCAACAACAAAACTCAACCCACATATGATGCTGAGTCTGAACCCAGGTTACACTGGTGGTTGGGAGGCGAGTGCTCTCACCACTGTGCCATCCCTGCTTCACTGCTGTTGGCGTTTTTGGTATCTTAAAGCAGGAAGGTGAGAGGAGGTGGGGGTATCCGTTTACGTTTTTGATGGGTGAGTCCAAACCTGTTCTTCAAATCCTGACCAGATTTGAGAATCAAACAGATCTCATTCTCCAATAGCATGAAAATGAACCAAAATCAACATAATCTGTAATTTGAAGAAAGAGAAAAATACTCACCAGCTGATAACAGAGTAGTAATGCAATCAGCAAGTCCCTGCGTGGCAGCAATAAATAATGGCGATTCATTTTTTACTGTCAAAATATTAAAATCAGCCCCCTCTTTTAACAACAGTTTTAAACAAGAGTGTCTGCCATGCTGTGTAGCAGTAAATAATGGTGTTGCACCATCACTGTTCTGTATATTAATGCTAGCACCAGATGAAAGAAGCAGCTTGATAAAGTCTTCTCGCCCTCCAAATGCTGCCTCATGCAGTGCACTCCAGCCTCTGACACTCTGGCTGTTTACATCAAAATTGTAACCAAGGAAAATCTGAAAGAAAATCAACAAGTTATTACTTCACTGTAACTTTAATGTCACTTTTTAACACTGAAAATAGCAATAATAAAAGTTATGACGTGAAAATTCAGATGGCTGAAAATAACACTCGAAATAACATTTGATATTATGGCATACACACCTCAAAACACTCTAGACTTCCACCTTTCACAGCAGCAACAAGCAGATTCACTTCTTCATCATTCATTATATTCACATCAGCTCCAAATTCCAAGAGTGTCTTGACACAATCAACATGACCATTCCGACTTGCCAAGAAGATGGGAGTTTCACCAGTACTGTAGGCCTGTGAATTAAGAAGATCACCACTTTTGTGCTCCAGTAAAACATGCAGACAGCCATTATGGCCTTCTCTAGCAGCCTCATGAAGAGGGAGCCAGCCAAAATTGTCTGAAACATCACATGCCGCTCCTAACAAAGACAAATAAAGGAACTTAGGCAATTTATGAACTTTCATGTTATAAATGTAAAACTTGGATCTCAACTTCTGGTGTCATCCTTGATGAATGAGAAAATGACTATTACACTTCTCTACACAGTGTACATTGCCATTGTTAATATATTTTTGCCTTTTGTTTGCATTTTTAAAATTGAAAATATAATAATAAAAGGATAAAATACAAAAAATCTTTACCCTATTTGAGAACATAATAGCTTAGGATCATACATGTATGAAAACGCACACAATGATGTGTTCTCCTGTTAATTTGGCAGAACTCAGATTTTCTGTTTCTGAGCATACCTGTAACACTGACTGAAAAATTCACCTATCGCACAATGATGTGCTTTACAGCGGTTTCCAGTTGTTAACGATTCATAAGGAATCTTACTATTTTTAAGAAAAGTGGTGGGCTGGTATAATTTTGAGGAGGTACTATACACTACACAATGATTAGGGTTTACATGATTTTTTTTGCGATTGATGTATGAAATTTTATTAATATGGTTTAAGATGTAAATTTTTAATTCATTTTTATAATTTTTTAGAATATTTAGAATTTAGTTAGGTGTCCACTATTAGTAGAGGGGACTTCTCCCCTCAGCTACATTTCTTGACACGTTAATAAAGTTATTATTATTATTATTACTATCACGCAGGGCTGAGTTGCTCGAAACATGGTTAGGGCTAACCATTGGTTAAGAGGTATTAAAACCTATAGGTTGTTATGGTATTTAACCCGGGTTGGACTATCATGAAGAATTTAAACAGATTTACATTAAAAGATAGTTGAAGACAGTACAGCATACATGTAGCTGGGCTTAAGGCTTAATTAAGCTAAACTTTTAATAAACCTAAGGTCATGTATATTGCTGAGCTGGTTTATTTGCAAAGCATGCACCATTCTCATTAAGATAATTGACTGCGTAAAATTTACTTACCACTGGCAAGAAGTGCTTTCAGTGTTTCTTCGTCACCTTCGCGTGCTGCTAGGCGAACTTTTGATGCCGTAAAATCATCAGTGCGATCAAAAAACTGCAAGCCATTACGAATGTTTGAATGATCGTTAGTTCCGGCGGCCATCTTAAAAATTTTGCTCTATGCAAGAAATAACAAGCAACCTGATTGGCTGACTGAACAGGAGGCTGAAGCAGCTAACCAATCACGAGTTGCGTTCTAATTTTCCCAAGCTCCCTTTCGAGTTTCAGTGTATCAACCGCGTGAAACGGCGAGGTTCGCTTTTGGGGACACTTTACTCAATTTTAACACACTTTTTGAATTTAAGCGGCTTTAAATTTGGTACAGTTCAATAGAAATACGTTGCAAAGAGAATGACGGCCTTTTTGCCGCCTAATTTGCTCGCACTTTTCGCTCCTCGGGACCCGATCCCCTACTTGTCTCCGTTGGACAAGCCTGCCTGGCTGAAACGGCCATGGCTTTACACCGGGCTGGCGAAATACGTCAGAGAATTCGAGGTAAGGTTATTAAGAAACGCTTCAGCAACTTGTTTGTTAGAGAAAGATTTATTCTGATTTCCAAGAAAAAGCTTGCTTTCGTTGTCATAAACAACGAAAGCAAGACAAGTATGAAGTCTTTGAATAATAATTGACCTGTGAGACTTGATGATTTAGCTCGATCGAAGCAAGTTTGGCTTGATTCGTTTTAGAGTGAATATAGCCTTTTATTCTTAGCGTTTTTTAAAGAAAGCGTCTGGTGCTTAATCGCCTTTTGTCTTTAAGGCAGTAATGATACAACCTTGCTTTAAATTTAAGCTAGCTAGGTGCTTGTAAAACTTTCCAATGTTCAGTTATGATGATCTGGTTTTACCTAAGTACGCGCAAGGATGACATGGAGATTAAATCAAAACTAACCAAATGAAAAGCCCAAATAATACAGCCTTTTAATATTTAATGGGGCAAGATTTCTGCACAGCCCCATATATTATGTATTGTGTATAAATTTGTGATCTCACATGGGAAAACCCACACACTAACACTTAATATTTTAATATTTAATATTTAATATTTTTAATATTTCACCTTTTAATATTTAATGTGGCATTTGGAGGCAAGATTTCTTCTTTGCCCCATATATTATGTATTGTGTATAAATTTGCGACTTAAATGTGATCTCACATGGGAAAACCTACACTAACACTTATCATTAAAAATTGGATCATTGTATAATGCAATACGAGCGATTTGATTGGCTTAGTGGCCATGGTATATGAGCCATTATACCATGCCCGAGACAAAGAGACCATTGAATTGTCTTCTAATTGTTACTTGCAAAGCGGAATCCGCAAAATCTAGCAATATTTTGTGATTGTTTTAAATAAAACAATTATTCCACTCACGCTTGTTGGATATGAGATGGTTATAGCCAACTCGGCGCTACGCGCCTCGTTGGCTATCTATCATCTCATATCCAACGCGCTCTTTTGGAATAATTGTTAAATATCCGTTTGAATAGGGTAAAAATATTCAGATATTGAAGGGCAAACAAATGCTTTTGGAAGGCCGTCAAACGCTTTTGATAGCCGTTCGAATAGGCAACAAAATCTTTCGAACAAATGAGCATAAACGTTATAGATAAGTAAAACTTTTATAACGGGCAAACAGAATTTATGAATGGATTAGCATAAACTTGTAAAGGGGCAAACATCTATGAACGTATGAGTAAAGTTATTACAATGGTTTGTTGAAGCCATTCGAAAGGCAACAAAACTAATAGTTTTTCCAAAAGTATTCTTTTAAATGACTCAGGGTTTGTTAAAACTTACGATTCACAAAATCATTTTCCACTTGATGACCCTCGTTAGCTTTGTTGAAATCTTTGGGACATTTTCCTGTTTGAGGTCGCAAATATTAGTGCTTACTGTTTATGAACTTTTGTGCAATTTTTGAAGTTTGTTACGGAGCCAACATACCCATATAATTACGTTGAAGCTCTCTTTGCCTGGTTTCAATGTTAATAAGTGCCCAAACCTTGAAATTTTGAGAAAATATAACATTCATTTTTGAAAACCCAAATCCAGACCAGTCCAGTAAAAATAAGCAAGGTTGCCACTGGGAAGCAAATTTTCTCATTAGAAAATTATATAACAAAAATACCTTGTAAATCCTTGGGAGTAAAATGGTAATTTGACCTTCAGACAGTAATTTTCTTACTTAAGGACGGTGCCCACTAATATCGAAGTATTTTTGTGCGGTTTATGACTATGCGGGAAAAGCAGATCTTAGCAAGGGCTGTTGGAATCCAAAAAGAAAATTGGGGGTAACCGTGCATTTTTCAGAGATAACTAAGCAGTAATATCTCTAAAAAGCGCCAAAATATAAAGCAATGTAAGGGATTTTTTCCTAAATTGAAACTTAATTATCTCTGAAAAATGCGTGGTTACCCCCAATTTTCTTTTGAGATACCAAAGGCATTTGCTAAGTTCTGCTTTCACCGTATAGTTTTAAACCACGCAAAAATATTCCTGTACTAGTAGGCACCACCCATAGGAAACCCGAGTATCTCGAGATGCGCAGAACATATGCGCAGTAACAATAGTAGGCACCGTCCTTAAAAAGGATGAATTTCAATCATTCTTGCTGTTTTACAAAGTTTGAGCCTTATCCTGGAATGTAAGTGTGATAAGTTTCAGGGGCTAAATTTTTAGGTTACTGAAACTGGGTAGGCATCGTATTAAATAACTGGCCTGCATCTTCGATACTGCAGTCCATTTTGGAATGTACTGTACATGTAGCATTTAAATGGGAAATCAAATTCAAATTTTATTTTCCTAAATGAAAAGTGGTGTCAAAAGTTAGTGTTAAGTGTAGCTATTTGCCCTGTAAATCAGCTAATGTGAAATATGAAAGTGGTTCAGAGCTTTTCTGCCTTTTCATAAAATAATCCATGGATGATTTTTTGTTGTCATTTGAGTTGATGTAACACTTGCAGTGTATAATTCCCTGTTATAGTGTTAATTAACTAGGTTTATACAGTAGGGAACATGATTAGATGTCAGTAATGGTTATGTAGGTTATATTATGTAACACGTGTCCCAGAGCGGAACTTTAAATAGTGAAGTTGCATGCATGTTTGTTACATGTAGCTTTAGTTTTAGAGAGTGATTATTAAAGTTAGGTCAGCTGTTTTATCCACTGTGCACTGACGTTATTCCGTGCTTAGGCGCAACAACTGGTGACAAGGATGGGATAGTCATATTGACTTACATAGCTTTTTCTTTCTTCTTCTTCTAGGATCCTAGTGAAACACCTCCCCCAACTCGTGGTGAAACAAGAGATGAAAAGACAAAGCGCAAGGTAAAGTCAATTTTAGTTTGTTTTTTATTTCCCGGCACATCAATTAATATTCTGTTAAAAAATGAAAGGCATCGTATCCTTTTCTCTGATAATTAGGAATTTGTCTGGGTAATTTCTAAGTGTGTTTATAAAATTTCTATTCCAGAGGAAAGAAAAAGTTGAGCGTAATACAAAATTTCAAGATGAGCAGATGGAGCAGTGTAAGTGAATTTTTATATCTCTTGTATACTGTTTAGGTTCATATTTGATGTTTATTTTATACACTATTGGGATGGGAAGTTTCCTTGTGTGATGATAATGGAGAATAATCACAAATAATTTGTGATTATTCTTCATTACCTTACAATAATTATTATTGTAAGAGCAGACATTGGCATGGAAAAAATAATAATTTATTGTACAAAATTGTGACTTCATAAATTTGTCCAGGCAAAACAACTTTTGCTTAGACGGCCTGCCAGAATTGACAGATGAGAGCTGGGAAGTTATGTGTGAATTTCTATATAGCAATGACCTTGTTAAACTAAAGGAGCTCACAGAATTGGAAAGTGCTGGCATTCACAAAGCCCTCTGAAGTTACATTGTAAGATACATGTATATCCTAATTGTTGTCTCTTAACAATTGTATACTTTTTTCAGAGACAATAGTTAGGATTCATTGTAACTTAGGAGGGCTTTGTCAATCCAGCCCTGGTCTTTGGAGTCTAACCCCACCTGATGGTTGGAAAATTCCTCAAGGACTGCAAAGCCATGCTGCTGTTGTGGGAGAGTTATGTTAACAGTATTAAAGGAGTGGATTGTTGGCCATCAAAACAAAAAAGTTTGTTGCATAGGTTAGCTGATAAAGTCAATTTCAAAAAAACTTATTTTCAATGCTTCTTTTTCAGGGGATCCACATAATGATGCTAATGCCGTTGGAACTGATGCTTTCAAGACACTTTTTGTTGGAAGAATTGTATGTATTCATTACGTTCCAGTTAATAGCTCCTTGTTAGATTGGCTGTAGTAATTATAACACAGCTTCTAAACTGCGATACCAGTGCAATGTTTATTGAAGGGATGGCCTGAAAAAGGAAGTTGTCCACATGCTTTGGTATGCATGGAAAGAGCTCGCCATCCTGGCAAGTGACTGCTGAGAATACACTGACTTGAATACATTTTGTACTTGTTAGATAAGACTGCCACTCATTTGGGTGAATGCTTCACATAATTTCTGTCTCTAAAGCAATGAAACAGGTAGCCCTGGCCCTGGGCTAACGACTACTCAGGGTTAGTGCAGTCCGAACATGTTGTCCACATTTACGATCTGCTAGTAAAAACTTGTTCTCTACAAGATGAGTCTATGCAAGCACATTAAAACAAAACAGATTCAGTACAGATTTGCATGTAACTATGTAACTTCATGATTCCAGCCCCTTAAAGTCAAAGCACTGTTCACTGTTCACTGGGAGACATTAACAAGATGGCGTCCAACTGCTATTGCAAATTTATTACCTCCTTTTACAAATCTTAATAAAAACCCTGCATGTGCATTATTTATAGTCAGAGAGAGACTTAAGAGACTTAAAGGCTTGCAGATGTGTTTTTCAGTCTGCTAGCTCTCTTTTCACAAATTAGACTTTTCAATAAGAGATTTAACTTCCTTTTTTTTGGTTTGGTTTAGAACTATGATACCTCTGAATCTAAACTCAGAAGAGAGATGGAACTCTATGGACCAATCAAAAGAGTGAGTATTTTAGAGTGTTTATTAGGAGGAGTAATTAGCTTATGTGTGTGTGTGTCCTTTCTGTCTCCCTGGGGATAATTTGAAAGCAAAGGCGCATTATTCAAGTATTTCACTCTGATCTTGTAATCCCATGTCACATAGCAGTACAAAAATGAGGATATATGCTGTGGGTACATTTATTTTACTCTTGTCAGCTAAGTATGACCTTTTTACCTTTTCCTCTTTTTTTAATAATTTGTTTATTTTTCTTCACAGATTCATATTGTCCATAATGTAAACAATAACAAACCAAGAGGTTACGCCTTCGTTGAGTATGAACATGAACGTGACATGCATGGTATGTATGAAACAAACTGTACAGCTCTGTTGGTATTCATAATTATATGTAATATGTGTACCTTAATGCATGGGATTTGATTATGTTTTTCTTGATATTTTGTGCACATCTCTTGATAAAGGTGTATGATTTGCACATACAATAATTGCATTAACCTAAAAGATCCCACTTAGAGTGTATTCGTTATTTTGATGTTAAAGGAGAGTTATTCAAAGGAAATAATTCAGCTTCCGTTTTCATAAAAAATTTAATTTTACTTTACTTGAAGTATTACAACATTATTACAAAGTATTTTTGGTACTTTTAGAGTGGGCAAGGGGCCAGTGCAATTAAAGTATATTTTTGTTAAATAACGAATCAACAGAAACATTCCCAAATGAAAACAGAACACGTCCTGCTTAGGGGTGCACATTACAGCTCAATTCTCAAAATCATGTTAACTGAGATGTAACTTAAGATGCCAAGACTGGTGATGTTTTATTACATGGTCTTACATGTAGCTGCAGTAACCACCAAAATGGAACTAGGCTGGAAGCCGATAGGAGCTGTGGCTAATAAAGCCACTAGGACCATTATTCAATGCTCGCACTTGTAGGCTTGGGTCTTTTTTTGTAACGTTGCTTCTTGACAGAATGTTTTATACTGCAAGAAAAACATACTTAAATTTCGTGCATTATTTCTTAAACCCATAAAGAACTCGTGTTGCAAAACTTTATATTTGTATGGTTTTAAGAAATAATAACTTAATTAAGTGAAGGATTTGCTGCAGTGTCAGGTACAAGCACGCAAGTCAAAATAATGTAGCTGCTTGTCGTACTGAACTGGGTACATTAGTAATGATAGCAAGGTTTCTTGACTTATTGTAGTTGGAAACCTATTGTCTTAAACTCTTTCTTATACCACACCACCCAAATCAAATTACTACTGATATTATTACTGTTGGAAAAGTGAAGGTTGCACCCAACCTGCAGGAAAAGGGTTGCTGTTTTTGACATTGCTGTTAAATAGAAAATGGTGGCTGAGCTGGTGTAAGTCTTGTGTGAAAGACAATAGATTTTGATGAAATACGGCAATCAACTTTGATTGAGAATTAGTCTATTGTGATTAAGCTGAGTGTGGTATGTTGGCTGGTGTTCTTGACCTCGTCACTTAGGAATTGAATCTGTAAGCGGTGGAAATTTTACCCCAGCTTAAACTTGAAAATCTCACAAGTGATACACCCTGTAAGCTTTTTAAAATGCCAAATGCAGTATTCAAGGTATTGTATCACACATTCGTTGGCGCTTTCATAAAGGGAACCAAAACCGAAAGCTTCTTAGGGGGATTTATTGAAGTACTGGTACGTATAGATTTGGGAAGGAGCGCTTTTCTCACTTGCTTACTGTTCTGATCACATCTTGCAGTGAATACTTTATCAATCGCCATCACATGAAAGTGAAGGTTATCTTTGATGGGCCAGTACTTGGTTAACTTTTCCCAATACTCTTGAATTCTTCTGAAAGATAATCAGGTAAAACTGGTGGGTATAGGTCTCACACAGGTAAAGCCGCGTGCCTCAACTCTACTTTTTTTTTTAAAAAAAAATCAAAAGCTTTTAAACATGACAGTCAAGGCTTTACACTGTCAAATGTTAAATTGTGGAGAGGTGTTGCTTAACTGTAAATTGACAATTCATTTTTTCTCCAAACTTTGATACTGAACGCTTTTATCCTTCAACTGTGTTATTGCTGTGGTCAACTGTTTTGGCACTGTCAAATTGATATAAATTTCTGTTTCCTCAAGTTTTCATTAAAGTATACATTTTTGGTAAAAAAAGTAAAAAAAAAAAAAAGAAAGATGATTAATTTACCTGACAATACTGTGGGCTGTTCTGAACTTTTTTTGTTATCATTCTTGGCTGATCTGCTTTCCAAAAGTTTTGTTCTGTTTTAGTATGTTTTTTTTTTCAAGGTTGAAATTCTTTAGTTTTAGAGAGATTTTTTGCACTTTTTGGGAAAAACTTTGTGCAGTTCTAGTACATGTAAACTGAGGGGTCTAACTTCAGTCAGGACTGTGTAATCATTTTCGAACCTTGGCTTTCAGCCTCTTTAAAGCAAGGTTAAGTAACACAGCAAGTGTAACAAAAACTCCTTCCTTGTGTAGAAGTAGGGAGCTTTAAGCCAATAAAATACTGAGTTTGGGGGAGCTTGAAAGCTTGAGTAGATTTCAGCTGCAAGACAGGTTAACACAGGTGCTCTGGAAGTTTCCCAAAGTCACTTTCAAGCTTTTTTTAATTATTTATTTATAAATCTACAAAGGATTTGAGAAATCAGAAATCAGCTGTCTGTCCAAAAAGATCACTTTAGCTTTGTGCATGTTCAAAGAAAATAGTAATCATTTTGTTATTTTGTCATTGATCCATAATCTAAGTAGTAAAACTCCCGGGTGAGTATTGCCAAGGGAAGCCAGTTAGATTTAAAGTCGTGAAGTTCTCACTCCACGTGAAACATTTCCATCTCTGTTATGTTAAGGTTTTTGGCATGCTTACATTACAAATCATATTTGCGGATGAAAAACAATTACTGTAGTTAGAGGAAGGGGAGGTGTATTAATTCCTTGATAACCATTGCAAATATATCGCTTTCAAAAGATCATTCCATCATTTAAAAATGTACATGTAGTCTTGAATCTTGGACATTCGTTAAAAAAAATTTTGAACACACACAGTAGATAGACTGTGATCATCTGGGTGAGCGTAGGACTTGTTGGTGGCATTGGTGTTTTGACATCCTGAGTGGAATTCAAAGTCATCAAAAGAATTGAAACTTCACTTTGGTCAAGGTTTACATGTAGTTTGTGTAGTTCCTTTAGTTCTTGTGGTTAAACTGCATGTACCTTAGGATCTAAACAAAGGCTACATTGCACAGTGATAGAATAGTCTGTTGGAGATGGCATATGCTGTGATGGTTATTGTGGATTAATTACCAGGGGAGGGGAGGGGACCCTAACTGGCTTCCCTTGGTGAGGTCACTGGTTGTGATGGTAATAAGCCCCAGTGACACGTATGCACAGTACTGGAGTTGAGCTTTGATTGTCGGCGCTCTTTGCCAAGTAATGTTGGTTCAATTAGGATCTGGCGGGAGTGTGAGTATTCTTACACTTCATATTAATTTTTGTAAACCCTCTAATACCCCAGTGTGATCGTTGATTAAATTTGCCACTTGGTCAGTACACTGCAAATGTGACAGGTGATGAGGATATTGAAAATCAACTTGCAGAGTTAGGTCTTTGTGTAGTACGAAATTATCCACACTGGCATCAGATGGAATTGATAGGAAACAGTGGGGAAAGTTCATATTTTGAGCATCGAGGCTGAAAAACATAAAACGTTAGCAAAGAAAATATGGAGCAGGTTTTGGTTGTTTTCAAGGAGGGTCACAAATAGCTTTCTTGCACCATCTTGAAAGAATAGTGAAACATGGTTGTATTTTCGTAGTAGAAGAAATAAAGGGTTTTTGTACAACCTGGGCCTGAATTTGAAAGCTTTGGTCCTAACTATGATGTGGAGCAAGGATTTGCTTGGTCTGTTATTATGAAGTGGGTCATACCATTGAAAGCCTTTCACTTTCTGGTGAGATTTGACGCTGCCTGATTAATTGATGAAATTGGTGATGGCTGAAGTTAACATAAATAAATGTCAGTTGAAATCATTTAATTGATATTGGAAATTGGTGAACAATTATTATTAGGAGGGAAATTTTTGTCATAACTAAAATATTTAAAAGATTTAAAGATTTATGAAGCAGCAGTGGTATGACACATTTCATAGTTAGTTTTTGGCAGTGATAAGTGCTATATATGAATAGCAAAAGTGATGTGGAATTCACAGCCTATTTTGCCCATTTCATTTAAACGGAATGCAATTTTGATTCCACATAAGCACTGTACACTTGGTGCTAAAAACAGTTGTTGAATGAAATTGATTGATACATTGATTGAAAATGAACTGCACAATGGTGCTATTTTTGTCACTTGTGTGAATAGCGTTTTATTGCGTGACGAATGTCAAAAGTCAATAAAAACCATATCACTTTTGCTGTTGAAATATTCAGGTAAGTATCAGTCCATGTAGCCCTTGCACTGCCATGAAAACTAACATTTCATGCTGCAACGGCAAGCCTGACATTCTGTTTAACATTGCATTTATTTTGTTTCCATTGCAGCTGCATACAAGCATGCTGATGGAAAGAAGATAGACGGCAGGAGAATTGTGGTCGATGTGGAGAGAGGACGCACTGTGAAGACATGGCAACCTAGGAGACTTGGTGAGTTGAGCTGAGCTGATGCTGCTACTAAACGTTGTGCTAAGAGGCAGCTCTGTGAAGTCAATCAATCAATCAATCTTTATTATGTACTCACTCTTCTTAAAAAATATAATTACAACAAAGAAAATATTAAAAGTAATAATTGGAGTACTGGCTGCCTGGAATAACAATAGGGGCCAGCGGAGCCAGGCAGCCAGTTGACATCAGTATTAAATAGAAATAAAATACAGGTCAGCAAGAAAGCTGAAGCACAAATACACACAAAAAAAGAAAAAGAGGTGAGGAAAACACTAATTCTACTCTATGAGGGAAGTCTGGTCAATGGGCTTGTGACAAGAGACGCAGTGTTTCATGTGCCTTTTAATAACATGGGTGTTCAGAAATTCAAACCAAACTATTGGGCCATTTCTGAGTTGTTTTGAACCTCATTATGAAAGCGAGGTTGTGTGTATAGTTTTACCCCGAACTACCGGGATAGTCCCCTGTTCAAATCCTCGGCCATGCTTTGTAAATAGCCAACTGGTAAGCCTCCTGCCTGTTCTGTTTAAATACTAGTTTGATTACACGGCCCCACAAGCTTCTAGCTTTAAAAAATCTAACCATGTATAAATAAATTTGCTTTTCACTTATTACCCTTGCCATTTGAGTCCAGAGCTGAAGGTAATTTTTTTTACCTGTAGGTGGAGGGCTAGGAGGCACTCGTGTTGGTGGACCTGATGAGAACATCAAGCATTCGGGACGAGTGGAGAATAACAGTGAAAGATACGAGTAAGAAACTGATCTCTATGATTTATGATCAAGGATTTCTTATTAGAAGCGGCTGTTATGAGATTTTGTTCATTGCAGAATGTGGCCTTGCCTCTTTAATGTTCATTTCCAATTAGTTGAGTCCTTAATACAGTACTCCACTCCCTTGTTAAATCATTTCAAGTTTCATTTCCTATACATATCTTTTAATTTTCATTTCTTGTCATTTTATTTTCTGTCTAATAATTTCTTGTGGTTTCAATTTTACTACTACTATCTTTTCCTCGTCCTTTAAATTTTCATTTTCTGTCATCTCAGTTGCAATTTCTCTTGGCTCCTCAAAAACCAACATTTCTAAATTCCAATTCGATCTGGATTATTGTCAAGCACTTTAACATGAGCCTCTGGCTCGGGAGATATCGGAAGCACTCTACGTGTTATTGACAGTAAATAAATTATTTTACGTACTTTGCTCATATTCAACATTTGAATCCAGTTCGTATTTACTTGCTGTCGTTTGACTATTATCTAGCAGTTTGATTTGCGTAAGTAACTGCGAGGATCTTTCTTCTATTTAATCTTTCACTCGAAGTTGAAATATATCTTTCATATATTCAAATACAGTTCGATTTTGATTCTTTCTACTTTCCAGGGACCGTGACCGTGACAGAGATCGTGACAACAGGGATCGTGAACAACGCAGAGATCGTGAGCGTGACCGTTACAGGGAGCGTGACAGAGAACGTGACCGTGATCGTGACCGTGATCGTGACCGCGAAAAGGAACGACGGAAACACAGAAGCAGGTCACGTGAAAAAGACCGTGACCGTGAGCGCGACAGGGACCGTGACAGGTGAGAGATGTAGGCTAGATAATAGTCACGCTTAAAAGATAGTGTGACAGAGGAGACAAACCTCCACGTTAAGAGATCATACACGTTTTGAACAGTTTGACGTTCGTAGGTGGATAAGTCAAGCAAAGAGCAGCAAAATATAACGTTTACAAAGTAACTCAGCCTCCGTAGAAACGGTCAACGGCCAAACGCAATTACTATTCAATACATTGTAACACTGTCTAAACATGGTCATGGTGCACCGATTATTCGTCGTCCTTACACAACAGATATCCTGCGATATACGTAATTTCGTGTGTCGGAAAGAAACATGGTAAAATAAAGATCGTCTCTAGGTTTTCTAAAACTGAGCTGTGTTATCAATGCGTTGAATAATAAAGCAATTATCCTACTCAATCTTGCGGAATATCCCCTGATTTTAGCCAACTCCGCCTACGGCCTCGTCGGCTAAGTATCAGGCAATATTCTGCGTGATTTCACAGGATAATTTTTTTTTTAAGTGTAGGTAGTAAACAAAGTTACTGCTTATCCTTAGAACAAACACAAACCTGGAATCGTTCTTTGAGTTCTCTTGGATCTCCTTGCATTTGATTTCAATTGCGTAACGTAAACTTCCTTTTCACAGGGACAGGGAGAGGCGACGTGACCGAGATCGTGACAACAGGGATAGAGATCGTGACCGCGACCGTGACAGAGAGAGGGAGCGTGACAGAGACCGCGATCGCGATCGTGACCGCGAACGAGAAGGCGACAGAATCAAAGAAGAACCGAATGGAGAATACCCACCATACGAGAACGAGAACCAGATGGACAGTAACAACTTGGATATGGTGGACTAGACTGGCGCAGAAGGTCAGGTGATTTGTAATTTGTGATCCAAAACAGGATTAAGTTTATGCCGATTAGCTGCGTAATTCAGGCTCACAGCTTTTGCGATGTAGGTCAATCTCGTATCCAGAGTCCTTAGGCTCTTTTGCCAGCGGTTGGTCGCCAGGAGAGACTATGGGGAACTGGAATTATATTTCCGCAGGATTTCTGTGCAAAAACAATGGAAGACGTTACGGGCCAGCCAAGCAACTCTCCCTGGCGACGAACCGCCGGCCAAAGAGCCTGAGGATTCTGGGTACGAGACTGGATGTAGCTGGATTTTTGACAGTTGCCGTTTGAGTAAATTTGACTTTGGCTACGTGTACTTTCAAGCTGTCACTTTAAAATGAGCAGTTCGAGCGTTTTAAAAATAGAGCCTTTTGTAAACTTTAAATACAGGTACAATTTGCTCCAGGTGTATAAACTGGTAGCGTAGCAGCAAACTCGATCGGGAACGCTAAGCAGTTAGAGGGCCGACCACTTTAATAAACAAACTGCTCTAAAGCTGCATGACATTTCATGTTGGAAGACCGTCAAGCCCCTCCACCCCTCAAGCACTTGTTCAAGTAACTCCGCCCTTATTTTTTTTCTGATTTGGCTCTTGACAAATGCTGACTGGACTATCTTCTCTTCCAGAGTTTTGAACGACCACAAGACCCCGAGAAGCTTTCGAGAAACTGGAAGACAAGAAGGACCAAGTTAACTTGTAGCCGATATCTCCCACGCGGTGATTTTGCACTCATAATTACAAAAAATACTCTTCAATACAACCATTTTAGTTTTTACTTGTTTAACTTCTACAGCAATGCAAGTAACAGAACGCTTTATAATATTTTCTGTTCTTTCACTCTCTACGTTGCGTTTCCTGAGGCGCAAAGGCCAAGAGCTACTTAGAGAGGCGAATGGTCTGAAAGTCGAACGGAGTGTAGATTGATTCTGATCCGTAAAGTGAATTGTGTTCCGCGCGCGACTGAATTACGACTTGTAACTACCTGGACATTTTTAAAATGCATCAGTCAATTCTTGCAGCGCCCACCCCCCCCCCCCCCTCCCCGGGGGAGCATTAGTGTCGGGCATTTTTCCTCATTGCGGTCCCCGTGGTCGGGTATTTGGCGGCCTGGTGATTTTCGCGTCATAATACCTAATTAAGTTTTTATCTTACTTTTCAATATTAACTTGGTATCACTTTTAAGGATGTTTTAGGGTGAAATTCACCGAGTTTAATTTAAATAAACAAGAAGTAATCGTTGACATGGTGTTTTTATTGTCTCTTGTGCCCACTGTATCGCGCAGTATTTCGTCAGGTTCGAGGGTTTCTTTCGATGGTAACTCTATAGCCAGTCCTTGTGAAGAAAGCGAATACACTGATAGAGAAGTTTTTTTTTTGTTTTGTTTTGTATGTGTGTTCGAAATATTTTTGCAGTGCTAATTTTAAGACGACAGATCAGGAAAAATCGACAAAAACGGTTTCATTTAAATTAATCAAAAATTGAAATGCCGGCCTGCCGCATACGTGCAGTATTCCTGTTCTCGAGGATAAAACTTTGCGTATCCTTTGATCAGCACTTTTATTTAGCTTTTACTGTCATCTTGTTAAAAAATTTTCATTCTTTGTAACATAAATAAAAATATAAAAAATAAATTAGATTAAAAAGAGCAACAACAAAAAAAGGTTATTGTGAAAATCCCATCGGACGCATAAATTTCTTTAACCTGTCAGTATATAACTTAACACCATATAACCATATATCAGGGAGTTTAAGCAACGACGACGGCAATGGCAACGACAGCATAACAAGCCATTTTATCCTCACCCCTCCCCCTATCCACTTTAGACTCCTGACCCCTCCAATGCCAGTTGTTTAAAGGCCGGATAACTTTATCCAGTGGATAAGTCACTATCCGACTGTTTCAATCTGTGCAAAGATTTCAGTATTTCATCGTGTACAAGCGAATATGCACACTCTAACCACAGTCTAGTTTAGGAGTGAACGAAAACCTTAGACAACGTTTAACGTGAAGTTGTTTTAGACCCCGAATAGTGCTTTATCCAGCGGATAAAGTTATTAGGCCTTTGAACAACTGGGGCCTGGACGTGGGCAGTGTGCTGGTGATTAGGTAACCCCCACCGCAAGGCGTTAAAGTTCTTGCAGAAAACCTGGCCAACTTTGGAAAATCAGCTCAGATACATGCATGCAGTGATATCGCAACGGCTAAATGCTGTGCATGGAGGAATGTCTGTTTTGAAGGATATTGAAGACCATTGTTCAGTGATGTTTCAAAGAAACAAACAAAACAGAAGGAAAGGGGTACAGCTGGAGATATTTACTTGATTCTCTTCGCGACGTATTTAATAAAAGAACACCTTCACTGTACATTCATTTGAACATATATAGCTGGTGATGTGTGTGCGGGGAACAACGGGTATCTCAACTGTAAACACATTGTAATCCACTTCCTAGTGCGAATCTGGATTTTAATATAAATAATAAACCACTCGCCGCCCGCCATTTTGAATTTCACTAGGACCCTGGGGACGAGGCTGCTCTTCCGGTGACGTCAGAGTTGGAAGAAAATGCCAGGTTACCAATGCGTAAGGATACAACGCCGGTGAGTTTTACAAATACTGACAAATGAGATGTGAAATAATTTATCTTATTTATATTCAAACTGTTGCAATATTTTGGTGGAATGACAGGTAAAGATTATTTCACCCAACTGTCAAAAATCAAGGGACGAAAACCACTGGCAAAATTTACCGGAAATCACTGGAATCCCTTGAACGATATGGCGTCCAGTTCTTCACTCAAAGGTAAGTTGATGTTCCATTTGCTGGGATCTTTATCTATGCTTAGTTCAAGCTTGGAAAATATTTTGATGAGTCGGCAATAACATTAACATATTGAGTTGGGGAGTGCCCGTCTTGGCAAGTGATCACGCAGGTTTAATTTTCTTCCGAATGGAAGAATATCATCTTTTCCGGTATTCGATCGACAATTGCTTCAAATTCTGTTGCCTTAAAAATTCAATTACCTTTTTAACCTTGAAGTGTGTTCCGTGTACGTTTTAAGGAGTTATGGCTGGCTTACAAGTACAGTGCGAGTATAAAGCACAAGCATAAGCACAACGCATGAAATTTAAAGCTGTTGTAAGTATAAAAACAAACACAAGCTGGCAAACGCAGCTGCTGTAGTGTTTTAGAATGATGATCACCTGTACATGACAAAAGCTTAAATTGGCAGATACAGTTTACTTTGCTGGTGTTTGCCAGTTTATGCTGGCAACTCAATGACGAGACATAAGAACAAGAACACAAGCACTCTTTTTATTCACTGCTTACTGAATCAACGTGTGGAACATCCTTTAGTGTGTTTATATATGCTCAAGATGAAATCAAATTCATGTGTGTGACTCAATGACACGTGATGAGGCACTGCTATATCACACTTCTGCATGGTTTGTCTTAACAGTCCTTGTGAGTTGACATCAAGTGTCAAAATTGACCAATCAGATGGTATACTAGACTCTGGTATACTAGTGCGACCCTTTGTTAGGGGTATAGAATGGTCAATCCGAGACTTTGCGAGACTGCGAGACCCTTGTTTAACATTACGAGACCGAGACCCAAACGTTAATATCGAATCCGAGCCCGAGACTTTACCTGTAATAAATCCGAGCCCGAGACTCAAAAATCCTCTTAGCAGATCGAAGCGTTGAAAATATTTCGAGTTTATGGTACGTAACACGACAAAAAACTCCAACGGAAGCCACAACGGAAGCCAGCTAACGTACGGGTGCAATTTTCGAGATTGTGAGACCCAAATTACAAAAATCTGAGACTTCGCGACAGCTCAATGTGTAGCGAGCCCGAGATTCCGAGACTCTTGTTTAGAATCCCGAGATTTCGAGACTGGGCGGATATTATCCGAGACACATGATTTTCGTTAGGACCATTCTATACCCCTTTTGTTAAAGGGGAAGTATCACGCAAATTTGCTGTCATTTCAAAACCCAAAAATGTTTGTCTGTCAACAGAAACAAAGAAATAATTGTCAAGTTGTTATAAATTATCACCCCAGTGCAACAATACTGTCGATTAGTACCTCTGGGCAGAGTAGGCTGGTATGGATTGAAACTTGAAAAATGTTAGGCTAATGTTTTTCAAGTTCTTGCATTTTTGTTTCCAACATGTGCTAGAACAGATCACAGAGTTGTTCCTTTCAAGAATTGAGTTGATTTCCTCTCGTCATTCTGAAATTATTTGGCAGCTGATTGAAGGTCTTATTTTATCATTTTTGACAAAAGATACCAAAAACCCCATGATACTTCCCCTATTAAGAAGAAGCACAGGCATTCTTTTTGCCTCTCTGCCCAGTCTTTTCTTGTTTGTCTCCCCTCCTCTCCCATATTCTTCGCATACATTGCAATTAATTTACACCACTTTCCACGATTTGAATGCCTGAATCAGGCTAAAAAAAATCCTTTGAAGGAATATACACCTAGGATTACACTTGGAACTTATGGTACAATGGCTCACCTGGATGAGTAAAATAATGATTATTTTTGGTGCATTCCTAACTGTAACAAATTGTTCTTTTCTTCAGAGTCAAAGGCAACATCACCGAAGAATGAAAGTAACACAGGACCATTCATTATATTAGGCCTCATTTTCTTAGCTTCACTTGTGTCAATGGCATTTGTTTACTGGAGTTTTCCTGAGCTTAGATTGTAAGTTTCCTTGCTTCAAATAATAATGTCATTATACTACACCTGCAGCTAATTATTTTTATACTGTACTTATGATAGAATGTTGGAGTTTTTGGTGATCCAATTGATTCTCTGCTCAAGGCACACAGCATGTATTATGTCAGTAGTATATCATTAATAAACTAATTTAGAAAGAGTAGTTTTCGAAAATAATAATTATTAGAAAATTCCCCAGTCTAGAAACCACGAGGAGTCTGGCTAGTGTGAGTGAGGGATTGTGGGATTGTTCAGGGAGACATGGAACTTGGACAATTAAAGATGGCTGTACCATGCCATTAGCTGTGGAGGAAAATAGAATCAGATTGAAAGTGCACCTAACCCCCATTTTTTTTTCTCTTAAATAAATCTTTGCACCTGTTTGAAACATATTGCACTATTTAGTGCCTTTTTCAACCAAATCTTGACTTTTTAAAGGCTGTAAAAATTACGAAATCTAGCCATCATCTTCACATGACCGAGCTAGTAAGGGGCATGGGTCTACTCCTTACTTGACATCGCAAACTGATTTGCATTGTATTAAGTCTTTGTGAAATTGCATGCAAAGCAGTTTGTGACGTCATGCAAGGAATAGACCCATGAAATAGAACGAAAGTTGAACCGAATAAGTGCATTTAGACTAATATTTAGGCAAAAATATTACGGTGGTTTGCCTAAATATTAGTCTAAATGCACTTATTCGGTTTAACTTTCGTTCTATTTCTCCTGAAATTATCAGCTGGTAATGGTTTCTGAAAAGACCCATGCCCCTTACTAGCTCGGTCATGGGACAGATGATGGCTAGAATTCGTAACTTTTACAGCCTATAAAAAGTCAACATTTGGTTGCAAAAAGGCTCAATGCATTTTGAACAGGTGCAAAGATTTATTTAAGCGAAAAAAAATTTTGTGGGTTAGGTGCACCTTAACAAATAGCTACATTTAGCTATCCCAAGAAAATGCCGAAGAAAGCTTTGTTTATTGATGTGACATTCTACTTCCCCCAATGATCGTTTAACCAATCTCCCCATAGTTTCCCCCCTGAAAACCTGCTACTCTTTTTCCTCAAGTTCTCATTTCAAAACAGGGCTTTTTACGTTCAGCAAGAACATCTAGAATATTGATGGTTGATGCACTTAAATGAAGTTTTCAGTCAGTATGCCTGTGTAACTGACTGGAAAATTCGTCCATCATTCCTTATTTTATTCACCAGGCTAAAAACATAACAGCCCATTTCTTTCAAAATTTCATGGTTCTTTAAATTTTCATAGAAAGATTCCCATACCAAGCTACTAAATGTTTCTTTACATTAATTTTGTGAATCAAACCATATAAGCGTTGCCCTGTAACTAAAATCACTAAAAAATTGATTTCACTAAAGGCAAATACAGTCGGACCTCTATTAAGCGGCCACCCTGGGGACTTTGAAAACTGGCCGCTTAATAGAGGTTGGCTGTTGAATATAGGTATCGAATACAGCACTTTACTGACAAAATAATAATTCAGGACTTTGGAAACTGGCCACTTAATGGAGGGTGGCCGCTTAATAGGTGGCCGCTTAATAGAGGTCTGACTGTAATATGTTACAGTAGAGAGATCTTGATCTACCTGACCATGTGCTCAAGTAGGTAGGCTTGACATTCATACTATTTTAAGGAATAGTTTAGCAAAAGACTTGCAACGAAGAAACTAACCTGGCTCATTCCATTCTGAATTTCATACTTCAGAGAAGACAAGGCTAGAATAAAACTCCCCAGGAACATGGAAGATGCGAAAGGTCTGGGAAAAGCATTGTCTAATTACACAGACGAGTACTTTCTTCAAGTTCTTCTAGGATTTGTTGTCATTTATATTTTGTATCCTTCTGACTTAGCATTTACATTGTACGTAAACTTGCACTTCATGGAAAATTTTTCTCTCAAGGAGCTTTATGCAAGTGTAAATTATGTTGGAGCCTTTTTATTATTAATAACTATTGTAATAAAAGGCCCCAACCTTGCCTCAGATTTTAGCCAAACTACCGGCCCCAATAATATTGTTCAAAGAGCAGATAACTCTATCCAGTGGATAAATCACTATCTAGCATATAAAATTTATCCAAACCAATACATTTATCCGCTAGATAGCGATTATCCACTGGATAAAGTTATCTGCTTTGAACAACTGGTGCCTGGTTTACATTTATCTAGTTTAAAACTGTTGAGCTTGATTGTTTCTTAACTTCAAAGTAATTAAAACATACAATGCAGCAATGTTGGCAACTTTCCTTAACTGCAATATATAGCTTACAAACATTTGCTATACCTGGGTCAATTTTTCTCAGCATTTTATCAGGATTCTTATTTCCTTTTCCCTTAGCACTGTTTCTTGTTTGTCTGGTAAGTGAGTACAAGCTTGAAGTAATATTAATAATAAATAATATCATACATGGGAAGGGTGCTTCATCCAATTTCCAAACACTGATACAGGTTTGTCAGTCTTTACAGACTGTTAAGTGTCACCCTAGTTAAACAAAGTTAATTAATTTATTTATTTTGTACTGATTACACACATTAATTTCAAATGTCCTGAGGTGGTGGTTGAGGGAGGGTGGGGGGGGGGGGGGAATATGATGCTGATTGTTCACAATGAAAAAATGTCATTTTGACAGTAGCAACTAGACTCCAATCACTAGTAAGATCCATGACAGATCAGGCCAGTTGCTCATTTATGGTTGGTCAGTGGTTAGAGCACTTGCCTCCCACCAATTTGGCCTGGGTTTTATTCTCGGACTCGGCGTCATATGTAGGTTAATAAATAATAATAATGACAATCTTTAATGAGGAAACTTTTTCACTAAAAAGTGGTTTACAAAAAGGACCTCGAAAATTAAAAATTAAAAATTTACAATGAATATAAAAATGCTAAAAGGTGCTACTAAAAACTAATGTATCTTATGTGTAATACAAAACTTAAATCAATGAATTAAAAATCTGACGCTTCAAAATATTTACATTATCAGAGGCTCGTATAGTTTTGTCCAGCGAGTTAAAATCACTTACAGCATGATAGCCAGTTCTTAGGTTGAGTTTGTTGTTGGTTTTCGTCCTTGCTCCGAGAGGTTTTTCTCTGGGTACTCCGGTTTTTCCCTCTCCTCAAAAACCAACATTTCCAAATTCCAATTTGATCTGGATTATTGTCAAGCACTTTATCATGAGCCTCTGGCTCGGGAGATCGCACAAGCACTCCCTGTGCTGTTGACATTACGCCTCTCAGTTGTAGCCTGATAGTTGAACTGAAAGCCAGGTGATGGTTCATGGTTACTTAATCCATTTAATATTTCCCTCGTGATAGCCTTGGTGTTATTTTGTTTTCCAGTGTTCTAGCGTAGGGGCCTCATTCTGCTATTTATTGTTCTACTTGGTTGGCCGAAAGCTTGTACAACATTACATGCCTGAGAGAGTTGAACAGTGGCGTGAACAGGTATTAAATCTTCTGATGGTATTTTTGGTTGCTGAAATAATAATCACTTTACGATTCAAAGGCCTTCTATTTGCTCATAACCAAGATCATTGAGTGCTTGAATGCAACCAAAAGGTTGTGGAATTTTAGTGACTGTGGACACAAAGGAGAGGGTCCTCCTTGCTATACATGTACTTGTTGTGTTATTTAAATGAAGTAAACAGACAGGTGAAACATTGATTATCCAGAACTCGTTTATCTGGACATCTCTCTCCATGGCCCTGAATTCTTCATTGTTATTAACAAGTCATTGTTTTGAAACCTTCAACTTAAGAAAGGGCAATTAATTCCTTTTAGGGAGGCTTTGTTTAATCGACCTTGTTTGCAAGTCAAAATTGGTCAAAAATCATGATGAAAAAATTGCAAATGGTCAGGAAATGGGTTCTTTTGAAAACAAGCATGTAATTTGCTCAGATCGCTGTAAAATTATTGTTTTTTCACTGAGCTATCCATATGTGATTCATAACTTCCAAATACCAATCTTTCTCAATTAGCCAAACTCTTAAACTCAAAGCAAGCCCACATACTGTAGAATGTTCCTAAAAGGTCATTATTTTCTCAGGTACAATAGGCTTTTTATAATTTTTCTGACACTTTCACCTCTCATTATCTAAACCTTTTAAAGGACAAACAACCTCAGGAAATCCTATATTAAAGCTAAAATATTTCTTTAGGAGTCTATAGGAGGCTTATCTCTATATTGACCAAGTGGTTACATTTTTTCTCGCAGGTTAACCACCATCAAGACAACCTATTAAGTTATATTATATTCTTACGCATCACTCCATTCCTTCCCAACTGGTTTATCAACATTACATCACCAGTCATAGGTGTCCCACTGTTGCCATTTTTTGTTGGAACTTTTGTAGGTAAGTTTATAAATAAATATTATTATTATAAATATTATAAATACCTCTTACTAACCGAGTTCGAGGTCCATACAGTACGTTACGGACCGAGTGTTTTCCTGTTGAGTTATGGCCCAAGCACGAAGCACGCAGGCGCTAAATCAATGGGAAAAAACAAGGATCTGTAACTTACAGTTAGTAAGGTATGGACTTAGAAAAGTAGTACTTAGTACTTACGTAGTTAGGATGGACCGAGAAACGAGGTTAGTAAGATATTTATTATATTGCTGAGGTTAATCAGGCGTGGGGAAAGAAAACTTCCAAATTGGCAGGCCATACGGTGAAATATGGCCCACAAAATAGACCAATCACACCGCGCATACTAACTGAGAGATATAGCTTAGCTTAGCTTATGCCTCTGGATTCCCCGAGGAACATAGGGCCGCAACGACACTCCTCCAACGCACTCGGTTTTGGCTCGTCCTCTTCAGTTCGGCCCACGACATTCCGGTAGACTTCGTCTCGGCTTCAATGCTTCTCCGCCAGGTCTGCTTCGGGCGACCAACTTTGCGCTTCCCCTGTGGATTCCAGTCTAAAGCCTGTCTGGTGATGTTGGTTTCAGGCTTCCGCAAAGTATGGCCAATCCAGCTCCATTTTCTCTTCTTGATTTCAGTCTCCATTGGGGTCTGATTTGTTGTTGCCCACAGCTGTTCGTTGGAGATAGTCTCTGGCCATCTGATGTTGAGGATGTTTCTGAGGCATCTGTTGGTAAAAGTCTGAAGTTTGTGGGTGCTGGTCTTGGTCACTCTCCACGTTTCTGAGCCATAAAGCAGGACTGACTTCACGTTGGTGTTGAAAATGCGGATCTTGTTGCGGAGTGAGAGGGCTGTTGATCTCCAGATTGGTCTCAAGGTGGTGAAGGCGTGTCTGGCTTTGTTGATTCGGCACTTGATGTCTTCGTCTGTCCCCCCGTCTTTACTCACGACGCTGCCCAGGTAAACAAACTTGTCAACTTCTTTGATGTTTTCTTGGTTTAGCTGTAGTGGATCTTGCTGCTTGTTGTTCACTCTCATGGCCTCAGTCTTTCCAATGTTGATTTGGAGTCCAGTCTTTACTGCTTCTTCTGCCACACGACAGAGCTTCTCTTGTGCGTCTTGATGCCTATGGGAGAGAAGGCTGATGTCGTCTGCGAAGTCCAAGTCCTCCAGCTGTCTAGTAAAAGTCCACTGGATACCTGTCCTCCGGCCTGCTGTAGACTGTCGCATAACCCAGTCAACCACCATCAGGAAAATCGTCGGTGAGAGTAGACAACCCTGACGTACGCCGGTATGCACGGTGAATGGTTCCGTCAGTTTCCCGTCGTGGAAAGTCGTCCTGTGAAAGACAAGAACGGGAATGCCATCGCGACAGAGGAAGAGCAGAGAGCAAGGTGGGCCGAGCATTTCAAGGAGACACTCAACAGACCAGCACCACCCACCCCACCAGACATCCCACCAGCAACTGAGCTCCTAGACATCAACACCAACCCTCCCAGCAAGACAGAGATCACCAAGGCCATCAAGTCCCTCAAGTCAGGCAAGGCAGCAGGACCTGACGGAATACCACCTGAAGCCCTCAAGGCTGACGTCCAGACCTCAACTGACATGCTGCACCCCCTACTCACCAAGATCTGGGAAAAGGAACAAGTGCCAGAGGACTGGAAACGAGGACACCTAGTGAAGCTACCAAAGAAAGGGGACCTCTCACAATGCAACAACTGGAGGGGAATTATGCTGCTTTCTATACCGGGCAAAGTACTGAGCAGAATCATCAACTGAGAGATATAATAAATATTATTTATTTTAATGTACGTACAAAAGCAGGAGCTTTTGATTATGTATTTACAATGATATATAAATTTGTTAATTTTGATATCACTCCAAGTCATATTTTACCATAACTGTTAAAATTCGCACATGCTGATTGGCTTGTAGCTATTGTCTATAAGAGTACAGACATGAAGTCGTTGTGATAACCTCTGTGTCTTATATCAAAATGGTAATGAGTTTATCATGGCTGTTTCTCTTACACTCACTTGGGAAAGACCCGTTGTAAACAGTGAATGATATTTCACTTTGTTTTTGCCTTCTTAGGAGTGGCTCCACCGTCTTTTGGTTTTATAAGTGCAGGAGTTGAGCTCTATGTTCTAACAACCACTGGAGATGTGATGTCGTTCAAGTCAGTCATGATTGT